>NW_006922080.1:2100654-2107920 GCF_000298275.1 Orycteropus afer afer | reverse complement strand
CATTGATTTCTGCTTGAATCTTTATTATTTCCTTTCTTCTGGTGACTGTAGGCTTTTCTTGCTGTTCTTTTTCTAATTGTTGGAGATGTTGGTTTAAAGCATTGATTTTGGCTCTTTCTTCTTTTTTGATGTGTGCATTTATTGCTATAAATTGGCCTTTGATCACTTCTTTTGCTGTATCTCAAAGATTGTGGTATGTTGTGCTTTCATTCCTGTTTGGTTCAAGGAATTTTTAAATTGCAATTTTTAGTTCTTCTCTTGCCCAGTCATTCTTAAGGAGAGTGTTTTTCAGTTTCCCTTTGTTTGTTTGTTTTTCCATTGCTAGAAGTTACTAGTTTTGAATGGGTCCAGAGTAATAGAAGGTTCTGCAAAAGTTAGGCTGCGATTAAAGCCACTCTGCCACTTGCGCAATATGATCCAACTGATCTAATGGTTCTTGGAGTGTCAGTGGCTGATAGAGATGCTGCTTGGAGTCTTTGGTAAGCCTCTATTGGTGAAACACTGTGAAGACTTTTATGATTTTGGAGGAAAGCTTTGCCTTCCTCTGTAGATAACTACTCTCCTTTTGAGAAAGAGCTTTTGACTTGTTACTGAACCTTAGTGCAGACTGAATGCTTAACTTGGGCCATGAAGTCACTATGCAGCCTGAGCTGCCAATAATGAAGTGGGTATTGTATGATTCACAAAGAGTTATAAAGTTGGACTTGTGCAGTCACTCTCCATCATGAAATGGAAGCTATATATAAGAGATTGGGCTTAAGCAGTATCTAAAGGCACAAGTAAGTTGTATGAGGAAGAGGCATAAATGTCTATGATTTCCACTCCAGTCACATTACCTTCCCTCTCTGTCTGCACCTATGACCTCATGGACAATTCTTTATGTTGAGTTCATTGAAGAAAAGAAAACTTTTGCCTAGTTTACAAATGGTTCTATACTATGCACAGACCACTTGAAAGTGGATAGTACCAGCACTATATCCCCTTTCTAGGACCTCCTTGCAGGATAGTGTTGAAGATAAATCCTCCCAATGGGCAGAACTTCAAGTAGTGAATCTGGTTGTTCACTTTGTGTGGAAGGAAAAATTGCCAGATATGTGATTTTATATTGATTCATGACCTGTGGCCAAAGGTTGGCTTGATGGTCAGGGACTTGGAAGGAATATGATTGGAAAATTTATGACAAAGGGTTATGGGGAATAGGTATGTGGATAGACCTCTCTGAATAGGCCAAAGAAGTGAAAATATTTATGCCTCATGTGAATGCTCACCAAAAGGTTACCTTAGCAGAGGTGGATTTTAACAATCAAGTGGATAAAATGTCATGTTCTATGGAAACCAGTCATCCGTTTTCCCTAGTCACTCCTGTCATTGCCCAATGGGTTCATGAACAAAATTGCTATAGTGGCAGGGATGGATATTGTGCATAGGTGCAGCAACATGAACTTCCTCTCACCTAGGCTGACTTGGCTATAGCCACTGCTGAGTGCTCAATCTGCCAGTAAAAGCGGAAAACAAAATCTGTGATATGGAACCATTCCTTGG
Organism: Orycteropus afer afer; assembly: GCF_000298275.1. Lineage (NCBI taxonomy): Eukaryota > Metazoa > Chordata > Mammalia > Tubulidentata > Orycteropodidae > Orycteropus > Orycteropus afer. The sequence continues at coordinate 2,106,378 of NW_006922080.1, read as the reverse complement.
GGCAAGCAGTCAGCAACCTGGTGACAGGTTGATTACATTTGACCACTTCCACCATGGAGAAGGCAGCATTTTGTTCTTACTGGAATAGACAATTACTCTGAATATTGATTTGCCTTCCTTGAACACAGTGCTTCTGCCAAAACTGCCATCCATGTACTTAAAGAATGCCTTATTCATCACCACAGTATCCCACACAGCATCTCTTTAGCTCAAGGGACTCATTTCACAGCAAATGAAGTGTGGTTATGGGCCCATGCTCAAGAAATTCACTGGTATTACCAAGTTCCCTATCATGCTGAAGCAGCTGGCCTGATAGAATCATAGAATGGCCTTCAAAAGACACAATTACAGTGTCAACTATGTGATGATACCTTGCAAGTTTGGGGTGATGTTCTCCAGGAGGCGTTATATGCTCCAAACCAGTGTTAAATATATGTTCCTGTTTCCCCAATAGCCAGGATTGCGGAAACCAAGGGGGTGGAACCAAGAGGTGGAAATGAGAGTGGCATCAATCACTATTACTTCTAATGACTCACTTATAAAATGTTTGTTTCCTGTCCCTGTGACCCTATACTCTGCAGGTCTGGTGGTCTTAGTCCTAAAAGGAGGAATACTCCCACCTACAGACACAGTACTGATTCCATTCAATTGAAGTTAAGTATGCCATTGGCTATTTTGGGCTCCTCAGGCCTCTGGATCAACAGGCAAAGAAGAGAGTTACTGTATTTTCTCAAATAATTTGTCCTAATTATGGTTATTGTTGTTGTTAGGTGCTGTTCAGTTGTCTCTGACTCATGGCAAACCTATGTACAAGAGAACAAAACACTGCCTGGTTGTGTGCTATCCTCACAATCTTTGCTATACCTGAGCCCATTGTTGCAGCCACTTAGTCAATCCATCTCGTTGAGGGTCTTCTCCTTTTTCTCCAACCTTCTGCTTTACTGAGCATAATATCCCCCAGAGAATAGTCCCTTCTGACAACATGATCAAAGTAGGTGAGATGAAGTCTGGCCATTCTTGCTTCCAAGGAACATTCTGGCTGTACTTCTTCCAGGAAAGATTTGTTAGTACTTCTGGCAGTCCATGGTACTTTCAATATTCTTCATCAACACCCCAACTCAAAAAAACCCTCTTCTTCATTCTTCCTTATTCATTTTCCAGCTTTCACATGCATATGAGGCGATTGAAAACACTATGGCTTGGGTTAGGTGCACCTCAGTCTTCCAAGAAACATCTTTGTTCTTCAGCACTTTAAAGAGGTCATTTGCAGCAGATTTTCCCGGTACAATACAATGTCTGATTTCCTGACTGCTGCTTCCATTGGTGTTCATTGTGGATCCAAGTAATATGAAATCTTTGACAACTTCAATCTTTTCTCCATTCTTCATGATGCTGCTTATTGTTCCAGTTGTGAGGATTTTCATTTTCTTTATATTGAGATGTAATCTCAATACAGAATGTAGTCTTTAATCTTCATCAGTAAGTGCTTCAAGTCATCTTCACTTTCAGCAAGCAAGGTTGTGTTGTATGCATATCACAGGTTGTTAATGAGCCTTCCTGCAATCCTGATGTCACGTTCTTTTTCATGTAGTCCAACTTTTCAGATTATTTGCTCAGCATACAGAATAAATAGGGTGAAAGAATACAACTCTAATACACATCCTTCCTGATTTTAAACCGTGCAGTATCCCCTTGTTCTACTTGAATGACAGTCTCCTGGTCTATATACAGGTTCCTCAGGATCACAATTAAGTGCTCTGGGATTCCCCTTCTTCTCAATGATATCCATAATCTGTTATGATCCCCACAGTCAAATGCTTTTGCATAGTCAATAAAACACAAATAAACATCTTCCTGGTATTCTTTGCTTTCAGCCAAGATCCATCTGATATCATCAGTGATATCCCTTGCATCACATACTCTTCTGAATCCAGCTTGCATTTCTGGAAGTGGCCTGTTAATACACTGCTGCAATCATTTTTGAATTATCTTCAGAAAAATTTTACTTGTGTGTAATATTGATGATATTTCTTTGGAATAGGTACAAATATGAATCTCTTTCAGTCAGTTGGCCGGGTAGCTGTCTTTCAAATTTCTTAGCATAGACAAGTGCCTCCAGTGCAGCATGTTTGTACAACAATCTCATTCTTATATGATTACCAATAGCCTAGACCCTTCAGGAATGAAGGTTTGGGTCACCCACCAGGCAAAGAACCATGAATAATTGAGGTGCTTGTTGAGGGCAAAGTAATACAGAGTGAGTGGTGGAAGAAAGCTGTTCTAAATAACAGCTATTATCACATGATCAGTTGCAGAAATGAGCAGTGTGATTATTATGAGTATTTCCTACTTATCTGCATGCATCAAATACTTTTGATTTATTTAGTTATAAAATATAAGATGTAAGTGGGCTATTGCAACTTCACTTGTATGCATGTTAGTTGTATCATTTGGGCACAGGTATAACTTTATAATTGTCATTATTTAGAGTTATGTATGGTTTAAGAGGTTTTCATTGCTATTTATAAGGCTTTCCCTGGCCAATTCTTTGAGAAGTGGATGGCCTCTTCCTTCTTCCTAGTCTGTCTCAGTCTGTAAGCTGGGCTGTTACCTATGCACCAGGTGCATCTTGCTGGGTTTTAAACACCAGAGGCTCAGCCTCAAAACTCAAGTCTACACATCACCACACTAGGACAAACCGACAGACAAGTTTGTCTTGCTGTTGGAGACCTCTGGTATCACCCCCAACTGGGTCCCTGTGGCTGACTGTACCTCTGTCTGTCTTCCTGGCTTTTAATCCCCTTTCTCCTGATCTTCTGCCCTGCTGTTTTGTGCATCCCTGAGTTGTCCCTGGGGCTGACTGCTCCTCTGTCCGGGTTCCTGGCTTTTTATCCACTTTCTCCTGCTCTTCTGGCCTGCTACTCTGGGTGGGCCTGAGTTTCCTCTCCTCACCTAATCCCTTTGGCTGACTTGTCTTCTCTCTGGCTTCCTGGCTTTTAATCACCTTTCTCCTGCTCTTCCCTCTGGCTACTTCAGGTGTCCCTGAGTTGTCTCTCCCACCTGTAACCCTGGGGCTGACTCCTATGAGTTGGAAACTACTCGATGGCACTTAACAACAACAACAACAACATGGTTTAAGAAGATATTTACAGGCATCAAGGTGACAAGGGGTGGACTGTGATAGTTAGGGTTGTATGTCATTTTGGCTGGGCCATGATTCTCAGTGGTTTTAGCTGTTATGATGTAGTCCTCTTGATGAGATCTCCATGATGAGATCAGCTATGAGAGACCAATCAATTGAAGAGGAGTTGCCCTATGGTTGTTGCCTGGTTCTAATATATATGGTCATCCTTGTTTTTTTTTATTTTTTTTATTTGACTAAGCTCTCTGGCTTTTTACTTGGTCAGGATCCTACATCTGGCTCAGCAGCATTTGAACTCCAGTTCTTGGACTTGAACTAGTGGCCTGCCATACTGCCTTCTGATCTTGAGGTTGTTTCCTTCATAGCCTGTGAGGCAACAGCCTGCCATCTCACTTGGTGATCTTTGATTCATCAGCCTCCACAGCCAGCAGGTTGCATTCTTGTGTTGGCTGCCATTCCTAAGTTCATCAGCTCCTGTAGCACTGTGAGTCAGGAGAAGTCTCCAGCCTGACATCTAACTCACGGACCTGGGACTTGCTAGCCTCTACAACTACATAAACCACTTCTTTGAGATAAATTTATCTCTCTCTAAGCATCACTATTTTTGCTTCTCTAGAGAACTCAGCCTAAGGTGCTATCACTGGAACACAGACAATCCCTTAAGATGTCTCTTAGTACAACCCACCCTGTGATTAAATTTAATGGAAAACTACATCAGACCAATTCCAACATGGATACTAATGGCACAGACCCTTCAAGAATGATGGTTTGTGTCACCCAACCAGGCCAAGAACCATGGCTGGCTGAGGTGCTTGCTGAGGGCAAGTGGAATAGGGAATGGGTAATGACTGAATAAGTACAATACAAACTTGACACACATCCTTCTAATACCAGTTGCAGAAACAAGGACAGTAATTGTTTTTAGTATCCCTTCCTTGTTTTGTTATACATGTATGTGTGTATATATCTTTGTTTTCTTCCCTCCCTTACTCTATTGCTTATTATAAAATATAAGATGCAAAGGGGACTAGTGGAATTTTGGTTGCATACATATTCGTTGTATCATTTTAGGTGCAAGTATGACTTGATCTTGCCTTTATTTAGAGATCATGTATAGCTTAGGAGATGGGCACAGGTGTCAAGTTGACAGTAGGTGGAATGTGATGCTTAAGGTTATGTGTCAACTTGGCTTGGCTGTGATTCTCAGTGGTTAGCAGATATTGTGTAGGCATGCTCCATTCTGTGATCTGATGTGAGCAACCTCTCAGTTGAAACGAGGTTTCCTCAGGGATGTGGCCTGCATCTAAAATTATGGATGTCCTGGCAAAACTTGCACTCTTTGATCCTGCATCCAACTTATCATCCTCTGACCTCTGGTTCTTGGGATGTGAACCAGCAACCTGTTGTCTGAACTGCAGATTTTGGGATTTGCCAGCTACTGCATTCCCATGAGCTAGCAGCCTCTCATCTAACCTACCAATTTTGGCTTCATCATCCCCTGGAATGACATGAGTCAGGAGAAGCCTTCAGCACGATGCCTGACCTTTGGACTTGGGACTTGAAATCTTTCACAACTGTGTGATCTATTTCCTTGAAATAAATCTCTCTCTCTCTCTCTCTCTCTCTCAACATATAGATTTCACTGGTTTTGCCCCTCTGGAGAGCCTAGCCTCATGTAAGCGCATTAACTCAGAGGTGGAAACAAGATGACATCCTAGTAATACATTCTGCCCAATCCCTATACAACAGAGATCCAGAAAAACTGGGTGAAACAGATACAAATAATGATCCTGGGACTCTATCTTTTTCCCCCCCAATAATATAAAAAGTCAGTCTTTATTTAAACCCGGTTAGATTACTTATACAGCTTTGAGACAAAGACAGGAGATAATGATGGATTCTAGTAGGGGTCAAAGAGCCTTTGGATTTGGAAAAGTTTGGCAGAAGACCTGACAGTTGAACCAAATTTGGAATGATATTTAGGAATTCATTATCCTGCAGAAAGGGAGAGGTATGATGAGATATTTCACACAATTTAATAATATCATTACAAAAATAAAATACTAATGTAGGAAGCACAAGTGTGTTTAATGCCTTGGAATATAATCACCTCATTCTAGATTTTTAATACCTAAAATCATCCTTGTGTGTCAAGGTGTAATCTATATTGAAGGCTGTAGTCTTTGATCTTCATCAGTAAATACTTCATGTCTTCACTTTCAGTGAGCAAAGTTGGGTCATCTGCATGTCAAAGGTTGTTAATGAGTTTTCCTCCAATCCTAATGCCACATTCTTCTTCGTATAGTCTGGCTTCTTAATTTATTTGCTCAGCATACAGTCTGAATAAGTCCGATATAAACTTGACACACATCCTTCCTGATTTTAAGCCACTCAGTATTTTCTTGTTCTATTCTGCTATGATCCACACAGTCCAATGCCTTTGCATAGTCAATAAAACACAGGTAAACATCTTTCTGGTATTTTTTTGCTTTCAGCCAAGATCCATCTGACGTCAGCAATGGTTTGTTTGTTCCACATCCTGTTCTGAATCTGGCTGGAATTACTGGCAGGTCACTGTCAAT
>NW_006922080.1:2078900-2090908 GCF_000298275.1 Orycteropus afer afer | reverse complement strand
TTCAGGCTCTTCTTGGTGGTTTTTTATCATTGGCCCATTGGTGGAGAAGGAGGAAGTGGCTCTCACTCAGTAAGTGAAATCTCAGGATGTGTCAGTGTAGTTGTGTCTTATGAGGACTGTTGTTGTCTCCCACTCAGTTAGACACAAATTTCAATTGAATAACCATCAAAAAACTAAAAGCTCATGGATGAAAAACACACCATGTAATCACACAGGAACAGTAAACAAAAAAGAAAAAAGGGAAACAGAGAAGAAAAAACAGGCAAACCTGCAATATCTGGGGATATAGCACTAAGAAAAAGAAAAGTAGGGAAGGAGAATAATAAATGAAGAAAAAATAGGAAAATGCAAAAAGAAATACAAGGAATGGGGTTAATCTCTAGAAGAAAGGTGGGGAAGGAAAAAAAAAAGCCCTTAAATTTGGGGAAAAAAGAAAATAATTTCAACCAGTCACAGAAAAAAGAAAAAAATGCTGAAAAGTAGGACCTTGTAGGGGAAGATTAAGAATAATAATAAAAAGGACAAAAGTATTAATAATAATAGTTGTTTTAAAACAGACAAATACAAGCAAACTAATCCCTGGAAAAAAGAAAGCGAAAAAGCAAAAAATAAAAATAAAAAAAGAGAAAAAAGAAAAAAAAATCAGTGGTGGACAGGGTGGGGCACCCAGTCTCCATCTGAGCACACAGACTGTGATGGAGTTCCTGTGGGCCCAGAAGGTAGGTTGGCGTGGGGGTTGGCCACACCTCTGTTCACCAAGTGAGTGTAGGGTGTAGTAACAATAAGAATGTTGTACCTTTTCAGTCTTGCGGGCCCTGGGTGTCCTTGGTGTTGCTGGAAAGCAGAACTTGTTCTTAAGCACCAGAAATCTGTGAGAGCGCTGTCCCTTTAAATATCCAAAATAGTCAAGCCGCTTTTTAAACCTTCAAAATGGCGGCGCCCTCTGGACCAGCAAAAGTACACAATTCAGCCCACCTTTCTCTTCACCTTCTCCGTTTGTTGCCCAGCCACCATGCACAGTCCTCTGTGCAGTTCCTGGCTAGCAGGGTGATTTTTAGGTTAATTCTTAGGTCCTACCAGCACTCGGGAATCTCCAAGCTGTCTGTGCCGTCAGGATCACTGCCAGACTGCAGCTCCATATGTCTCCTTTTTTGGTATTTTCACACAAATTCTTCTGCTAGTTGGGGTTTAGTCCACTTCTATATCCTTTCCTTCAAGGCTCAGGGGTCTAAGATTATCTTCTGTGTCTGTGTTAATTGTTTTCCCTTTTCTTTATTGAAGAGGATCTGTGCAGTCTTTCTGCCTAGTCCGCCATCTTGCCTGAACCTTGATCTTGGGATTCTGAGCATCAAATGAGAAGATAAAACATTAGATTGAGCACTGATTGGAATGAAAGATGGAGCAAGGTCAGTGGCTGGAGAGAGAGAAGTGACTGAGGACCAGCCAAAGCATGGCACTTTCAAATATAAAGGCATCAAGCATGGGCCAGGAGGAAAACAAAGAAATACTTCATGTAATCAACATGGCAATAAAGACACAGTGTAAATAGATTGGGAGCAATTGAAAGTGAGCAAAAGGTGTGCTGCAGCTGGGAGAGGAATGTGTAGAAAAATGGGTCACACTTAACAGTGGCACAGGCAGCTGCAGAGAGAGGAGGGAGCAAGAAAAATGGAGTTAAATAAGTCACCACTAGTAGATGCTGATCTTTTGGGATGGCAAAAGGCCTGTGTTGGGACAGTTGAAGAAACTGGGCTTGGGTCGATCTCTTGCTTGATTGAATCTGGGCAACAAAACAAAACAAAAAAACCAAACTCACTGCCATAGAGTTGGATCTGACTCATTGTGACCCCTCCTTGGTTTTCTGAGGCAGTATCACTATGGAAATAGATTGCCCAACCTTCCTTCTGAGGAGTGGCTGGTGGGTTTGAACCACCAGCCTTCTGGTTAGCAGTCACATGCCTTAGGCACTGCACAAGAGGTGGATAAATGGCTGCATGTGCACAGAAAGGCACCAGACCCATGCCTGTGAACCGAGATTGGAGGAACATGCTCTCCAATCTAACCAACACATATCTTCATGGTGCATAGGGTAAACACTGTTTCTGCTGCCACAGACCCAGTGACTAGAAAAAAACCTACTCTCAGTTGCCTGAATCCCTGGACATCTGCACATCTAGAAGATTGAGTCAGGGAGTGAATCTCATCCATTGGGTGCTTGAGGTACTGAGAAATATTTTTTTTTTTTACATTGAACATAAGAAGCACACCTCTGCAGCTTCCTTTCTCAGGGAGAACAACTTGCACCAGGCACCTCCCCACTCTTTGAATGCAAAGACCTATGTCAGAGTGTTTGGAGTGTGGTGTTTATTACTAGAGTATGGCTAGGATCTAGATCGCTGATTGTGTGCTCAGAGGTGTGCCAGACCCACACCAGTGAATTGCAATTGGTGAGCCACACTCTCTGCTCCAAAAAGCAGAGCTTCCCTGCTAACAGGGGCAAAACCTCTCTCTGCCACCACAAGGCTGTTAGCAAAGGAAGTCCCAACTGGTTCTCATGTCCACTTCCTCTTCAGTCTAGCCTACCAGCAGCAACCCACTCCAAACATACAAATCTAGAGGCTTCAGCTCTCCCTTCCTGTGCTTGGATTACTGGCTGATCTTTCTCACACTGAGCACAAGAGGCACATACCTTTACCCTTTTCTATTGGACGTGCCCACTTGTGCCAGACTCCTTTCACCTCCAAAGCCATACATCCTGGTGGGTCAGTGGTTTTTGCCACAACTGTCTGCTTCCAGGGCTGCCAGTTGACCAGAAGTACAAAAGTTCCCCCACTCCAATTTCCTTGTTTTCCCCTTTTCTTTTTCACAATATTTCATTCTTCTAACCTGTTCATTTTTCCATCTTCCCCTTCTTACATTTTTGCCAATATTTCATCTCATCTATCCTTCCTTTTTCTTTTACTATACTTTTCATCTTTTATTTTTATTTTATCTTATTTTCTTTTTCTTCTCCCTTTTTTTCCCTGTCCCATCCAAAGGAGGAGGACATTAACTCTCCATAGTCTGTCTATTGCACTGACTACCTCACCCAATGAAGGCACACCACCTTCAGTTCCTACACCCCTGAATCAATGACAGACCATGGACAATACATGCTCACCCCAACTGCAGAAACTCTTCATAACTAAAAAGAGATCCAAACCCACATCCCCTCCAGTTATTCCAACAACGTGGAGGTAGCTGGAGAGTGCCCCTGTGCTTCAAAGCTGACAACCAGAGAAGCACATGTACCCCAAATATTTGTATATATAAAAACATAAACTTGAATTTAAACAAAGAATCAGGTCAAAGTAGTGGAATCAAATGAAAGAAATAGGAAATTTCCTTGAAGAAGAACAGGTAATAGATCTACCTGATAAGGAATTCTAAAGTTAAATATATATGTTAAATACATAAGACCATCCAAAACCTCAAGGAAACCATAAAGAGAAGCAAGGAAAAGACAAACAATACCCTCGAAGAATTAAGGAAAATCATACAAGAGCAAAAAGAAAAAGGAGGCATATGATCAAGAACCAATGGTAATGAAGCAAGAAGTAGAAGCTGCACTGAAGGAATTGGCAAAAAAACAAGGTCCCAAGAATTGAAGGAATACCCATTGAGATGTTTCAACAAACAATGCTGTGCTGGAGGCACCTATTTGTCTATGCCAAATAATTTGGAAGACAGCTACCTGGCCAACTGACTGGGAGAGATCCCTATTTGTACCCATTTCAAAGAAGGAGATCTGTGGTGTTTAAGTTTGTGTGTCAACTTGGCTGGGTCTGGTTGAGTTCCTGGGCAGCTGGGTGAAGTATTCTCCATGATGATACTGGTAATCAATGCTATGGTGGAATCTACTGTAAGCAGCTGAGTAGCTGCCTTTGGGTATGTGGCCTGCTTCCTGTATATAAGAAATAGCTTCGAGAATGGTCTCTAGCTTATGGCATACTGGAACCCTGTAGGTAGCCTTGTCATTGTTCAGCAGCCTGCCATGATCTGCTGACCTTGGGACTTTCAATGGACTTGAATTAATGGCCTGCCATGTGGTTTGGTAACATCAGGACTGTGCCATTTTATTTGTTGACCTTGGCTTGTTAGCCTCAGCAGCCAGTAGCTGCCTGAGTGAAGAGATGCCCCTAGGTTCAGTGGGCTGGGAGCAAGAGGCAGAGCTAAAGCCCAGGGTCGAAGGGCTTTCACACAGCCCCTAGGGCCTGGCACTTTGAACTCGGACTTCTAGCCTCCTGAATTGTAAGAGAATAAACTCCTGTTTGTTAAGGCCATCCCATTTGTGGTATATTCTTGTCAGAGCAGCACTAGGTAACCAGAGCAGGATCCAACAGAATGTGGAAATTATTGAACAATATCATTAATATCATATGCAAGTAAAATTTTGCTAAAGAGAATTTAAAAATGGTTGGAACAGTATATTGAATGAGAACTTCCAGAAATGCAAGCTAGATGCAGAAGACATGGAATAAGGGATATCATTGCTGATATCAGGTGAATCTTGGCTGATAACCAAGAATACAAGAAAGATGGTAACTTGTGCTTTATTGACTGTGCAAAAGCATTTGATTGTGTGGATTGTAACAAGTTATGGATAACTTTGAGAAGAAAGGGAATTCCAGAGCACCTAATTGTGCTCATGAGGAACCTGTATATAAACTAGGAGGCTGTTATTCAAAAAGAACAAAGGGATACTGCACAGTTGAAAATCAAGAATGGTATACATCAGAGTTGTATTCTTTGACCATGCTTGTTCAATCTGTATGCTGAGCAAATAATCTGAAAAGTTGGACTACATGAAGAAGCATATGGTATCAGGATTGGAAGAAGATTCATTAACAACTTGTGATATGTAGACAACACAACCTTGCTTGCTGAAAATGATGGTGCTATTGATGAAGATTAAAGACTACAGTTCTGCAGTATAGATTACACCTCAATATAAAGAAAATGAAAATCCTCACAGCTGGACCAATAAGCAGAATTATGATTAATGATAAAACGATTGAAGTTGCCATAGATTTCATATTACTCAGTTCCACCATCAATACCAAAAGGGATCAGCAATCAATAAATCAGACAATGCCATTGATGGCAAACATTGATATACAGGTGGATAGATGGGTGGACAGGCTGAATGATTAGGTATGTCTATGCAGGAGGAAGTGTGCCCATGACATGTATAGGGTTGGAAGACAATGCTTCTACAAGTGTATTTGTATGTTCTGTAAGAATTTCCAGGTATATAGTAGAGATGAGAAAAGACACATCACATTAGTAGTCACTTCTTGGCCACAGACAGCTACCCAGAAAGAGTGAGTAGTTGGACCTGTGGGCTCGGGACCATGGTTGCAGGGGACATCAAGCTCAATTGGCATAACATACTACACAAAAACATTTTTCCACATCCTACTTTGGTGAGTAGTGACTAGGATCTTAAAAGCTTGCAAGCGGCCATGTAGATGCAACGATGGGTCTCTCCTTATCCAGAGCAAAGAAGAGTGAAGAAAAACAAAGACTCGTGGAAACAATTAGTCCAAGTGACTGGTACACCATGTGATCCTCAGCCTATATGACTATGAGACCAGAAGAACTAGATGGTGCCTGGCTACCACTGTCAACCATTCAGAGAGGGATGTATGTAGGAGATCCTGGAGAGTGGAAGAACAATGTGGAACAAAATTCAAATAATAAAAAATGGGGTGGGGGGCCAGTTTTGCTGGTCTGATAGACCCTGATAGAACCCCTGGGCCTATGGTCCCTAGCTGCCCTTCAGGTCTGGAATTGAACCCACTCCTGTGGCTTCCAGCCAATCAAAAGATAGGCATATGAGCTGAACATTTATATTAGATAGATACACTCCTTGGAGAGAACAACCATAGGAGAATAGAAGGGCTATGTATGCACAGGGTGACAGCTCAGGGGGCAGGAGTGCATGGGGGAGAAGGATATAGGGAAGAGAACTGTGGGGTGGAAGTGGGAGGGGAGCTGTTGCATTGTGGGAGACTGAAGTCAATGTCATGAGACAAAGTGTATGTGACCTGCTGTATGGAAGATGAATTTGCCTGTAAACTTTCACTCAAATCACGATAAAAATTAAAGGAAAAAAAAATCTGAGAATGCATTGCAATGGGCAAATTTGCTGCAAAAGGCTTCTTTAAATTGCTGAAGAGCAAAGATGTCCCTTTGAAGACTAAGGTTGCCTAACCCAAGCCAGGGAGCTCTGGTGGCATAATGCCTAAGGCATTTGACTGCCAACCAGAAGCCTGGTCAGTTCAAACCCACCAGCCACTGCTCAGAAGGAAGATTGAGCAATCTACTTGCATAGAGATACCACCTCAGAAACCCAAGGAGGGGTCACTATGATTCAAAGCGACTCGATGGCAGTGAGGTCTTTTTTATTTAAAAAAAAAAAAAAAACAAACAAACAAACCAAGGTATTTTCAACTACCTCATATGCATGTGAAAACTGGACAATGAATAAAGAAGACTGAAGAAGAGTTGATTCTTTTAAGTTGTGGTGTGGCGAAGAATTCTGAAAGTACCACTGGCTGCCAGGAGAACTAACAAATCTGTCCTGATAGAAGGGCAGCCAGAATGCTCCATGGAAGAGAGAATGGCCAGACTGTCTCACCTACTTTGGTCATGGGGTCAGAAGAGACCATTCCCTGGAGAAGGATATCATGGTTGGTAAAGTGGAGTGTCAATGACAAAGGAGAATGCCCTCAATGAGATGGACTGACACAGTGACTGCACAGATGAACTAAGGCATAGCAAGAATTGTGAGGCAGGCACAGGACTGGGCAGCATTTCATTCTGTTGTACATAGGATCTCTATGACTTGGAGCTAACTCAATGGTACTTGATAACAACTACATACAAGAGCAAAATGACAAAATAAACAGACAAGTAGAAATTATACAAAAGTAGCCTTTAGAAATCCAGAAGATGAAGACCAATCTTATGATGATAGATCACATATTGGAAGGACAAAAGAGTAAAATTGAACAGGCTGAAGAATGCATTTCCCAGCTAGAAGACAAATCCTTTGACACCAAGATGTATGAGGAAAAATTATAAAAAAATGAAGAGTATTGAAGAAAATCTAAGAGTTATATGGGATCATATAATATAATGTATATTTGACTGGAATTCCAGAGCAAACAGAAACACACACACACACACACACACACACACACACATAGAAAATTCTCAAAGACTTGCTAGCAGAAAGCTTCCCCAAATATCATGAAAGAAGAAGAGCTATCCATCCAAGAAGCTCAATGAATCCCATACAGGATAGTCCCCAAGTAAAGGTCACCAAGACAAATCATAATAAAACTTCCAAAACCAAAGACAAAGAGAGAATCTTGAGGGCAGCTCAAGAAACAAAATGCTACCTACAAAGGGCAACCAATAAGACTAAGCACAGATTTCTCAGTAGAAACCATGCAGGCAAGAAAGCAATGGGATGACATATACAAAATCTTGAAGGTAAAGAATTGACAAGCAAGAATTATGTACCCAGCAACATGGTCCCCCAAAGATGATGGTGAAATTAGGACAAAAATAAATTAAAAGAATTTGTAAAAACTAACCTAACCCTACAAGAAATGCTAAAAGGAGTTCTTCCAACAGAAAAGCAACAACAGAAGACAATAACTTAACAATTAAGACACATGACAACACCACCCAGAACCAAGTCAGGAAAAGAGTTCTCAAATCTAAAATAAGTTTACAAAATAGAAAATAGAGGACCAGAGGAGACAATCTGCAAATGACACCAACTACAAAGCAAATAGAGGTAGAAGAAGTCAGGACAATGCCAGTACAGAAGGGAAATAAGAATTTACTACAGGGTGATCACAAAGAAAATCAATAAGCCTTCTAACCAAACTGAGAAAGAAGAAAATCACAAGGTCTTAAACTAAACTCACTGCTGTCAAGTCAGTTCTGACTCATCATGACACATCCTTGGGTTTCTGAGGTGATATCTCTACAGAGGTAGATTGCCCAGTCTTCCTTCCGAGGAGTGGCTGGTGGGTTTGTACCACCAGCCTCCTGATAAACAGTCAGATGCCTTAGGCACTACTCTACTTAGTAAACACAAAATCAACAATAATGAAGAAAATGGAAAGAAAACCCAACAACAAAAGGAAGTCAGCACAGAAAAATATTTGGAAGAAATAAACCATCATCATCACATGCACACACACAACCCAACACAACATAAAAGAATGACAGCAATAAATTCATATACCTATCACTAAATACACTAAATGTGAATGGACTAAATGCATTAGTCAAGAGAAAAAGAGTGGCAGATTGGATAAAGATACAGGGCCCATCAATATGCTGCCTAAAAGAGACTCACATTAGACACAAAGATAAAAAATAAATTAAAAATCAAGAAATAGAAAAATATGGGAAGTTAATGACAGCTAAAAAAGATCAAGAGTGGCAATATAAATTTCTGATAAAATAGACTTCAAGGCAAAAACCAGCATAAGGGACAAAGGAGTGGCATGATGATAAAAGGCTCTATGAACCAAAAGACATAGCCATGATAAATATCTATGCACCCAATGAAAGAGTTCCAAAATACATATAGCAAATATTAACTGGATTGAAAGGAGAAATAGTTCTAAAAGAATAGGAGGGCAGTTTAACATGGCAATTTCAATTATGGACAGACAACTGGAAAAACACTCAACAAAGACACAGAAGATCTCAACAACACAATCAACCAACTTGACCGCATAGACATATATGGAACACTACACCCAACATGGGTCATGCTCTGGAACAGACCATATGGAAGACCACAAAACAACCCTCCGTATATTTTAAAACATTAAAATACCACAAAACATCTTCTCAGATCACAACATTACAAAAATTGGAAGACAAGGGAAAAAATATCAAATACATGGAAACTGAATAATACAGTGTTCAAGAACCAATGGGTAAGAGAAGAAATAAAGTGTGAAATAAAAAAATCTCTTAGAAACAAATAAAAATGAAAACGCAACATACCAAACACCTTTGGGACACAGGAAAAGCAATACTCAGGTGAATTTGTAGCAATAAATCCACACATCAAAAAAGAAGAAAGAATCAAAATCCACACTTTAACCCAACAACTCCAATGATTAAAAAAAAAAAAAAAAAAGCAACAGAAGAAACCTAGTCTGTGGAAGAAAGGAAATAGTAAAAGTCAGAGCAGAAATAAATAAAGCAGAAAGCAGACAAACAACAGGAAAACTCAACATGACTAAAAGCTGGTTTGTAGAAAAGATTAGCAAAATAGACAAACCACTTGCAAATTCAACTAAGAAAAAGAAAGAGAAGATACAAATAACATAAATAATAACTGGAGTGGGTGAAATCACAACAGAACCAACTGAAATAAAAAATATAATAATAGAACACTATGAAGAACTGTACTCCAACAAATTCTAAAACCTAGATGAAATTCACAAATTTCTAGAAACATACAGTCTACCTTAGCTAACATAAGCTGAAGTAGAAAATTTGAAACAGATCCATAATAAAGGAAGAAATTGAGCAAACAAACAGACAAACAACCTCCCCACCAAACAGTCCTGGCTCAGACAGGTTCACTGGAGATCTCTATCAAACATTCAGAGAACAGCTGATATCAATTTTACTCGAACTATTCCAGAACATAGAAAAGGATGGCATACTTCCAAATTCATTCAATGAAGCAAACATATCCCTGATACTAAAACCAGGCAAAGACATCACTAAAAGGGAAAACTATGGATCAATATCCTTTATGAATTCTACCCAATAGAATCTGACAGCACATCAAAAACAAAAACATAAAGACCCTGACCAAGTGGACTGCAAGATATGCAAGGATGGTTCAACATTAGAAAAACAATCAATGTAATCCATCACATAAATAAAACAAAGGAAAAGAACTATATCAATCAATGCAGAAGAGGCATTTGATAAAATGTAACACCCATTCCTGATTAAAACAAACAAACAAACAAAAACTCTCAGCAAAATAGGAATAGAAGGAAATTTCTCAGATATAATAACAATGAATAAGGAAGACTGAAGAACAGTCGATGCTTTTGAGTTGTGGTGTTGGCGAAGAATGATC
Source organism: Orycteropus afer afer (assembly GCF_000298275.1). Taxonomy (NCBI): domain Eukaryota; kingdom Metazoa; phylum Chordata; class Mammalia; order Tubulidentata; family Orycteropodidae; genus Orycteropus; species Orycteropus afer. Next base: position 2,080,725 of record NW_006922080.1, on the reverse strand, counting down.
AAAGTGCCATGGACTGCTAAAAGAATTAACAAATCTGTCCTGGAAGAAGTGCAGCAGGAATGCTCCTTGGAAGCGAGAATGGCCAACAGCCTACCTTAGCTAACATAAGCTGAGGTAGAAAATTTGAAACAGATCCATAATAAAGGAAGAAACAGAGCAATGCGCCAAATCAACAGCTAACATTGTTCTCAGCAGAGAAAGACTGAAAGCATTCCTCTTGTGAATGGGAGCCAGGCAAGGATGCCCTCTATCACCAATTCTATTCAATATTGTATTGGAAGTCCTAGCCAACACAATAAGTCAAGATAGAGAAATAAAAGGCATACAAATTGGCAAAGAAGGAATAAAAGCATCACTATTTGCAGATGACATGATCCCATATATAGAAAAACAAAAATACTCAGCAAGAAAACTACTGGAATTAATTGAAAGTTTCAACAAAGTGGCAGGATACAAGATCAACACATGAAAATCGGTTGAATTACTCTACATAAATAAAGAGATCTATGAAAGGGAAATAAGGAAAACAATACCATTTACAATAGCTACCAAAGAAAGTAAAATACTTAAGAATAAATCTTACCGGGGCACAAAAGACCTATACAAAGAAAACTATAAAACATGACTCCAAGAAATTATATTGCTGTCCTTGTTAGGTGCCCTCGAGTTGTCTCTGACTCATAACGATCCTATATACAACAGAACAATACACTACCCAGTCTTGTGCCAGCTCCATGATCCTTGCTATACCAGAGCCCATCATTGTAGCCATTGTGTCAATCCATTTGAAGGCCTTCCCCTTTTTTGTTGACCCCTCACTTTACCAAGAATGATATCCTTCTCCAGGGAATGGTTCCTTCTGACAACATAACCAAAGTAGGTAAGACGAAGTCTGGCCATTCTCCCTTCCAAGGAGCATTCCTGCTGCACTTCTTCCAGGATAGATTTGTTGATTATTTTAGCAGTCCAGGGTACTTTGAACATTCTTCACCAACACCACAACTCAAAAGAACTGACTCTTCTGCAGTCTTCCTTATTCACTGTCCACCTCTCACATAGATACCAAGTGATTGAAAATACCATGGTTTGTACCAGGCACACCCTAGTCTTCACGGAGATATCTTTGCTCTTCATCACTTGAAAGAGGTATTTTGCAGCAGATTTGCTCAGTGCTAAACTGATTATCTTGACTGCTACTTCAATTGGTGTTGATTTTAGAACCAAGTAATATGAAGTCTTTGACAACTCCAATCTTTTTTCCACTTATTGTGATGCTGCTTATTGGTCCAGTTGTGAGGATTTTGCTTTCTTTGGCTAAGGTGTAATCCAAACTGCAGACTGCAGTGTTACTCGTCATCAGTAAGTGCCTCAAGTCACTCTCACATTCAGCAAGCAAGTTGTGTCATCAGTGTGTTGCAGGTTGTTAATGAGTCTTCCTCCGATCCTGAAATTTATCCTATGAAATGGAAGAACATGTCATGATCATGGATGGGAAGACTGAACATTGTGAAACTGTCAGTGCTATGCAAAGCAATCTATAGATTCAATGCAATCCTGATCCAAATTCCATCAACGCAGCGGTTTGGGCAAAAGACCCCGTGCTCTCCTACTATTACATTTTTATAGGAAAAATACAGGGTGGAGTAACACAAAGGCAAAGGGGTACAAATGATTGGTTGTTGCTAGGGGGTAGAAAAGGAGAGGAGGGGGTTTGAGGTAAAGCCCTGAGGCATGGGGGACATGCTGGAATCCCTGGCACTAAAGACTCCTGGTTAAAGAATAATTACCTGGAGGGGAGGTAAAGCCCTGAGGTGTGGGGGACGTG
>NW_006922080.1:2078117-2078707 GCF_000298275.1 Orycteropus afer afer | reverse complement strand
GATCTTTCACAAATGATATAAGCTTATTTATAATGCAGGGGCCAAAAGTTAATATAACTATAAGGATTATGAAGGGTCCTAAGCGAGTAGATATCAAGGTAGTCAACCATGGGGAGTTATTAAACCAAGATTCGAACAATCTTTCCTGAGTTTCATGCTCCTTTTTTCTTAGGGCAAGTCCTTCTCATACCCTGGCCATAGATTCCTGAACTACTCCCGTATGATCGGTATCCCTAGAGCTACACACAATCCCCCTTGTTGGAGAAACAAAAGATCCAACCCCCCGCCGGTTCTGAAACGTTACTTCTGATAACGAGGTTAAAGATTTCTCTAAATGGGAGATAGAGGCTTTTCTATTCTTTCAAGGTCCTCATCTATAGCTGCTCTCAGGGAAGTCATGCCTTGATAGGGGCAGAATCCTTGATTCTGCAAAGTCAATGAAGTTATTCCTATACCGGTCCCTGCTAAGCTAAATAGAGTGGTTAAAGTAAAGGTTGCAGTGAGTGGTTCTCTTTTTACTCTATTAGTCCCGCCCCAGTGTACATACATCTCTTCCTCTGGGTGGTAAAGAATTCGGGGTAGAACAGTTA
>NW_006922080.1:2074939-2077862 GCF_000298275.1 Orycteropus afer afer | reverse complement strand
GGGGTTTTCTCCATGCATAAGCCCTTTCCTGTTATATGTTGTATGGAAAATCCTACCTTACGGTCTTTCCAGGAGCAATTCTTTGGGTTCAGGTCATGAGAATAGCTGAAAGAGGTATTAATGCCTATTGCTTCATAAAATGGAGGGTTTACATCGTAACAAAGTCAACAGGCTTGAGTCAGGTTAGGACTAGTACGGTTAAGTGTTTGGTAGGCTGCTAGCATTAAATTCCAAAGTGGGTCTATGTCCTGAGGATTGGCTTGGACCCTCGGAGTTGTATGGGGGATACTTAATGTAATATCAGGGGTTACAGTGCTCGATTCTTTCAACGTCTTTCTTGTAGGGGGTAGGATTCCTTTTCCCGGGGGGTTTAACACTTCATTTGGACCTACCGACCCGGCATCTAAGGGCTCTACTTCCTGTAAAATGGTTATCACCCAAGATGGGTAAGGGTATGGATAAACCTGAATGCCCCAACTGAGCCCTGACTTCCACTTGGTTAATTCTTTTTTTCCTTGTTCAGTGAATGAAACTTTTATCTGCTCATCCCTTTCTCCATTTAAAGTTTTGTCTGTGCATCTGGCTGGGCTATCAGCAAAGGAGAATTTTATGTAATCATTGGCGTTCACCTCCCACTTCCAGTCCCCATCATTAGAAGTTACACAGCTCCAACTTTTGCAGCAGTACCGAGGGGGCCCCCCACATTGCTGGATATTTCTTTTATACCCCAGGCAAGTATAAAACCCATAGATCTGATATAGCATTTGGCCCAGCCACATTCTGTAGCTTTTCCAAGGGAGAAAAACAAATCAGGCCACCATACATTAAGGGGGGTGGTAGAGTTAATAGAGTTCAAAGTTTCACGGGTTTGTCCATCACGAATTCGCCAAGTAACGTTGAAAGGTTGATGATTAGTTGTGCTGGTTCCAAGGCAGCAGAGGCTTAAGGCAAAGATGAAAGTTTCAGTCCTCATTGTCTCGAGTCAATCTGACTTTCAATGGGTTTTCAGGATCTGAACGTGCTCTCCAGTTTGTTCGTGTGGACTGCTGTTCCGGCGAGTTAGCTTTCCTGACGTGAGAGTGATGTATCCAGGCACTGATGCCGTCTACCTTTAGGGCAGTAGGGGTCACAAGAACAACAACTTAAGGTCCCCTCCATCTAGGTTCCAGTGTTTTTTGCTGGTGCCTCTTTACCCACACCCAGTCTACCGGTTCAATTCCATGGTCAATTCCCTGTTCACTAAGGGGACCTTTATATATGGCTTGGAGTTTGGGCCATAATTCCTTCTGAATTATTTGGAGAGTTTTCATCCCCAAGATTAAATCTCTTGGCAACTCATCGGGACATTTTTCCAGGTTGGAAATAATAGGTGGTGGCGTCCCATACATTATTTCAAATGGGGTCAGATTCAGCATGTACGGGGTGTTCCTAGCCCGGTAGAGTGCAAAGGGAAGGAGGGTCACCCAGTCTCTGCCAGTTTCTATTGCCAATTTAGATAGGGTCTCCTTTAGGATTCTGTTCATTCTTTCTACCTGCCCCGAACTCTGAGGGTTATATTCACAATGTAGTTTCCAATTTACCCTCAGAGTCGAGGCTAAGCCCTGGATAACTTTACTTACAAAGGCTGGTCCATTGTCTGATCCTAACGTTCTAGGCATTCCATATCTGGGTACTATCTCTTCTAAAATTTTCTTGGCTACTATTACTGCTGTTTCCCCTTTAGTAGGGTATGCTTCCACCCATCCCGAGAAAGTATCCACTAACACTAGGAGATATTTATATCCATATTTACCTGGTCTGACTTCAGTGAAATCTATTTCCCAATGATGGCCCAGCTCCCTCCCCCTTACCCTCATACTTGCATGTGTGTTCTTCCTCTTCCCTATTTTCATGACCTGACAGGCCTGGCACCGGTCTACCACACTCTGAGCTGCTTGCTTCTGATGGTGTATATGGACCTGCCCTTTGTCCAGTAACTCCAACATTTTCCGTTCCCCTAACTGAGTCACTTGGTGGAGGTGTGTGAGAAGATGCTGCCCCAATTCTTCTGGGAGAATCATTTTTCTCTCTAAGTCCATATACCATCCATTCTGATCTTTTTCTATCTGTGGTGATTTTTCAGCCCACTGTATGTCTTGTTCAGAGTAGTTGGGAGTAGGGGGCAGGGGTTCCAGTTGCGGGCAAGGTAAGTTAGTTACTAAAGTTCGTACCACTTGGAGGGCAGCTCTCTTAGCTGCCTGGTCCGCTGCTCGGTTGCCTCTTGCTTCAGGGGAGTGTCCCTTCTGATGTCCCGGGATGTGAACCACTGCTACCATTCATGGCTGGGTCACAGCTGACAGTAAGTGGAGGATTTCTGTCTGGTTCTTTATTTCTCTTCCTCCTGTGGTTCTGAACCCACGCTCCCAGTAGATGGCTCCATGTATATGAAGAGCCACATATGCGTAACGGCTGTCAGTATACACCATTAGTCTCTTCCCCTCCGCTCTTTCCAATGCTTCTGCCAGGGCAATAAGTTCAGCTTTCTGAGAGGAAGTTCCTGGCGGTAAAGCATCGGCCCAAATAATTTCTTCCCGTTGTCTACCACAGCGTCCCCCGCATACCTTAGTCCATCCTGTACAAAACTGCTTCCATCCGTGAACCAGATGAGGTCACTGTTCTCCAACAGGCAGTCTCACAAGTCTTTTCTGACCGTATTTACCTCTGCGAGTATTTCTGAGCAGTTGTGCAGAGGTTTTTCTAGGTCAGGGTTAGGTAGCAGGGTGGCGGGGTTTAAAACTGTTGGGGCTAAGAATTGTACCCTTGGAGTGTCAAGTAATAGGCCCTGATAGTGAGTTAATCTGGCATTGGTTATCCATTTCCCCGGAGGCTGTTTGAGCACTCCTTCAATGGCATGGGGAGTGGTTACTTTCAGTCTGTCCATGGG
>NW_006922080.1:2073754-2074229 GCF_000298275.1 Orycteropus afer afer | reverse complement strand
GATCTGGAGGAAGATTGCTGAGCAGCGTGTAAGGGTTAGGGACTGTGGGATATATGTCTTCAACCCGGCGATTTACCTCTCTCAGATCCTGCACCGGTTGGAATTCTCCCCTTGGCTTCTTTACTGGTAGGAGAGGTGTATTCCATGCAGACTGGCACCTCTTTAGTACCCCTTTCCATTACAGCCTCTGGATATGGGGTTGTATGCTTTCCCAGGCTTCCCTGGGCATGGGATACTGTTGGATTCTTACCGGTATGGCAGAGGGTTTTAAGTCCACAATGATGGGTGGTCGGTGTTTTGCTAGTCCAATTCCTCCAGTCTCTGCCCAGGCTTGGGGAAACTCCTCCAGCCATGGAGCTATATCCGTTAAGCTTGTACCGTGGTTTTCTACACCTTTATACAAGCGGTATTCATCGTGTAAGGCAACTGTTAGAACCTGCAGAGGAGAGCTTTCCCCATCAGTAACCTGGACACC
>NW_006922080.1:2071550-2072679 GCF_000298275.1 Orycteropus afer afer | reverse complement strand
GGCCAAATTAGTTGGCTTCCTTGCCGCCGCTCGGAGACTGGCCATTAGAATATGGCGGTACTTCTGGAGACGCTCCCTACCTTTTGTTTGCTCAAAATCCCAATCAGGACGAGATAACGGGAACCCAGCATCAATAAAATTCTGAAGCGTTGTTGGCTGTCCATTGTCCCCGGGCACATTTTTCCTGGCCTCGGTCAAGATTCTCTCTTTTTCTTCAGTGGTGAACAAAACCTGTAATAGCTGCTGACAATCATCCCAAGTGGGGTTATGAGTAAACAATATAGAATCTAACAAATTAATTAAGCTTTGGGGGTTTTCAGAAAAAGGGGCATTCTGCACCTTCCAGTTATACAGGTCCGACATTGAAAACGGCTAGTACTGCCAGGTTCTGCTTCCGTCCTCACCAGGCGGGCCTATCGCTCTGAGGGGCAGCGCCTGGACAGTGGACAAGGGGGCTTCAGCCTCTGGGGGACCCCTCTGGCATGGGCAGAGACTGGAGGCTGGGCCAGTAATGGCAGGCCACGCACTTGGAGCACTTGCTCCACTTACTCCCAATACTTGTGGAACCTGGAGAGGTTCTTTTTTTGGCTACTGTTCCTGTGTGATTACATGCCGTGTTTTTTTGTCCCTGTGCTTTTAGTTTTTTGATGGTTATTCAATTGTAATTTGTGTTTAGTTGAGTGGGAGACAACAACAGTCCCCATAAGACACAACTACACCCACACCTACTTCAACTTCACTTACTGAGGGAGAGCCACTACCTCCTTCTCCACCAACAGGCCAATGATAAAAAACCACCAAGAAGAGCCTGAATCACCCTTGACTGCTCTTCTCAAACAGTTAACAGAGATCTAAATACAATGACGCCACAAAGCCTCGGAGACAACAGATCATCAAAGTTCACACAAAGAAGCAGGATAAAGTGGTAGAAACAAGGGAGCACAATACAGACCCAGAACACATCCCTGAGGAAGAAGCAGCATTGGAACTCTCTGATAGGAACTCAAAAGAATTATCTTTAGGTATCTTCAAAGGACTGAGAGACAGACCAAAGAAAACACAGAAAAAACCTTAGAAGAATTTTGGAAGAAAATACAAGAACAAAATGACAAATTAAATGAAAAATTAG
>NW_006922080.1:2055278-2068425 GCF_000298275.1 Orycteropus afer afer | reverse complement strand
TGGAGGACATTATGCTGAGTGAAATAAGTCAATCACAAAAGGACAAATATTGTATTAGTCCATTATTGTGAAAGTTAAGGAAAGGTTTATCTATTGAAGGAAATATTCTTTGTTGGTTACCAGGGGTGGGAGGGGAGAGGAGGGAACACTGTTAGATAGATAGAGATAAGTATTGATTTGGGTAAAGAGAAGGGTGATGTACCAAAAGTGAGTGACAAATATGGCAGTATTGAGGATGAGGAAGACATAGAGAGGTACATGGGAGGTACAGACAACAAATATGAACCCTTTTGCACATACAGTACTGTGTTGTCAGTGAAGACAAACATGGGTATATGGGTGGATAGATGGGTGGAGAGGCTGAATGATTAGGTGTGTCTATGAAATGGGGAGTGTATCCAAGAACATTTGTAGGGTTGGAAGACAATGGTCCAATAAGTTTATGTGAATGATCAGAATTCCCAGGTGTATAGTAGAGCTGACAAGGGGCAAGGCTGTGGTCACTGCTTGGTCACAGCCAGCTACCCATAGGGACCAAGTAGTTGAACCTGTGGGCTCGGGACCATAGTCACAGGGGACATCAAGCTCAATTGCCATAATATAGTACACAAAACATTGTTCAACCTCCTACTTTGGCAAGTAGTGACTGGGATCTTAAAAGCTTGCAAGCTTCCATCTAGATGCAATGATGGGTCACTCCCTGTCCAGAGCAAAGAATAATGAAGAAAATAAAATATTCATGGATACAATCAGTCCTAGTGACTGGTACACCATCCATTCTGCAGCCTATACGACTATGAGACCAGAAGAATTAGATGGTGCCCAGCTGCCAATGTCAATCACTTGGAAGGGGATCTATGTATGAGATCCCGGATAGAGAGGGAGAACAATGTGGAACAAAACTCAAAATCATTTGGAGAATAAAAAAAGGGAGAGGAGACCAGGTTTGCTGGTCTGATAGAGCATGGTGGAACTACTGAGACTATGGCCCCTAGCTGCCCTTCAGGTCTGGAATTGAACCCACACCTGTGGCTTCCAGCCAAGCAAAAGACAGTCATATGAGTTGAACATTTACCTGAGGTAGATACACTCCTTGGAGAGAACAATCATGGGAAAAAGAAGCGCTCCTTATTCACCGGAAGACAGCTCAGGGGGCAGGAGAGCATGGAGGGATGGACACAGGGAAGAGGTAATTATTGGGAGGAAGTGGGAGAGGAGCTGTTGCATTATGGTAAATTGTGGTCAATGTCATGAGACAAAGTGTATGTGAACTGCAGTATAGAAAGTGAATTTGCTCTGTAAATCTTTACCCAAATCACCATAAAAAATAAAATAATAATAAATAATAATAATAATAAATTTTTATGTGTTTCCATAAACTTCTCCAAAAGAGTCAAAAGAGAACCTACAGATTAGGAAAAAATATTTGGCAGTGACATATCTGACAAGGGACTTATCTCTAGAATTTATAGAAAACTCCTACACCTCACTAAGAAAAAGAGAAATAATCCAGTTTAAAATGAGCAGAAGACATGAATAGACACTTCACCAAGGAGGATATTCAGGCGGCCAACAAATGCATGAAGAAATGCTCACGATTATTAGCTATTAGAGAGATGCAAATCAAAACAACAAGATACCGTCTTGCCCCAGCACTAGTAGCAAAGTTCATCAAGACAGAAAATAACAAATGCTGGAGAAGATGCAGAGAGATTGGGACTGCTGGTGGGACTGTAAAATGGTACAACCATTGTGGAAAGCAGTATGGCGATCCCTTCAAAAGTTGGAATTAAACATACCATTTGACCCAGCCATTCCATTACTAGGTATATATCCTAAAGAAGTGAGAGCCATGACAAAAACGGACATATGCACATCCATGTTCATCGCTGCACTATTTACATTAGCAAAAAGATGGAAGCAACCTAAGTGTCCATCCACTGAGGAATGGATAACCAATCTATGCTACATACACACAATGGAATACTATGGGACCCTAAAGAATAATGTAGAATCTGCAAGACACCACATAATGTGGATGAACTTTGAGAACATTATGCTGAGTGAAATAAGTCAATCACAAAAGGACAAATATTGTATTAGTCTGTTATTGTAAAAGTCAAGGAAAGGTTTATATATGGAAGGAATTTTTCTTTGTTGGTTACCAGGGGTGGGAGGGGAGGAGAGGGAACACTGTTAGACAGGTAGAGATAAGTATTGATTTGAGTGAAGATAAGGGCAATGTACCAAATGTGAGTGATCAATATGGTGGCGTTGAGGAAGAAGAAGACATAGAGAGGTACATGGGAGATGCAGACAAAGATGAACCCTTTTTCACATACAGTACTATGTTGTCAGTGAAAGCAAACATGGGGATATGGGTGGATAAAAAAAAAAAAAGAAGAAGAAGTAGCTTTGAAGGAGATCTCTCCACTTTTTGGCATGCTTAGACCCTGCATGTAGCCAAGTCTTCATCGAGGAGCCTACAATGTTTCCTGCCAATCTTGGGACAGTCTCTGGACTTGAACTAGAGGCCTGCTGCAATGTTTTGTAATCTTGAGACTCTACCATTTTATTTGTTGAACTTGGGTTTGTCAGCCTCAGCAGCCAGCAGCTGCCTGAGTGAAGAGACACCTCTAGCTCCAGTGAGCCAGGAACAAGAGGCAGAGCTGAAGTCCAATGTCAAGGGGCTTTCACCCAGCCCATAGATCTTGACGCTTTGAACTTGGACTTCTAGCCTCCAAAACTGTTAGAGAATAAATCCATGTTTGTTCAAACCACCCATTTGTGATATTTTCTGTTACAGCAGTACGAACTAACCAAAACACCACTGTTCTGGTTACCTGGTGCCACTCTGAAAAGAATATACCACAAATGGATGGTCTTAACAAACAGTTTATTCTCTTACAGTTTGGAGGCTTTAAGTCCAAGTTCAAACTGCCAGGCTCTAGGGGCTTGGTGAAAGCCCCTCAACCTTGGGGTCCAGCTCTGCCTCCTGCTCCCTGCCCACTGGAGTGAGAGGCATTTCTTCACTCAGACAGCTGCTGGCTGCTGAGGCTGACAAACCCAAGGTTGACAAGTAAAAAGGCAGTCTTGATGTTGCCAAACCACATGGCAGGCCATTAATTTAAGTCCATTGTAAGTCCCAAGGTCAGCAGAGGATGGCAGCCTGCTGAACAATGACACAGCTACATGCAGGGTCCAAGCATGCCATAGGCTAGAGACCATTTTGGGAAGCGGACCACATCCCAAAGCAGCTACTCAGCTGCTTGTGGTAGATCCCACCATGGAGTTGATTGCCAGTCTCATCATAGGGAATAACTACCACCAGCTGCCTAGTCACTCAACCAGGCCCAGCCAAGTTGACACACAAACATAACTACCACAAGTACCGAAGTCTAGGGAAAAAGAACCATCTACAAAGATTAGAGTGAACAATATTTAGAGTTCACACAGGGCTGAGAATAATTCCTCTTATAACCTACTAGAGTGGAAAACTTTATAATTCCCTCAAGAATGAAGTTTTCCCATAACTTGAAGAAGCTCAACTAGCTGAAGTGCTGAGCAGACATGAGGAAACTTTAGAGTGTGAAGTGAAAGGAAAAGTTGTAAACACCAACCATAAACTTATAATAAAGCCTTGTTATAAAAAAGGAACTCCTTTCCGGGTTATGTACATATTGCTAATTTCCTAGTTCCTCCTCATTCTACCCTTTCTTTCCCTTCTGTTCATTTTTTTTCCCTATTTTATGTACGGTATATTTTGGGAGGGGTAACTCTACAGAATATCAAGGCAGGATTGCATCTGAACCACAAAATGAACTCTGGTGGCTGTAATACCAGATGAGATGGGCTGTCCTCTTTTGGAGAGCGAGGCGTGTGTTTTCATTTCTATGAGTGTTGTTTGCATCATGTTAGTGAAGGATATGCTGTTATTTCAAAGTTATTAAACTTTGATTGTTGGGCAGCAGTTGATGTTGGGAATTCTAAGGGTTGTTATAGAGGAATTTGGTTATTTGGGGTCAGCCAGTAGTTTTGAATATATTGCTAATTTCCTGTATTTTAAGACCTACTGTCCCAAGATAGGAGCCAACTAAGGTGCAAGGATATCAGACTCACCAATCTGGGACTTGAATTCAGAAGTGAGCTATGTGTTGAGGGAATGATTTTCTCGCAAGCATGCTTGGTGAAATTAGCTTGTTATTCAGAGCTGGAATGGTAGAAATTATGGCATTTTTCCAGGAATTATAGGTGTCAAGAAATATTGTTGGAACTACTTTTGCTAGATAAACTTTTGAGTGTGGTCTGCACAGCCTAAGAATCTGCCTCTCTGGCTCTCCTGGAGATACACACACACACACACACACACACACACACACATATATATATATATACACATATATGTGTATATATATGTACATATATATGTATACAATTTTATTATGCTTTGGGTACAAATTTACAAAGCGAATTTGTTTCACATTCAACAGTTTGTGCACATTTGATTTCATGACCTGATTACCCTCCCCAACCATAACAAACTCTCCTCCCATCCCGTGCCTGTGACTTCCTCCTCCTTAACTATCATTTCCGTCTGTCCAGCTTTCCCTCTATGTGAATGCTGCCCTTCTAGTGTCTCATGGTTGATTGCTCTAAAGGGTGCATCTCCATAGAGTAAGTGTGTGCATCACCCTGGGGTAGGTGTTTTGCATGTAGGACTTTCTACTGTTGGGCAGAGAGGCAATCCATGGGAGTGAGTCCATATCTAGGTCCAAGGGGTAACCCAGGGCCATAGTCTGAGAGGTTCCATCAGACTCTGTCTGACCAGTAATTCTGGTCATTTTTGTGTTTTTGAACTTTGTTCCACTTTTTCCCTCCCACTCTATTGAGGACCTTGTTTTGATCCCTTTCTGGGTGGTTTGCATTGGTAGCCAAGCATCATCTAGTTCTTCTGGTCTCAAGGTCATGAAGGCTAAGGTCCTTATGGTCCATCTTATCCTTGTACTAATTGTTTCCAGATGCCTTTGATTTTCTTCACTCTTCTTTGCTTCAGATGAGAGACCAATAGTTGCATCTTAGATGGCTGCTTGAAAGCTTTTAAGACCTCAGTTGCTACTCACCAAAGTAGACTGTAGAACAAGATTTTTATGTACTGTGTTGTGCCAATTGGGCACGATGTCCCCCAAGACTAAGGTGCCAAGTCCATGGAACTGGTGATTCTCTCTCACAATCTCTTTTGTTGTCTCTGAGGAGTTACTCCAACTCTGTCTTCTGTTTCTTCTGTAATGTATGTGGCTAATTTTGTAGAACAAGTGCATATGTAAGATTCTCTTCAACCAAATCTATCCTTGGTCTAGGGTATAATTCCTGTTCACCTGTCTCCACCCGATCTTCTCGTCTGTCTATGCATTATCTGTAGCCTGGTGTTTGTTGTTAGTGGTAATGCAGTATTGGACATATTTGCCTCTGTTGTCTACATCTTGTGTGCTAGTTTCGATGTCCTCCCTTTGCCCAATGTCATCATGATGGTCATAGACTCTTTGCATACCCTCCTCTCACCCAAATCAACATGTGACCCCCAACTAGTCCAAAATTTTCCCTACCTTTCCCTCCCATCCCTGGTGTGGTAGTTCAGTTTGTGTGTCAACTTGGCTGGGCCTGGTTGAGTAGCTGAGCAGCTGCATGCAGTATTCCCCATGATGAGACTGGTAATCAGCTCCATGGTGGAATCTACTGTGAGCAGTTGAGGAGCTGCATTAGAGAATGTGGTTTGCCTCCTGTACATAAGCAGAAGCCTTGGGGAATGGTCTCTAGCTTATGGCATGCTTGAAACCTGCATGTAGCCGTGTCGTTATTCATCAGGCTGCCATGTTCTGCCAACCTTAGGACTTACACTGGACTTGAATTAATGGCCTTCTGTGTGATTTGTTACTATCAGGACTGTGCCTTTTTACTTGTCAATCTTGGGCTTGGCAGCCTCAGCAGCCAGTAGCTGTCTGAGTGAAGAAAAGCCTATAGTTTCAGTGGGCCGGGAGCTGGAGGCAGAGCTGAAGCCCGAGGTTGAGGGGCTTTCAACAAGCCCCTAGAACCTGGAACTTTGAAGTTGGACTTAAAGCCTCCAAACTGAAAGAGAATAAACTCCTGTTTGTTAAGGCTATCCCATTTGTGGTATATTCTTTTCAGAGTGGTACTGGGTAACCAGAACACCCAGTAACCAACATAGTCAATTTCCTTCCCTAAGTAAACAGTTCCCTGACTTTTTACAATAATGGGCTCATACAATATTTGTCCTTCTGCCATTGACTTATTTCACTCAGCATAATGTGCACCAAATTCATCCACATTGTGAGATGATTTGTGTATTCATTTTTCTTTAAAGTTGCATAGTATTCCATATTGTGAATGTACCATAGTTTGATCATCCATTCATCTGTTGATGAGCATTTAGGTTATTTCCATCTGTTCGGTATAGTGGATTGTGCTGCGAAGAATATGGGTGTGCACATGTCTGTTCATGTCCTTCCTCACCTCTTTAGGATATATTCCTAGCAATGGAATTGCTGCATCAAATGGTATTTCTATTTTCAATTTTTTAAGGAAACACCATACTATTTTTCACAATGGTTGTACCATTTTGCAGTCCCACCAGCAGTGCATGAGAGTTCCAATCTCTCCGCAACCTCACCAGCATTTGTTATTTTCTGTCTTGTTGAATTTTGCTATTATTGCTGGGGTGAGATGATATTTCATCACTGTTTTGATTTGCATCTCTCTAATGGCTTATGATCACGAGCATTTCCTCACGTGGTTGTGGGTCGCCAGTATATCTTCTTTAATGAAGTGTCTGTTCATGTTCTTTGCCCATTTGTTAATTGGATTGTGTGTCTTTTTGGTACTGAGGTGTTGAAGTTTTCTATAAATTTTGGAGCTAAGTCCCTTGTCAGATATGTCATAGCCAAATATTTTTTTCCCAAAATAGGTTCTCTTTTTACCTTTTTGAAGAAGTCTGTGAATGTGTATAAGAATTTAATTTTTAAAAGGTCCTAGTCATCTCGCTTCTCTTCTACTGCCTGTGCATTTTGGGTTATGCTTGAAAATATATACATGCCATAGATTAGGGCTTCTAGATCTGCCCTTATTTTATCTTTGATGAGCTTTATAGTTTTGGGTTTTACATTTAATTCTTTGATTCAACTTGAATTTGTTTTTGTGTTTGCGTCTTGTTCCATTTTTCTGCAAGTAGATATCTAATTTTGCCAGCATCATTTTTTAAAGAGGCTATCTCTTCCCCATTTAATGGGTTTTGACCCTTTGTCAAAGATCAGCTATCTATAGATGGATAGGTCTATATCTGGATTTTCAATTTTGTTCCATTGGTCTATCTATCATTGTACCAATACCATGCTGTTTTAACTACAGTGGTTGCATAGTTTTGAGATCTGGGAGTGTGAGACCTCTGACTGTTTTTCTTCTTCAACAGTTCCAAGGTCTCCTTCTTTTCCATTTGAAATTAGTGATTGGTTTTTCCATGTCCTTAAAAAATGTTGATGGAATCTGGATCGGGATGTCATCGAATGTGTAGATTGCTTTGGGTATTATTGACATTTTTACAATATCCAATCTTCCTATCTATGAACAAGACATGTTCTTCCATTTATGTAGATCCCTTGTAGTTTCTTGTAGTAGTGTTTTGCAGTTTTCTTTGTATAGGTCTTTTGTGTCTCTGGTAAGATTTATTCCTAAATATTTTATGTTTTTGGTAGCTATTATAAATAATATTGTTTTCCTTATTCTGTATTCAGAGACTTCTTTGTTGATGTAAGGAATCCAATTGATTTTTTTGTGTTGACCCTGTATCCTGTCTTTTTGCTGAATCTTTCTATTAGTTCCAGTAATTTTTTTTTTTTTCTGAGTCTCTTGGGTTTTCTATGTCTTGGATCATGTCATCTGTAAACAGAGATAGCTTTACTTCCTCTTTGCCAATTTGGATGCCTTTTATTTCTCTCTCTTGCCTTATTTTCCTGGCTAGGACTTCCAATACAATGTTAAATAGAAGTGGTGATAGAAGACATCCTTGTCTGGTTGCTGTTCACAAGGGGAATGCTTTGAATCTTTCCCCATTAACAATATTGTTGGCTGTTGGCTTTGCGTATATGCCTTTTATTATGTTGAAGATTTTCCCTTCTATCCCTGTTTTGCTGAGAGTTCTGAACAGCAATGGGTATTAGATTTTTCAAATGCCTTTTCTGCATCGATTGATATGATCATATGATTCTTTTATTTTGTTTATGTGGTAGATTATATTGATTGTTTTTCTGATGTTGAACTATCCTTGCATACCTGCTATGAATCCCATTTGGTCATGATGTATTATTTATTTATTTATTTAGTGTGTTGTTGGATTCTGTTGGCTAGGACTTTGTTGAAGATTTTTGCATATATATTCATGATGGATATTGGTCTGTAGTTTTTCTTTTTAGTGGTGTCTTTCCCTGGTTTTGTTATCTGCATTATGCTTGCTTCATAGAATGAATTTGGGAGTATTCCACCTTTTTCTATGTTCTGGAATAGTTTGAGAAGTACAGGTGTCAACACTTTCCTGAATGTCTGTTATAATTCTTCAGTGAAGCTGTCTAGGCCAGAATTTTTTTTTTATGGGAATTTTTTTTTTTTTTTTTTAATGACCTGCTCGTTTTCTTTTTTTGTTATGGGTTTATTCAAGTATTCTGTTTCCAACTGGAATAGCTTAGGTAGGTCTTGTGTTTCTAGAAACTTATCCATCTCTTCTAGGTTCTTGAATCTATTGGAGTACAGTTCTTCATAATATTCTGTTATTATCTTTTTTATTTCAGTTGGTTCTGTTGCGATGTTTCCCTTCATTATTCATGTTATTTGCATCTTCTCTTTGTTTTCCATTATTAAATTTGCCAGTGGTTTGTTAGTCCTTTTGAAGATCCAGATTCTTGTTTTGTTGATATTCTCTATTTTTTTTTTCTGCTTTCTTTATTTCTCCTTTGATCTTTATTATTTCCTTATTTCTGGATACTGTAGGTTTCTTTTGTTGTTCTTTTTCTAATTGTTGGAGTTGTTGAGTTAGAGTGTTGAGTTTGTTTCTTTCCTCTTTTTTGATATGTGCATTTATTGATATAATTTGACCTCTGAATACTGCATTTGCTGTGTCTCAAAGGTTTTGGTAAGTTATATCTTCATTCTCATTTGTTTCTAGGAATTTTTTTTTTTTTTAATTTCACACTTTATTTCTTCTATTACTCAGTAGTTTTTGAGCAGTGTATTATTCAGTGTCCACATATTTGATGTGTTTTCCTTGATGTTTCTATTATTGATTTCTAATTTTGTAGTATTGTGATCCAAGAAGATGCTTTGCAGTATTTAAATGTTTTTGAATTTATTGAGGCTTGTTTTATGTCTTAAGATATGGTCTATTCTGGAGAATGATCCATGTGTACTGGAGAAAAATGTATATTGTGCTTTTGTTAGGTGGCTTGTTCTGTAGTTGTCTATGAGACCAAGTTGGTTAATTGTGTTTTTGAGCTCTTCTGTATCTTTGTTGAGTTTTTTCTAGTTGTTCTGTCCCTCCTTGAAAGTGTTGTGTTAAAGCCTCCTGCTATTGTTATACAGTTGTCTATTTTTCCTTTCAATTCAGTTAATATTTGCTTTACAAATTTTGGAGTACTTTCACTGGGTGCACAGATATTTATTATGGTAATGTTTTCTTTGTCAATTGACCCTTTTAGCATCATGTAGTGTCTTTCTTAGTCCCTTATGCTGTTTTTCACTTTGAAGTCTATTTTATCCGAAATTAATATTCCCATTCCTGCTCTTTATTGGTTGCTTTTAGCATGGTATATTTTTTTCCACCCCTCAATTTTTAATTTGTTTTTATCTTTGTGTCTTAGGTGGGTCTCTTGTAGGCAGCACATTGATGGATCTTCTTTTCTTATTCAATTTGCCACTCTCTTTCTCTTGACTGGTGCATTTTGTCCATTCACATTGAGTGTAATTAGTCATAGGTATGAATTTATGGCTGTCATTCTATTGTGTTTTTTGTTGTATGTTGGTGATTTTATTGCTCCAAATATTTGTCTGTGCTGAGCTCAATTTGTTATCAAGTCTTTCTTCTCTTTTTTTCATTATTGTCATTTTTGTGCTTAGTCAGCCCATGTGTTTTTCTTCTTTCTCAGTTTGCTTAGGAGGATTGTTAATTTTTCTCCTGTAAATCCTGTGAGCAACCTAATATCCTTTAGAAAATTCCATCCATTTCATATCTATATATATCCAACAGCCACTCCTTGGAAGGAAGATTGCACAATCAACTTCTGTAGAGATACTGCCTTGGACATCCAAGGAGGGGTCACTATAAGTCAACTCTACTTGATGGTAGGTTTTTTTTTTTTTTTTTTCTGTTTAGCTATAGTGGATCTTGTTTGCAAGCC
This sequence comes from Orycteropus afer afer, assembly GCF_000298275.1. Lineage (NCBI taxonomy): Eukaryota > Metazoa > Chordata > Mammalia > Tubulidentata > Orycteropodidae > Orycteropus > Orycteropus afer. Next base: position 2,057,971 of record NW_006922080.1, on the reverse strand, counting down.
CAAACCCTGATACAACAACAAACCAAGAGGTATGAACTTTAAGAAGTCCTTCATTAGAACTAGGGTTTTAGGGTCTCCATTGTTGTTGTTGTTATGTGCTATTAAGTTGGTCCTGACTCATAATGACCCTTCCTTGGGTTTCTGAGGCTGGTTTCCACAGTAAGGAAAGGAAAAAAAAAAAAAAAAAAGGAAATAAACATACAGAAGGCAATAAAGAACTTTCAGAGTAGGTTCCAGATTCAGGAGACAACATAATTGGTCAGGCCATCTACATAAATTGGTTTAAAGTGAGAAAAAAACGTTCAGAGTAATGCCTCCTAAAGCTAATTAAGCTCTTCCACCATCAAAGAGAAAGTTTAGATTCAATTCCTTCTTAGATATATTTGTCTTGGCAAATCTTTCTCCTAGTCTGTATTTGCTTCCTAATTTTCTAGATTGTGTTTTTGGAAAAGTTTTTAATTTCAGTGAAGTCTACTTTATTAAAGTTCTCTTTTATGATTATAAATTGGTTTCTGAACCTCGGTTAAGAAACCTATACCTACCTTTGGTCACAAAGATATGCTCTTATGTTTTCTTCTCTAACCTTTATAGTTTTAGCTTTCATGTTTTGGTTTATAATTCATTTTGAATTAATTATTATATATGATATGTAATAGGAGCCATGGTTCATTGTTTCCACATAGATATCCAGTTGTTCTCGCATCATTTTTTGAAAGAAAAAAAAAACTTTCCTTTCACCATTAGGTTGCTTTGGCAACTTATTTGAAAATCAACTAACCATAATAATGTAGGTCAATATTGAAACTCTCTACACTGATGTATTGATCTATTTTCTTATCCTTATGCTGGTATCATAGTCTTGATTATTCTAGCTTTATAGTAAGTCTTGAAGTCAGCAGTTTATTTTCCACTTTTTTCCACTTTTTAAAGACATACCATAAAACCTTTTTTTCCCATATGTATGCAGTTATATGAATTTTAATACATGTATAGATCTATGGAATCACTATCACAATCAGGTCCTGGGTGGTGCAGGTGGTTAATGTGCTCAGCTGTTAAATGCAAGTTTGGAGGTTTGAGTCACCCAAAGGTGGCTTGGAATAAAGGCCTGACAATCTATTTCTGAAAAATTAACCACTGAAAACCCCATGAAATACAATTCTACTCTGACACACATGGATCTTCATGAGTCACAGCTGACTCTACAGCAACTGGTAGTATACCACAATCAGAATACTAAACAGTTACATCCTTCCCTGATCCCTAGACCCTGGCTACCACTGATCTGTTTTCTGTCATTATAGTTTTGTTTTTTAAGAGTGTCATACAAATAGAATCATATCATATGTAAATTTTTGAGACTGTCTGGCTACTTTCATTCAGTGAAATGTTTTTGAGATTCATCTAAGTTTTGTGTTTCTTTTTATTGTTGAGTAGTATTCCATTGTATGAATGTACGAAAGTTTTTTTGTCCATTCATTTACTGAAGAGTATATGGATGGATTCTATTTTTGGCAGTTATAAATAGAGCTGCTATAAACATCCAAGATTTAGTGTAAACATATGGTTTTTATTTCTTTAGGATTATTCTTTTATATGCTTGTTTTGGATAGAATGTTATTGTTGTTATGTGCCGTCGCATTGGACCCAACTCATAGCGACCGCTCTTTGGGTTCCGAGGCAGTATCATTATGGAAGTAGATTGCCCAACCTTCCTTTGGAGGAGTGACTGGTGGGTTTGAACTGCCAGCCTTCTGGTTAGCAGTCAAGTGCCTTAGGCACTAAGCCACCAGAGCTCCTTTGGATAGAATGAGTCCATTGAATTATCATAATAATTTTAGAAGCAGTGTGTTAATTTATACAAAAATCTTGCATGGGTTTTGATAGGGATTATATTAAACCTTTAAACAAACTTAAAGAGAATTGCCATATTAATAATACTGAGTGTTCTAATCTGTGAACATGGTATATCTCTCCATTTATTTAGGACTTTTAAAATTTCTCTCAGCAATGTTTTGTAGTTGTTATTGCATAGGTCTTGAATACGCTTTGTTAAATTTATTCCTAAGTATTTATGATTTTTGATATGATTATAAATTATACTTCAAAATTTCACCTCTAATTGTTAGCTAATATTATGTAAAAACCTAATGAACAAATAGATTTTGTATATTTCTCTTCTGTCTTGTGAACTTAGAAAGTTCACTAGTTCTGATAGTGTTCTGCTTTGTAGATTCTTAGGATTTTCTATGTTAACAATTATCATTTGCAAATAGAATCCATTTAATTTCTTATCTTTATGTATTTTATTTCTTTTCTTGCTTTCACTTTATTTGATCTTTAGGGCATTTTTTTTTTTTTTTTATATCAGGTTTATGTTTAGTGCCTGCGTCTGAGGTGTTGTTCTTCAGAAATGTCCTTGACTCTGGAAATGTTTACCCATCCATTTTGTCTATAAGGTAGTCTAATGGAAAGATCATGAATGTTCCAAAAGGAAAATTCCATACCTGAGTTCAAATCTTGATTCTGCGCAATATGACAGATGTGGTCTTAGCAAGTTACGTAGTTTCATGGAGCGTTAGTTTCCTCATCTGTGAAATGGGAATGTTGATATTCCTCATGGGGTTGTTCCAACCATTAATTATAACTATATACATACATATATATATATATATATATATATATATATATAT
>NW_006922080.1:2053317-2055178 GCF_000298275.1 Orycteropus afer afer | reverse complement strand
ATATATATGTATATCTGAAATATAATTGATGCTCATTATATGGGACTTATTATTATTTTCCTTCTAAATGAAGTTTTTGACAGGAAACAACGTCTTCCATTCCCTAATAACAAACAGGCAAGTAAAAAGAATTAGTGGAGAACACTTTGAAATTCACTCACACTAAGTCTAAGTAAGAATTTAACCAGTCAACATATATAAGTGATACATCAGTTTTCCTGTTGTGATCCAGCAAGACAAGCTCAGACAACAAAGGGCTCAGAGAACCTGGGGGAGGTGGGGATTCTATAGCGTGACAAGAACTAGGGTTTTAGGGTCTCCATTGTTGTTGTTGTTGTTATGTGCCGTCAAGTTGGCCCTGACTCATAGTGACCCTTCCTTGAGTTTCTGAGGCTGGTTTCCCTTAGTAAGGAAAGAAACACACAGAAGGCAATAAAGAACTTTTAGAGTAGGTTCCAGATTCAGGAGACAACACAATTGTTCAGACCATCTACATAAATTGGTTTACAGTGAGTAAAAAGCTTCTGAGTAATGCCTCCTAAAGCTAAGTAAGCTCTTCAACCACCAAAGAGAGTTTAGATTTTTCATAGATGCCTTTTATCTGATAGTAAAAATTACTTTCTACTCATAAATTGCTTACAGTCTTTATCATGGATGGGTATTAAATTTTAATAATGATTTTTCTGCAACAATGGAAATTATTTAATGATTTTCTTTCCTTATTATGTTAATGTGGTGAGTTACATTAGTTGTGTTTTATTTTTATTACAGTAAAATATGTATAAAAAATCATTTGTCATTTTAACCATTTTCACAAAGCACAATTCAGTGATATTAATTACATTTACCATGTTGCACAACCATCATCATTATCTTTTTTGAACTTTTTCATCACCCCTAATAGAAACTCATTGTCCCCTAAGCAACTTCTCTCTGCTGTCTCCCCAGCCCCAGAAATCAGTAATAAACTTTTGCCTTTATACCTATTCTAGATATTTCATGTAAATGGAATCATACAAATACTTGTCCTTTTCTGTATGACTTATTTCACTCAGCATGTTTTCAAGGTTCATCCATGTGTAACAGAACTTCACTTCTCTTTATAACTGAATAATATTTCATTATTTGTATGTACCACATTTTGTTTATCCATCTACCTGCTAATGAACATTTAATTTGTTTCTACCTTTTGGCTGTTGTGATTAGTACTGCAGTTAACAAGTATCTGTTTGCAGACTGACTGATTTTGAATATTAAACTTCCTTGTGTGTTTGATAAAATTCTTCAGTGAAGCTATCTAGACCTGGAGTTTTCCTTTTGGGAACATTTTTTGATAACAAACTCAATTTTATCAAAGAGATATTTAATTCCATGTAATATACAATATTTAGTAGGGCAGGAAAATATACCTATATAGTAATACTATGTTAACACATTCTTTGGGAAATGGACTTTTTTTTAATGCAATCAACAGGTTTGTTTTTCTTTAAATGAAAAGAAACTTGGTAATTTATGGGAGGCAGTATTGGCCCAAGTCATCAGGCCCAGAGACATGGTTCCTGTCATGCTATAGAATCCCCACCTCCCCCAGGTTCTCTGAGCTCTTTGCTGTCTGAGCTTGTTTTGCTGGATCACAACAGGAAAATTGATGTATCACTTATATATGTTGACTGGTTAAATTCTTGCTTAGACTTAGTATGAGTGAATTTCAAAGTGTTCTCCACTAATTCTTTTTGCTTGCCTGTTTGTTATTAGGGAATGGAAGACATTGTTTCCTGTCAGAAACTTCATTTAGAAGGAAAATAATAATAAGTCCCATATAATGAGCATCAATTATGTTTCAGATGTATATATATATACA
>NW_006922080.1:2045202-2053099 GCF_000298275.1 Orycteropus afer afer | reverse complement strand
AGTTATAGTTATAGTTATAGTTATAGTTATAGTTATAGTTATAATTAATGGTTGGAACAACCCCATGAGGAATATCAACATTCCAATTTCACAGATGAGGAAACTAATGCTCCATGAAATTATGTAACTTGCTAAGACCACATCTGCCATATTGCACAGAGTCAAGATTTGAACTCAGGTATGGAATTTTCCTTTTGGAACATTCATGATCTTTCCATTAGACTACCTTATATAGGCACTTGAATGCTACCAGAAGGCTGGCGGTTCAAACCCATCAGCCACTCTTCAGAAGGAAGATGGGGCAATCTACTTCCATAGTGATACTGCCTCGGAAACCCAAGGAGGTGTCGCTATGAGTCGGGTCCAACTCGATGGCACATAACAACAACAACAACAACATTTAAAGTAAAATGGCTTGGGTTAGGGGCACCATAGTCTTCAAAGCAACCTCTTTGCTTCTTAACACTTTAAAGAGGTCTTTCACAGCAGATTTGACCACTGCGATACGACATTTGGTTTCTTGACTGCTACTTCCATACCAGTAATTGTGGATTCAAGTAATATGAAACCTTTGACAACTTCAATCTTTTCTCCATTTATCACGATGTTGCTTATTGGTCCGGTAGTGAGGATTTTTGTCTTCTTTATATTGAGGTGTATTCCATACTGAAGGCTGTAGTCTTTGATCTTGATCAGTAAGTGCTTCAAGTTTTCTTCACTTTCAGCAAGCAAGGTTGTGTCATCTGCATATCACAGGTTGTTAATGAGTCTTCCTCCAATCCTAATGATGCATTCCTCTTCATATAATCCAGATTCTCAGATTATTTGCTCAGCATTCAGATTAAATAAGTATGGTGAAAGGCTACAACCCTGATATACACCTTTTCTGATTTTAAAACTTGCAGTATCCCCTTGTTCTGTTTGAATGACTGCCTCTTGGTCTATGTACAAGTTCATCAGGAGCATAATTAAGTGTTCTGGAATTCCTGCTCTTCATAATTTTATCCATAGTTTGTTATGATTCATACAGTAAAATGTCTTTGCCTAGTCAATAAAACAGGTAAACATCTATCTGGTATTCTTTGCTTCTAGCCAAGATCCATTTGATATTAGCAATGATATGCCTCATTCCAAGTCCTCATCTGAATCTGGCTTGAAATTTGGCAGTTCCCTGTCTACGTACTGCTGCAAAATTTTTTAAATTATCCTTAGCAAAATTCTACTTCCATGTGGCATAGTGCCTAAGGCATTTGACTGCTAACCAGAAGGCTTGTGGTTCAAACCCACCAGCCACTCCTCAGAAAGAAGGTTGAGCAATCTACTCCCCTAGTGATACTGCCTCAGAAACCCAAGGACAGGTTGCTATGAGTTGGATCTGACTCAACAGCAGTGAGATTTTTTTTTTAATATTAAAGATATCGCGCAATATTTTTTTGCATTCTGTTGGATAACCTTTCTTTGGAATGGACATAGACATGGATTTTTTCCAGTTGGTTGGCCAGGTATTTATCTTCCTAATCTCTTGGTATAAATCAATGAGCACCTCCAGCATGGCATCCATTTGTTTCAACATCCCACAATTCCTTTTTCACCAATTCCTTCAGTGCAGCTTGGAATGTCTTCCTTCAATACCATCAGTTCTTCATTATATGCTACCTGATGAAATGGTTGACTGTTGACTAATTCTTTTTGGTACAGTGACTCTGTGTATTCCTTCTATCTTCTTTTGATGCTTCCTGAATCATTCAATATTTTTGTCTATAGAATCCTTCAGTTTTGCAGCTCAAGGCTTCAATTTTTAATTCAGTTCTTTCAACTTTAGAAATGTCAAGTGTGTCCCTCCCTTTTGTTTTCCTAACTTTGGTTCTTGAACATTTCATTATAACACTTTGTCTTCTCAAGCTATCCTTTGAAATCTTCTGGGCAGTCCCTTTACTTCATCATTTCCTCCATTTGCTTAGCTACTCTTCATTTAAGGACAAATTTCAGAGTCTCTTCTGACATCCATTTTGGTCTTCTCTTTCTTTCCTGTTTCTTAAATGTCCTTTTGCTTTCTTCATGTATAATGTCCTTAATGCCATCCCACAACTTATCTGGTATTTAGTCATTGCTGGTCAATATGTCAAATCTATTTTTGAGATGGTCTCTAAATTCAGGTGGGATATACTCAAGGTCATATTTTAGCTCTCATAGGTTTGTTTCAATTTTCTTCAGCTTCAACTTAAACCTGCATGTGAGCGTTTGATAGTCTATTCCATAATCTGCCCCTGGCCTTGTCCTGAGTGATGAAGTTGAACTTTTCCATCCACTTTTTCCACAGATGTAGTTGATTTGATTCTCATTTATTCCATCTGGTGAGATCCATGTTCTTAGGCACCATTTTGATTATTTCTGTCACTCTAACAGAAATATTACAAATGGGTCACTTTAACAAACAAGAGTTTATTCTCTAACAGTTATGGAGGCTAGAAATTGGAATTAAAGTGTCAAGGTCTAGGGGCTGGGTGAAAACCCCTCGACCTTGAGCTTCAGCTCTGCCTCTTGCTCCTGGCCCACTGGAACTAGAGGTGTCTCTTCACTCAGGCAGCTTCTGGTAGCTGAGGCTGACAAACCCAAGGTTGAAAAATAAAATGGTATAGTCCCAATATTACCACACAACACGGCAGGCCACTAGTTCAAATCCAGAGATAGTCCCAAAACTGGCAGGAAATATGGCAGGCTGCTAAATGAATACTTGGCTACATGTAGGGTCCAAGCATGCCAAAAAGCTGCAGAGACCTTTCTCAAAGCTACTTGTTATATACTGAAAACAGACCACATCCCTAAAGGCAGCTACTCAGCTGCTGCAGTAGACTCCACTATGGAGTTGATTACCAGTCTCATCATGGGAAATAAGTACATCCAGCCGACCAGATGCTCAAAACCAGGCCCAGACAAGCTGGCACACAGCTTAACTACCACAATTCCACCTCTTGTCCACTTGACATCTATACAGATCTCCTTCATTGGGTGGCCCTAGTCTCCTAGACTGGTATCCTCACACCCTTACCCTAGTGGGCCCTGTTCCTCTGTCTCTTGCACATGGCAGCCCTGCTGACTCATTATTGGGCAGCAGCTGTGACCCCATCACACTAGCCCACATGAACAAGCAGCTTCACACTGCAGAACCAAGTTGGTGATAGTCTGACTCTTTGAAACTGAGGCAGCTATGCTTCCTATTTCCTTGTTCTCTCTGCTTCTGCCAATTAATACCCAAAAGCAATCCATTCTCCCAGGAACCTTCCTGACCAAAAGACACTCAGCTTTCTTATTCTGTGGGCTGACAAGACTGTCATTGTCTCATGTTGGTGTCTCGGCTCTGCTTCTGACATCTCTCTGCTGGGATCTCTCTGTCTCTGTGTCAGGGTCTCTCTGCTAAGGTCGTTCTGGTGGGGTCTTGGGTCAAAGACACACTCCACTCCTTTTTCACATTTTAGGTATCTGTCAGAGAAACACCCCACTCCTGGTACCAAATTCTGTTTTGGTTACTTCTGCTGCCCTAACAGAAATACCACAAATGAGTGACTTTAACAAACAGGAGTTTATTCTCATATAGTTTGGAGGTTAGAAGTCCAAGTTCAAAGTGCCAAGCTCTAGGGGCTGAGTGAAAGCCCCTTGACCTTGGGCTTTAGCTCTGCCTCTTGCTCCTGGCCCACTGGAGCTAGAGGTGTCTCTTCACTCAGGCAGTTGCTGGCTGCTGAGGGTAACACTAAGGTCAAGAAATAAAATGACATAGTCCCAATATTACCACACAACACAGCAGGCCACTAGTTCAAGTCCAGAGACAGTCCCAAGATCAGCAGGAAACATGTCAGTCTGCTAAATGAATACTCAGCTACATTCAGGATCCAAACATGTCAAAAGCTTCAGACCTTTCTCAAAACTTCTCCTTATATACTGGAAGCATACCACATCCCTAAGGCAGCTACTCAGCTGCTCCAATAGATTCCACTATGGAGTTGATTACCAGTCTTATCATGGTGAATAACTACATCCAGCTAACCAGCCACTCAAAACCAGGTCCAGACAATTTGACACCCAACTTAACTACTACAGTCACTGTTTTTGTTGTTGAAAAAAGATGTTTTCAATAAAAAAGTTATTGGTCTTGAAAAAGTCCATCATGTGATCTCTGGCATCATTTCTATCACCAAGGCCATTTCTTCAAACTACAGATGCTTCTTCTTTGTTTCCAACCTTGGCATTCCAATCACAAGTAATTATCAATACATCTTGTTTGCATGTTTGGTCAATGTCAGACTGCAGAAGTTGGTAAAAGTCTTCAATTTATCACCTTTTGCTTTAGTTATTGGTATGTAAATTTGAATGATAGTAGGATTAATTGGTCTTCTTTGTAGCCATGTGGATATTATCCTATCACAGCATTCTACATCAGGATAGATCTTGAAATTTTTTTTTTTTTAATGATGAATGTGACACCTTCCATCTTCAATTTGTTATTCCCAGCATAGTAGACCATATGATTGCCCATAGTAACCACTAATAAACTTTAGTCTCTATACATTTGCCTATTCTACATATTTAATATTAGATTATACAACATTTCTCCTTTTGTGATTGACTTACTTCACTAGCATAATCTTTTCAAGGATCACTCATATTGTAGCATATATGAGGATTCACTTCTCTTTATGGCTAAGTAATATTCCATTCTATATATACAACGTTTTATTTATCCATTTGTCTTTTGATGAAAATTCAGGTGGTTTTTACTTTTTGACTAGTGCTGTTGTGACTAGTGCTGCATTAAACATTGGTGTATACATGTCTACATTATCTCTGCTTTTAAGTCTTTCGGGTATATACTTAAAAGTGGAATTGTTGCTTCATATGACAGCTCTATGTTTAACATTTTGAGGAGCCACAAAACTTTTTTCTACAGCAGCTCTATCATTTTACATTCCCACCAGCAATGGACAAGGGTTCCAATTTCTCTGCATCCTCTCCAACATCTGTTATTTTTGTCTTAGCCAACCTACTGGGATCAAAGTGGTATCTCATTGTGGTTTGATTGGTGTTCTGATCGCCTAATGCCACTTTGAGAAGAATAAACCACAAATGGGATGGCCTTAACAAACAGGAGTTTATTCTCTTACAGTTTGGAGGCTTTAAATCCAAGTTCAAAGTGCCAGGCTCTAGGAGCTGGGTGAAAGCCCCTCAGCCTTGGGCTTCTGCTCTGCCTCCAGCTCCTGGTCCACTGAAGCTATAGGCTTTTCTTCACTCAGACAGCTACTGGCTGCTGAGGCTGTCAAGCCCAACATTGGCAAGTAAAAAGGCACAGTTCTGATGTTACCAAATCACATGTCAGGCCATTAATTCAAGTCCATGTTAGTCCCAAGGTTAACAGAGCATGGCAGCTGCTGAACAACAACATGGCTACATGCAGGGTTCAAGGTGTCATAAGCTAGAGACCATTCCCCAAGGCTTCTGCTTATATGCAGGAAATATACCACATTACCTAAGGCAGCTACTCAGCAACTCACTGTAGATTCCACTATGCAGTTGATTACCAGTCTCATCATGGGGATTACTACATCCAGCTGCCCAGCCACTCAACCAGGCCCAGCCAAGTTGACACACAAACTTAACTACCACAATTGGTATCTCCCTGATGGCTAATGCGGTTGAGCATTTTTCATGTGCTTTTTGGCAATTTGCATGTCTTTTTTTGGAAAAGGTCTATTTAAATTTTTTTTGCCTATTTTTGGATTGCGCTTTTTGTCTTTTCTTGTTAACTTGCAGTAGTTCTTTCTATAGTCTGGATATTAAACTTTTATCTGATATATGGTCCTCAAAAGTTTTTTCCCTGTGTGTAGCTTGTTTGTTTACTTTGCTGCCAAAGTTTTGATGAAAAAAAGTTTTAAAATTTGATGAAGTTCCATTTGTCTATTTTGTCTTTTTGTTGCTTGTGCTTTCAGTGTCATATCATCAAAGAATTTATCATTGAAGACTAGGTGTTGAAGAATTATCCCTATGTTTTCTTCTAAGATTTTAATGGTTTTCGGTCCTGCATTTTGGTTTTTGATCCATTTTGAGTTAGTTTTCATATATAGTTGTGAGGTATGGGTCTAACTTTATTCATTCACATGTGGGAATCCAGTTGTCCCAGTGCCATCTATTAAACAGACTATTTTTTTCACCATTTGATGTATTTAGCACCTTTGTCAAAAATAAAAAATCAATTGACCATAAATGTGCATGCTTATCTCTGGACTCTCATTTCTATTCTATTGGTTTCCATATCTATTATTATGCTGGTACCAGATTGTTTTGATTACTGTAGATGCATAATATATTTTGAGATGAGGAAGCATGAGTCCTATTCTGTACTTTTTCAATATTGCTTTGGTTATTTGGAGCCCTTTGCAATACCACATAAATTTGAAAATTAGCTTTCCTAAATCTACACAAAAGGCTGCCAGAATTTTGATGGTTATTGCAATGAATCTACAGATTGCTTTAGATGTTGTTGTTGTTGTTATGTGCCATCGAGTCAAACCCGACTCATAGCGACCCCTCCTTGGGTTTCCGAGGCAGTATCACTATGGAAGTAGGATTGCCCAACCTTCCTTCCGAGGAGTGGCTGGTGGGTTTGAACCGCCAACCATCTGGTTAGCAGGCAAGTGTCTTAGCCACTATGCTACCAGAGCTCCCTTGCTTTAGATAGTATTGACAAATGGCTATAGTAAGTCTTCTGATTCATGAGCACAGAATCTCCTTCTATTTATTTAGATCTTTTATAATTTCTTTCAGTACTGTTTTATAGATTTCACTGTAAAAGTCTTTTGTTGCTCTAGTTAAATTTATTCCTAGGTATTTTATTCTTATAGATGCTATTGTAAATACAACAGGGTCACAATGTCTCAGAGACAAGAGAGCATCACAGTACACACAAAGAAGCAAGATAAAGCAGTAGAAAGGAGCGGGATACAGACAGAACACATCTCTGAAAAAGAAGAAGCACTGGAACTCCTGGATATGGAATTCAAAAGCATTATACTTAGGTATCTTCAAAGGATTGAGAGACAGATAAATGAAAACACTGACAAAATTAAGGAAAACACAGACTAAACCCTAGAACAATTTTGGAAGAAAATACAAGAATAAAATGACAAAATAAATGAAAAATTGTAAATGATACAAAATCTACAGATAGAATTCCAGAAGATTAATACTAAATTGTGAGAAATAGATAACACATTGAAAGTGCAAAGGAGTAGAATTGGTTCAATGGAAGACAGAATTAATGAGATTAAAGACAAAATACCTGAATTCACCTTTGGAAAGGGATCAGTCAGAAAAAAGACCAAAACAAAATGAAGAAAGCTTAAGGTTCATGTGGGATACCATCATAAGGAATAACCATTATGTAATCAGAATTCCAGAACACGAAAAGAAAAAGAAAGAGAAAATTGTCCAAAAATTGTTGGAAGACAACTTCCCTAATAGGATGAAAGATGAGAAGTCCAATGAACCCCAAACAGGATAGACCCCAAAAGAAAATCACCAAGACATATCATCATCAAACTCACTAAAACCTAAGACAAAGAAATACTGAAAGTAGCATGGTGAAAATGAAAAGCTACTTACAAAGGACAACCAATAAGAATAAGCTCTGATTTCTCAGCAGAAACCACGCAAGCGAGAAGGCAATGGGATGGTATATATAAAAAATTTCCAACCCTTAAGAGTTAACCTAAAAATCACCCTGCCAGCCAGGGGGATTGCACGGACTGTGCACGGTGGCTGGGGAACAAACAGAGAAAGTGAAGACAAAGGTGGGCTGAGATGTGGACTTTTGCCAGTCCGGAGGACGCCACCATTTTGTAGGATTAAA
>NW_006922080.1:2031492-2034151 GCF_000298275.1 Orycteropus afer afer | reverse complement strand
CTTCCTTCCGAGGAGTGGCTGGTGGATTTGAACCACCAGCCTTGTGGTTAACAGTCAAGTGCCTTAGGCACTATGCTACCAGAGCTCCTTCCAGGCCTGGAAAATATTTAGGGAGGAAGCTAAAACTATAGGATAGCATTGGCCCTATAGTCAACAAACTTGGAAAGGTCCCATGGGAGACAGAGAATGTTAAAAAATCCCTGGAGTAGAGATATAAAACCAAAGAAAGCAGATAGAGTAACATTATCACCAAACTCCTAAATAAATGAACTGACATTCAGAACTCAATGAACAATTATTTCACAAATAAGAAGTAAAAGTGAAATAATGACTTTCTCAGATGAAGAAAAACTATGAGAATTCGTGGCCAGTTGACCTTTTTAAATGAAATACTAAAGGAAAAATTTTTAAGACGAAAGAGAATAATGACAGAAGGAAGCCAAGGCCTTTAGTAGTAAAAGCAGAATAAAAATGATAAATATCTGGGTAAATAAATTAAAACAGAGTAGATTGGAAAGCCAAAATGATAACATTGTCTGAAAGATTTCCACATGCATAGATTTAGTATGTGTGACAACAACAAAATGAAAAAAGAGAAGAGTAAAGATATCTACATGATTATAAGGCCTTCAAGTTTAAATTGCATTGGTAAAATGTGATTGATAAAATAAATGGTGGGATATCCACACAATTTATCCACCTTACAAATACACAAGAATAAATTATTGATTAAACACAACAATATGGTTGACCACAAATGAATTTTGCAAAATGAAGGACCTCTTATATACTCAGAAAAAAAAAAAAAGAAAAAGAAAAAGAAAAAGCACTGCCATTGAATACATTCTGATTCATAAAGACTCTATAATAATAATACAACAATAGAAGTGGTGATAGAGGGCATCCCTATCTGGTTCCCATTCGTAAGGGGAATGCCTTGAGTTTTTCTTCATTAATAATGATGTTGGCTGTTGGCTTTGCATATATGCCCTTCATTATATTGAGGAATTTCCCTTCTATCCCTATTTTGCTGAGAGTTCTGGACAGGAACGAGTGTTGGATTTTATCAAATGCCTTTTCTCTGTCGATTGATATGATCATATGGTTCTTTCATTTGGTTTTGTTTATGTGGTGGATTACATTGATTATTTTTCTGTTGTTGAACCATCCTTGCATACCAGGTATGAATCCCAGTTGGTTAGGATGTATTATTTTTTTGATATGTTGTTGAATTCTGTTGGCTAGGATTTTGTTGACAATTTTTGCATCTATGTTCATGAGGGATATTGTTCTGTGGTTTTCCTTTTTAGTTGTGTCTTTCCCTGGTTTGGGTATTATTATCCTTGCTTCATAAAATGAATTTGGAAGTATTGCATCTTTTTCTATGTTCTGGAATAGCATGAGTAGTATAGGTGTCAACTCTTCCCTGAATATTTGGTAAAGTTCTCTAGTTAAGCCATCAGGGCCAGGAAATTCCTGGTGGGGAGTTTTTTTAATGACTTGTCAATTTTTTCTTTTGTTATTGTTCTGTTGAAGTATTCTATCACTGAGTGGGATAGTTTAGGTAGGTCTCATGATTCCAGAAACTTGTCTATGTCTTCTAAGTTCCCAAATCTGTTGGTGTACAGTTTTTCATAATATTCTGTCAGTATCTTTTTTTTATTTCAGTTGGTTCTGTTGTGATGACACCCTTCCCATTTAGTATTCATGTAATTTGCATCTTCTCTTTCCTTTCTTTTGTTAGACTTGCCAAGGGTTTGTTGATTTTGTTAATCTCTTTGAAAAACCAGCTTTTTGTTTTGTTGACTTTCTCTATTTTTTTTTTTCTGTTTCACTTATTTCTTTTCTGATCTCTTTATTATTTCCTTACTTCTAGATACTGTGGGATTCTTGTTCTTTTTCTAATTGTTGGAGTTGTTGAGTTAAAGTGTTGATTTTGTTCTTTCCTCTTTTTTTTTTTTTTTGATGTATGCATTTGTTGCTATAGATTGACCTCTGCGTACTGTTCTTGCTGTGTTCCATAGGTTTTGGTAAGATGTATCTTCATTCTCATTTGTTTCCAGGAATTTTTTTTTTTTAATTTCATTTTTTATTTTGTCTATTACCCAGTAGTTTTTGAGCAGTGTATTGTTCAACTTCCACTTTTGATGTTTTTTTCCCTTGATCTTCCTATTATTAATTTCTAATTTTATAGCATTGTGGTCTGAGAAGATGCTTTGTAGTATTTCAAAGTTTTTGAATTTATTGAAGCTTATTTTATGTCCTAACATATGATCTATTCTGGATAATGATCCATGTGCACTGGAGAAGACTGAATTGTGCTTTTGTTGGGTGGAGTGCTCTGTGCATGTCTATGAGGTCGAGATGGTTGATTGTGTTGTTGAGCTCTTCTGTGTCTTTGTTGAGTTTCTTTTTTAGTTGATCTGTCCCTTCTTGAAAGTGGTGTGTTAAAATCTCCTACTACTATTGTAGACTTGTCTATTTTTCATTTCAATTCAATTAATATTTGGTTCATGTATTTTGGAGCTCTTTCATTGGGTGCATAGATATTTATTATCCTAATGTCTTCTTTGGGAGCTCTGGTAGCATAGTGGCTAAGACACTTGCCTGCTAACCAGACGGCTGGCGGTTCAAACCCACCAGCCACTCCTCAGAAGGA
>NW_006922080.1:2029242-2030348 GCF_000298275.1 Orycteropus afer afer | reverse complement strand
GAAGGAAGGTTGGGCAATCCTACTTCTGTAGTGATACTGCCTTGGAAACCCAAGGAGGGATTGCTATGAGTCGGGTTTGACTCGACGGCACATAACAACAACAACAACAACAACAACAATGTCTTCTTTGTCCATTTACCCTTTCAGCATCATATAATGTCCTTCTCAGTCTCTTATGTTGCTTTTCACCTTAAAATCTATTTTATCAGAAATTAATATTGCCACTCCTGCTCTTTTTTGGTTACAGTTGCCTTGGTATATATTTTTCCACCCCTTAACTCTTAATTTTTTTTTTTATCTTTCTGTCTAGGGTCAGTCTCTTGTAGGCAGCATATTGATGGGTCTTCTTTTCTTAACCAGTCTGCCACTCCTTTTCTCTTGATTGGTGCATTTAGTCCATTCACATTGAGTGTAATTAGTGATAGGTATGAACTGATTGCTGTCATTCTATTGTGTTTTTTTCTCATGTTGTTGTTCTTTGGTCCATATACTTTTCTGTGCTGAGTTCGCTTTGTTGTCATGTATTTCCTCTTTTTTCTTCCTTATTGTTGATTTTGTGCTTACCAGGCCCTTATGTTTTCCTTCCTTCTGGATTTTCTTTGGGGGATTGTAAATTTTCTCTGTGGTTACCTTGGAGTGAATTCTTTTCTCTATATTTTTAGAACAGTCTGTTCTGTGAGGACATTGTCCTGTTTCCCTCTTCATTTGGAAGTTTGTACCTAGAAGTTTTATTCCCTCTAATAGGTTAGTTGCTTTTGTCATGTGCAGATCGGCTTCCTTGATTTTTAGTACATAATGTTTTATGGCCTTATTTTGAGCACCTGCTTCTGATTTGGTTTTAGTGTTGATGTCATGTGTCCTGATTTTGTTGTTCTCTGTTGTGGGTTCTCTATTGGAAGGACTTCCTTAAGCATTTTTTGTAAGGTTGTTCTGTTTTTCACAAAATCCCTTAACTTCAGTTTGTCTGAGAATGTCTTGATTTCACCCTCATATATGACAGACAATTTGGCTGAATATAGGATTCTTGGGAGCTCTGGTAGCATAGTGGCTAAGGCACTTGACTGCTAACCAGAAGGCTGGTGGTTCAAACCCACCAGCCACTCCTC
>NW_006922080.1:2021872-2028821 GCF_000298275.1 Orycteropus afer afer | reverse complement strand
TTTCCCCACTTATTCTTGTCCTGGAATTCCAATGAGGTGTATGTTGTTTCTTTTCATATCATCCCATATAACTCTTAGGTTCTCTTAATTTCTCTTAAATCTTTGTTCTGATTTTTCTTCATACAGACTGGTGTCCAGGGATTTGTCTTTTAGTTGGGAAATACCTTCTTCAGCCAGTTCTATCCTACTCCTTTGTGCTTCCACCGTGTTGTGTAATTCTGTAATTTTGGTATTCATCTTGTGGATTTCTAACTGCTGGTTTTTTTGTTTTTTTTTTTATGAGTTCTGATTGTGTAGTAATCTTGTTATTTTCTTCTTGAGTGGTTTTCCTGAGTTCTTCCAGGGTAATGTCTGTGTTCTGCTTGCTTCTTTTTGGGGTTTCCTTAAGTTTTTGTAGAGTTCTATAAAGATACCTTCTGAATTCCTTCTCAGATAATTCTATTGCCTCCTCTTCCTCCCTGATTAATGAGACTTTTTTTTTTATTTGGGATTTTACTTCTTTTGTCTTATCCTGTTTTTGTTTAATTTGAGGTTGCCTGTTGATTCCTAGATATTTTGAAGTTGTCTTTAACTGTTAGTTATGTATTGATTTGTTTTGTCTTGATTTTGTGATTTAATATTTTTAAAAACGTGGAGCTGGTGTATTTTATTTTATTGTTATTAATTCAGGTGTGCTGGGTTGCTCTGCAGTTTTCTTTGTGATGATGGAATCACTGTGTGGACAATGGATGCAGGCCTCTGTTTGTTGTGAAGGAAGTTTAGCATTCGAGCTGGCAGGTGTTATGGTGGCTGAATGGGGTTTTTCTATTGGATGAGGCATGGGAGAGGTGGTGAAAGGAGTAAGAAAAGAGAGAGAGAGAGAGAGAGAGAGAGAAAGCTTCAAGGTGACAGGAGCCATTTCTAGGGTTTTGAGGGGGCTGCTAATTATGATGTTATTCTGTTATTTACAGGTCCACAGCTCAAGTTCTGGAAAGACTCCAATTGTTAGGGGGCCACCACTTTCTACCAAGTTCAGACAGCCACACAAATTCCACTCTCTAGGCCCTTCCATGCCAAAAAAACTGACCTAGGATAACTCGTCCAATCCGTGACAGGAGTTTTTCCCAGGGCCCACCCAATTGTGGTTTAATTTTCCTCTCAGCTCCTGATTCAGTGGCATCTAGAGCCAGAGGGGTCTCTTTTCCCTCCCAGTGGTCCCAAGTTTACTGATAAAAGCTAGTGCTGAAGGTAGATCTGTGGAGTGGCTGCAGGCCCTCCAGTGAGTTCTTTCCACTGCTCCAGGGAGCCCTCCAATGCCCCGTTTCACCATCCAGTTGGCACTCTGCAGGGCAGGTTCACCTGTTTTTCTTTCTGGGTAATTGCATTGCCCCTTTCTCCTTTATAATCCTACTCCCTTGAGTTTGGTGTACTCTGATTTAATGAGTTGTTCAGAGCACCAGAATCCCCATTTCAAACTGCTCCACCTAGTTTTTCAGGCACTAAGATGCTAGAGGGAAGTAAAATGTGTGCTACAGGAGAGATGCCATTTTCCTCCTCCAAGGCTGTAGTCTTTGATCTTTAGGAGTAAGTTTTTCAAGTCCCTTCATTTTTAGCAAGCAAAGTTGTGTCATCTGCATATTTCAGATTATTAATTAATCTTTCTCCAATCCTGATGCCCCATTCTTCATATAGTACAGTTTCTTGGATTATTTGCTCTGCATACAGATTGAATAAATACAGTGAAAGGATACAAGCCTGACACACACCTTTCCTGATTTAAAACCACACGTTATCTCCTTGGTCTGTTGGAATGATTGCCACTTTCTCTATGTCTAGGTTCCACATGAAAACAATTAAGTGTTCTGCAATTCCTTTTGAAGAAGTATTTTGATGTGTATAAGTATTTAATTTTTAGGAGGTCCCAGTCATCTACTTTACCTTCTGATGTTTGTGCATTTTTGGTTTTGTTTGATAGTCTTTTTATGTTTTAAATTAGGGCCCCTAAATGTGCCCCCATTTTTTCCTTGATGATCTTTATAGTTTTAGGTTTTACATTTAGGTCTTTGATTCATCTGGAATTAGTTTTTGTTTGTGGTGTGAGGCATAGATCTTATTTCATTTTTTCTGAAAATGGATAACCAGCTTTGCCATCACCATTTGTTAAAGATAGTCTCTTCCTCATTTAATTGATTTTAGCCCTTTGTCCAAAAGTTCAGCTGTCTATTGGTGGATGGAGTTACTTTTGGGTTCTCAATTCTGTTCCATTGATCTATGTGTCTGTTTTTGTACCAGTACCAGACTGTTTTGATTATACATAAAATTTTGAGATCAGAAAGAGAGAAGCCTACTTTGTTTTTCTTCAGTAGTACTTTGATTATCCAGGATCTCTTTCCTTCCCATTTAAAGCTGGTGATTGTTTTTTTCATCTCTTTAAAGAAAGTTGATTTAATCTGGATCAGGTTTGTATTATAGCTACAGATTACTTTGTGTAGTATTGACTTTTTCACAATATTAAGTCTTCTTATCCATGAGCATTGTTTTTTCCCCATATATGGAGGTCTCTTTTAGTTTCTTGCAGTGGAATTCCCATTCATCACAATGTTATCCGTAACTTGTTGTGATCCACACAGTTGAATGCTTTTGCATAGTCAGTAAAACAGAGGTAAACATCCTTCTTGTATTCCCTATTTCAGCCAAGATCCATCTGACATCAGCAATGACATCCCTCGTTCCATGTCTTCTCCTGAATCTAGCATGAATTTCTGGCAGTTCCATTTAGATGGACTTCTGCAACTGTTTGTAAGTTACCTTCAGCAAAATTTTACTTGCATGTGATATTAAGGAAATTTTTCTATAATTTCTGCATTCTATTGGATCACTTTTCTTTGGAATGATCCCAAATATGGATCTCTTCCAGTTAGTTGGCTAGGTAGCTCTTATCCAAGTTTGTTGACATAGATCAATGAGTGCTTCCAGTGTTAAATCTCAAACTGACAGACAAATCATGGAAACCAACCTAGAACCACTAAAATTCAGTTACATGCTCCACACAGTCCATTCATTGCCTCTTACCATAATTTCCCATCACTGGTCTGTCAATTTGTCATACTGTGGTGGCTTGCATGTTGCTGTGAAGCTGGAAATTTTACCCTTGGAATTTCAAATACTAGCAGGATCACCAGTGGTGGACAAATTTCAGTGGAGCTTCCAGACTAATAAAGCAGACTAGGAAGAAGAAGGGGCCATCCAATTCTGAAGAAACTGATGACTGAAAACTTTATGAATTTCAGTGAAACTTTGCCTGGTATACTGCTGGAAGATGACCCCCTCAGGCCAGAAGGCACTCAAAATATGTCTGAGGAGAAGCTGCCTCTTCAAAATGGAGTTGACCTTAATGACGTATATAGTAAAGCTTTTGGGACCTTATTTTTTTGATGGAGCACAACTCAAAATGGAAAGAAAAAACTGCAAGTATTCATTAATAATCATATCATGGAATGCACAAATTATGAATCTAGGAAAATTGGAAGTTGTCAGAAATGAAAAGGAATACATAAAAATAGATATCCTTGGCATTAGAGAGCTGAAATGGATTTGTACTGGTCATTTTGACTTCTTAGACAATCATATCTACAATAGGAATGACAAATTGAAGAGGAATGGCATCACATTCATTGTCAAAAAGAACATTACAAGATACATCCTGAATTATAGTGCTATCAGTGATAGGATAATATTCTTACGCTTACAAAGAAGGCCAGTTAATAGTACTATTATTCAAATTTATGCATCAACCAATAAAGCCAAAAATGAAGAAATTGAAGATTTTTACCAACTTCTGCAGTCTGAAATTGACCAAACATGCAATGGAGATGTATTAATAATTATTGGTGATTGGAGTGTGAACATTGGAAACAAAGAAGCTTCAATAGTTGGAAAATATGGGCTATGTGATAGAAATGATGATGGAGATTGCATGATAGAATTTTGCAAGATCAGTGGTCTGTTCAGTGCAAATATCTTTTTTCAACAACATGTACGGTGACTGCACACGTGGACTGTGCACATGGAATACACATGAATCAAATTGATTACATCTATGGAAAGAGGTGATGGAGAGACTCCCTATCATCTGTCAAAACAAGGCCAAGAGCTGACTGTGGAACAAACCATCAATTACTCATTTGCAAGTTCAAGTTGAATCTAAAGAAAATTAAAGCAAGTCCATGAGAGCTGCAATAACTCTGAGACTATCCCACCTGAATTTAGAGATAATCTGAAGAACAGATTTGATGCACTGAACACCAATTACTGAAGACCAGGCAAGCTGTGGGATGACATCAAGAAAATCCTAAGTGAAAAAAGCAAGATGTCATTAAAAAGTCAGGAAAGGAAGAAAAGACAAAGGTGAATGTCAGAAGAGACTCTGAAAGTTTCTCGTGATCATAGAGTAGCTAAATTGAATAAAAGAAATGATGAAATAAAATAGCTGAACAGTAGATTTCAAATGGCATCTTGAGAAGACAAAATAAAGTATCATAATAAAATATGCAAAGACCCAGAATTAGAAAACCAAAAGATGAGAACATGATCAGAATTTTTCAAGCTGAAAGAACTGAAGACAAAATTCAAGTCTTAAATTGCAATATTAAAGGATTCTGTGGGTAAAATATCAAACTATTAAGGAAGCATCAAAAGAAGATGGGAGGAATACAGAGTCACTGTACCAAAAATAATCAGTCAATATTCAACCCTTTCGGGAGGTAACATATGAATTAGAACCAATGATATTGAAGGAAGAAGCCCAAGCTTCACTGAATGAATTGGCAAAAAAAAAAACAAGTCTCTGAGAATTTATGGGATAGCCATTGAAATGTTTCCATAAACAGGTGCAGATCTTGAGGCACTTATTTGCCTATGCCATGAAAACTGGAAGATAGCTACCTGGCCATTGGAAGAGTTCCATATTTGTGCCCATTGCTAAGAAAGGTGATCAAACAGAATATGAAAATTATTGAACAATATCATTAATATGACACGCAAATAAAATTTTGCTGAAAATAATTCAGAAATTGTTGCAGTGGGATATTGGCAGATTTCAATAAAAAATAAATAAATTCCAGAAATTCAAGCTAGATTCAGAAGAGGACATGGAATAGGAAGATTATTGCTGATGTTAATGGATCTTGGCTGAAGGCAAGAATACCAGAAAAATGTTTACTTGTGTTTTATTGACTATGCAACTGTGTGGATCATAAAAAAATATGGATAATACTGCAAAGAATGGGAATTCCAGAACACTTGATTGTGCTCATGAGGAACCTGCATGTAAACCAAGAGGCTGTTATTCTAACAGAAGAAGGTGATACCGCATGGCTTAAAATCAGGAAGGGTGTGTGTGCATCAGGGTGATATCCTTTTACCATACTTACTCAGTGTATATGATGAGCTGAGAAGCTGGATTTTATGAAGAAGAATGAGGCATCAGGACTGGAGGAAACTTTATTAACAACTGTGATATGCAGATGACACAATCTTACTTATTGATAATGAGGAAGACTTGGTGCACTTCCTGATGAAGATCAAAAACTATAGCCTTCACTTTGAATTACACCTCAACATAAAGAAAATAAAGATCCCCAGAATTGGACAAATAAGCGGCATCAAGAAAAATGGAGAAAGATTGAAGTTTCATTTTACTTGGATCCACAATCGACATTCATAGAAGCATCAGTCAGAAAATCAGAAATCATATTACACTAGAAAAATCTGCTGCAAAAAGACTTCAAGCAATAATGATATCACTTGGAAGACTAAGATTCATCTAATCCAAGCCATGGTATTTTCAATTGCCTCATATTCATGTGAAAGCTGGACAATGAAAAAGAAAGACTGAATAAATGTTGATGTCTTTTTTTTTCTTCAGCCTCTCAATATCTTCATTTTCTGCTCTTTAAATTTCCATTCTATAAAATCTCAGGCTCTGGAGTTCTGGTAAGATGGAGGAATAGGCAGAAAGACTACACAGACACTCTTCAACAAAGAAGGGGAACCGATTAACACAGACACAGAAGATAATCCTGGATTCCTGAGCCTTGAAGGGAAAGATATAGAAGTGGACTAAACTCCAACCAGCAGAATTTGCATGAAAACACCAAAAAAGAAAACATATGGAGCTACAGTCTGGCAGCAATCCTGATGGCACAGACAGCTTAGATATTGTTGAGTGGTGGTAGGACCTAAGAATTAACCTAAAAATTGGCCCTGCTGGCTAGGGACTGCATGGAGGACTGCTCTGGAGGTGGAGGAATAAGAGGGGAAGCAGCAAAGAGGAAGGCAGGCTGAGCTGTGGACTTTTGTCTGTCTGGAGGACACAGCCATTTTGAATGCTTACAAATGGCTTGGCCATTTTGGATATTTAAAGCGACAGTGTTCTCCCAGAATCCAGGGACTTATGAACAAGCTCCACTTGCCAGGAACCCCAAGGAAATTCTGTACCTGGATGACTAGAAAGGTGCGACATTCCCCTTGTTACACTTATACCCCACACCCTCTTGGTGAACGGATGTGTGGCCATCCCTCAATTCCACCCACTTTCTGGGCCGGCAGGAATTCCATCCCAATCTGTGTGCTCGGACAGAGCCTGGATGCCCTGCCCTGATTTTTTTTTTCTTTTTCCTGTTTTTTAGTTTGTTTTTGTCTGTTTTAAAACAACTGCTATTAGTATTACTTTTGTCCTTTTTACTATTAATCTTTATTCTTCCTTTCCCAGGTTCTAGTTTTCAGCTTTTTTTCTCTTCCATGTTCCTGGTTGCAATTTTTTTTTTTTTCTTTCTCATGGTTAATCTCATTCCTTGTTTTCCTTTTTGTATTTTTCCCATTTTTTCTTCATTATTCTCCTTCTCTATGTTTTTTTCTCTTTTCTTATTGCCCTCTCCCAGATATTGCAGGTTTTTTTTTTTTTTTTTTT
>NW_006922080.1:2004182-2021487 GCF_000298275.1 Orycteropus afer afer | reverse complement strand
CCAGAACACATCCCTGAGGAAGAAGCAGCATTGGAACTCTCTGATAAGGAATTCAAAAGAATTATATTTAGGTATCTTCAAAGGATTGAGACATAGATCAAGGAAAGCACAGACAAAACCCAAGAAGAATTTTGGAAGAAACTACAAGAACAAAATGACAAAATAAATGAAAAATTAGAAATGATTCTAAATCTACAGATTGAAATCGAGAAGATTAATATGAAATTGTCAGAAATAGATAACACATAGAAAGGACAAATGAGTAGATTGATGCAACTGAAGACAGAATTAATGAGATTGAAGACAAATACCTGAACACTTCTTTGGAAAGGCATCAATCAGAAAAAAGATCAAAACAAAATGAAGAAAGCCTAAGGTTCATGTGGGATACAATCTAAAGGAATAACATTACAAAATGATAGCAACTAATTCATACTTATCAATAATTACACTGGATGTTAATGGATTAAACGCACCACTCAAGAGATGGAGAGTTGCAGACTGGATAAGAAAACAAAACCCATCAATACAAGAGGCACATCCTAGAGGCAAAGACAAAAATAGACAAAAAATAAAAGGTTGGAAAAAGATATATTAAGCAAATGGCAACCAGAAAAGAGCAGGAGTGGCATATTAATTTCTGATCAAATTGACTTTAAGAAAAAAACCACCATACAGGACAAAGAAGGACATTATATGATGATTAAAGGATCAAATGAACATGAAGATATAACCATATTAAATATCTATAGATCATATGAAAGAGCCCTACAATACATAAACCAGACTTTGAAAGAGTTGAAAAGTTAAATAGATAACTCCACAGTCATAGTAGGAGACATCAATACAACACTTTCAATGAAACATAGAACAACTGGAAAGAAACTCAACAAAGATGAGGAAGAGCTAAACAATACAATCTACCACTTGATCTTATGACTTCAACAGAGCATTTCACCCAACAACAGCACAACATACATTTTTTCCAGTGAACGTGGAACATTTTCCATAATAGACCCTATGTTAGGCCATAAAGCAAGTCTTAATAAATTTAAAAACACTGAAATACTGTAAAGAATCTTCTCAGATCATAATGCTATCAAATTAGAAATCAACAAGAGGAATATCAAAGGAAAAAGAGAAACACATGGAAACTGAACAACACCCTCCTTAAGAAAGACTGAGTAAGAGAAGAAATAAAAATTGAAATTCAAAAGTTCCTAGAATCAAACGAGAATGAAACACAACATATAAAAATCTTTGGGACACAGAAAAAGCAGTGATCAGAGGCCAATTTATAGCAATAAATGCACACATCCAAAAAGAAGAAAGAGCCAAAATCAACACTTTAAACCAACATCTCCAACAATTAGAAAAGAACAGCAAGAAAAGCCAACAGGCACCAGAAGAAAGGAAATAATAAAGATTTGAGCAGAAAGCAATGAAATAGAAAATAGAAGGGTAATAGAAAAAAAATCAACAAGACCAGAAGTTGGTTTTTTGAAAAGATCAATAAAAGTGACAAACCACTGGCAAATTTAACAAAGGAAAAGAGGGAGACAATATGAATAATGCAAATAAGAAATGAAATGGGTGACATCACAACAAAACCAACTGAAATAAAAAGGATAATATCAGGATAATATGAAGTCCTGTACTCAAACAAATTTGAAAATCTAGAAGAAATGGACAGATTTCTAAAAACACACCACTGACCTAAAGTAACACAGACTGATGTGGAGAAGGTGAACAGACCTATAAGAAAGGAATAAATTGAACAGGTCATCAAAAAATTATCAACAATAAAAAAGGCCTGGTCCAGACGGTTTCATCAGAGAATTTTACCAAACATTCAGAGAAGAACTGACACCATTCCTGCTCAAACTATTCCAAAACATAGAAAAGGATGGAATCCTCCCTAACTCATTTTATGAAGCAAGCATAACCTTGGTACCAAAACCAGACAAAGACATCACTCAATAGGAAAACTACAGACCAATATCCCTCATCAATATAGATTCAAATAATCTTAAACAAAATCCTAACCAATAGACTGCAACAACATATCAAGAAAATCATTCATTATGACCAAATGAGGTTCATATCAAATATTCAATGATGATTCAACATTAGAAAAACAATCAACGTCACCCACAAGATAGATAAAACAAAGAAAAAGAATGACATGATAATATCAATTGAAGCAGAAAAGGCGTTTGATAAAATCCAACACCCACTCCTGATCAAAACTCTCAGCAAAATAGGAATAGAAGGAACATCCCTCAAAATAATAAAGGGCCTATATGCAAAACCAGCAGCCAACATTATACTCAATGGAGAGAGACTGAAACCATTCCTTTTGTGAACAGGAACCAGACAAGGATATCTGCCCTCTATTACCACTTCTATTCAACATTGTACTGGAAGTCCTAGTCAGGGCCATAAGGCAAGAAAGGGAAATCAAAGGCATCCATATTGGTAAGGAAGAAGTCAAACTATCCCTATTTGCTGATTATATGATCCTCTACTTAGAAAACCCAAGAGACTCTGTCAAAAATCTACTGGAACTAATTGAGAGATTTAGCATTGTAGCAGTATACAAGATCAACATCCAAAAATCAGTTGGATTCCTCTACACCAGCAAAGAGATTGCTGAAAAAGAAAATCAATACCATTTACAATAGCTACCCCAAAAATAAAATACTTGGGAATAAATCTTCCCAGGGACACAAAAGACCTGTACAAAGAAAACTATAAAAGAGGGACTACTTCAAGAAACCATAAGAGATCTACATAAATGGAAGAATATTCCATGCTCGTGGATAGAAAGATTGAACATTGTGAAAATGTCAATTCTACCCAAAGCAATCTATGCATTCAATGCAATCCCAATCCAGATTCCATCAACATTTTTTAAGGATGTGGAAAAACCAATCACTAACTTTATATGGAAAGGAAAGAGACCTCGGGTAAGCAAAGCACTACTGAAGAAGAAAAACAAAGTAGGAGGTCTCATACTGCCAGAACTCAAAATGTATTATCCAGCCACAGTAGTTGAAACTTCCTGGTATTGGTATAATGACAGATACATAGGCCAATGGAATAGAATTGAGAACCCAGAAATAGATCCATTGACCTCTGGTCAGCTGATCTTTGACAAAGGCCCCAAATCCATTAAATGTGGAAGAGAATGTTTGTTTAATAAATGGTGATGGCAAAACTGGAGATCCATTTGCAGAAAAATGAAACAAGATATGTACTTCACACCATACACAATAATGAACTCCAGATGGAGTTCACATAAATGTGAAACCTAAAACTATAAAGTTCCTCAAGGAAAAACTACGGGAAAATTTAGGGGCCCTAATATATGGTATAAATAGACTATCAAACATAACACAAAATGCAAAACAGCAGAAGAGAAATTATGTTAATGGGACCTTCTAAAAATTAAATTTTTATGTGCTTCCAAAGACTTCTCCAAAAGAGTCAAAAGAGAACCTACAGATTGGGAAAAATATTTGGCAATAACATACTGACAAAGGACTTAGCTCTAGAATTTATAGAAAACTCCAACACCTCAATAACAAAAAGACAAATCCAATTTAAAATTGGGAAGAAGACATGAATAGACACTTCACCAAGGAGGATATTCAGGTGGCCAAAAAACATATGAAGAAAGCTCATTATCATTAGCGATTGTTATTGTTGTTGTTATGTGCTGCGGAGTTGGCCCCAACTCAAAGCGACCCCTCTTTGGGTTTCCAAGGAGGTATCACTATGGAAGTTGATTGCACAACCTTCCTTCTGAGGAGTAACTGGTGGGTTTGAACTGCCAGCCTTCTGGTTAGCAGTCAAGTGCCTTAGGCACTATGCTACCAGAGCTCCTCATTAGCCATTAGGGAGATGCAAATGAAAACAACAATGAGATACCATCTTGCCCCAGCACTAGTAGCAAAGTTCAACAAGAAATAAAATAACAAATGCTCGTGAGGATGTGGAGAGATTGGGACTCTCATACACTGCTGGTGGGACTGTAAAATGGTACAACCACTGTGGAAAGCAGTATGACGATTCCTTAAAAATTTGAATTAGAAATATTATTTGACCCAGCAATTCCATTACTAGACATATATCCTAAAGAAGTGAGAGCCATGACAAGAACAGACATATTCACATCCTGTTCATCGCAGCACTACTTACAATAGCCAAAAGATGGAAACAACCTAGGGGTCTATCAACTGAGGAATGAATAACCAAACTTTGATACATACACACAATTGGGCACTATGCACCCTAAAGAATAACCTAGAATCTGCAGAACACCACATAATGTGGCTGACCTTGGAGGACGTTATGCTGAGTGAAATAAGTCAATCACAGAAGGAGAAATATTGTATTAGTTCGTTATTATAGAAGTCAAGGAAAGGTTTATCTATGGAAGGGAATTTTATTTGTTGGTAGATACACTCCTTGGGGAGAACAATCATGGGAGAAAGAAGGGCTGTTTATACACAGGGAGACAGCTCAGGGGGCAGAAGTGCATGGAGGGATGGACACAGGGAAGAGGTGACTGTCGGGAGTAAGTAGGAGGGGAGCTGTTGGAATGTGGTGAATTGTGGTCAATGTCATGAGAAAAAGTGAATGTGAACTGCTGTATGGAAAGTGAATTAGCTTTGTAAATTTTCACCCAAATCACAATTAAAACAAACAAACAAACAAACCCAGGTTTCATCTCTGATTCTGCTGCCACTTCCCTCGGTCCCACCTGCAGCTGCCTCCGCTCATTTCAGCCTCCTGCCTGAATTGGTGTCTTTGAATTGTGATGTTGGTGAAGAAAAATATCATGCACTGCCAGAAGACCAAACAACTCTGTCCTGGAAAAATTGCAGCTGGAATGCTTTGTAGAAGTGAGAATGACCAGACTTTATCTCATGTACTTTGGTCATGTTGAAGGGACTATATGGATAATATCATGCTTGGTAGAGTAGAAGGTCAACAAAAAAAGGGAAGACCTTCAACAAAATGGCTGCAACAATGGACTCAAGCATAACAGGGATTGTGAGGATGATCCAGGACCAGTCCCTGTTTCATTCTGTTGTTCATAGGGTCACTATGAGTCAGAATTCACTTGATAGCATCTAACAAAAACAACCATAATCAGGATGAAGAGGAAAGTGACAGAATCCCTGTAAGATTTTGGAAGAGCTTCCTCACTCATCTATGTTCCTGTCATCTCTTTGGTAAGCTAGGGAAGATATTGACAAGGTGTCCCAAGGAGTGTAAGACACTTGGAAAATACAATTGCTCTATTAGGCCAGTTCAAGCAACTCATTAACCTAAGATAGTAGAGCAGGATTCATGGAGCTCAAAGGATTAAGGTGAAAATACAGGTGTAATTATTATTATAAAATAATAATTATTTATTATTCTGCTCCCCACATTTATTAATATTATACCATATTCAAGTTGAGTACCTGGTGTAATGGGGTAAATCAGTGTGTATAAGATGAAGAGAAATAATTGGCTGTGAGGAACTGAATGTAGAAAGGTGAACTGGCAGGAAAAAAAGGCATGTAGTTTGGCTGATGATGGAAGATTGAGGATAGTCTGATAGGCAAGAAATGCAAAGTAATATAATACTTGACTATAGGCCTGTAAGAAGTCATAAATTACTTGCATTAGGGAATGTTTTAGACACCATAGAACCCAAACTTCTCATTTTCCTTTTGAGAATCTAAGGCCAAGAAATGTTAAGAGAACTGCTCAAGGTCACACAGCTTCTAGAATGTAGGTCTTTTTATATTTAACCCTGTGGCACCCCAATATTTGCCCATGTGCTTGCTATTGAGACAAGAGGAAGACCAGGAGAAAAGATATTGCAATATAAGTCAAAGGAGTCAGCCCTATAGGATCAAATGTCTACATTTCCTTCCATCTATCCCTTTTCCCAATTCTCTTAAAAAATTAAGAGGACCCAAGTATGAAGAAGAATCTTTTAATCTCTCTATATAGTACTGCTCAAATCAAACTGGCTTATGGAAATGGAAAGGCTCACTTTAATGTAAGGAGGTATTAATATTGTAAGGTAAGGAGGTATTAATATTGTAGTTTTTTACTTTACCAAAAGTGAGAATCCACATAAAGGAAGAGAAAATAAAAGACACCATGAACAAGTGCCTTCTACTAATTGTGTATCTATTATAGGCTAATTTAACAGTCTATGATTTATAACTCATAACAAATTAATCCATTCCACAAACATTTATTTGTGACCTACTATGTAACAAGAACTGTGCTGGTCACCGGAGATTTAGTCTTAAGAAAAATAGACATGATCCTTGCCCACATGGAGCTTCTGGTCAAGTCGGTAACATAACCATCAAACAAAAATTATGCAGTTAGGATGGTCAGTAATGGCAAACATTGATCTATGGGTGGATAGATAGTTGGACAGGCTGAACTGTTAGGTATGTCTGTGCTGGGGGGAGTGTGCCCATGACCATGTAAAGGGTTGGCAGACAGTGTTTCTACAAGTGTATTTGTATGTTCTGTAAGAATTCCCAGGTAGTAATGCTGTCAACAGACAAGGGTGTGGTCACTTCTTGGTCACAGACAGCTACCCAGAGGGAGCAAGTAGTTGGACCTGTGAGCTTGAGACCACAGTTGCAGGGCACATCAAGCTTAATTGGCATAACATACTACACATACACATTGTTCCACAACCTACTTTGGCAAGTAGTGACTGGGATCTTAAAAGCTTGCAAGTGGCTATCTAGATGCAGTGATAGGTCTCTCCTCATCCAGAGCAAAGAATAATGAAG
This sequence comes from Orycteropus afer afer, assembly GCF_000298275.1. Lineage (NCBI taxonomy): Eukaryota > Metazoa > Chordata > Mammalia > Tubulidentata > Orycteropodidae > Orycteropus > Orycteropus afer. Next base: position 2,014,663 of record NW_006922080.1, on the reverse strand, counting down.
GAAACCAAAGATGCATGGAAACAATTAGTCCAAGGGACTGCATTACCATGTGATCCCCAGCATATATGACTATGAGACCATAAGAGCTAGATGGTCCCTGGCTATCACTGTCAACCACTCAGAGGGGGATCTATGTAGGAGATCCTGGATAGAGTGGGAGAACAATGTGGAACAAACCTCAAAAATCATAAAAAAAAAAAAGAGAAAGACCAGGTTTGCTGGTCTGATAGAGCCTGGTGGAATCCCTGAGACTATGGGCCCTAGCTGCCCTTCAAGTCTGGAATTGAACACACTCCTGTGGCTTCCAGCCAAACAAAAGACAGACATATGAGCTGAACATTTACATTAGGTAGATACACTCCTTGAAGCGATTGATCATGGCAGAATAGAAGGGCTATGTATGCACAGGGGGATAGCTTGGGGGGCAAGAGTGTGAGGGAAGGAAGGACACAGGAAAGGTGGCTATGGGGAGGAAGGGGGAGGAGAGCTGTTGCATTGTGGGAGATTACAGTCAATGTCATGAGACAAAGTGTATGTGAACTGCTGTATGGAGGATGAATTAGGTCTGTAAACTTTCACCCAAATCACAATAAAATTTTAAAAAGAAATTATGCAGTTAGGGAGGAGAAAAGATGGTATCTTGGTGACATCTGCCCAGTTCCTCTACAATGCAGACCAGAGAAGACAAGTGAACCAGATACAGATGATAATCCTGGAACTCTGAGCATCAAATGAAAGGATAAAGAATTAGAATAAACACTGACTGGGAAAAGAAAAAGAACAAAAACATTGACTGAGGAGAGAGACAGAGTGGAGACCCAACACAGCATAGCCATTTTGGGACATAGAAGGCAAAGTACACAAGTGAGGAGAATCCAACTTCATGGAATTCCCAAGAAGACAGAGACACAGTGTAAATAAATCCAGAGGAAAGCAAGGTGAGCAGAACATGAGGTAGATCTAAGAAAGAAAATGCAGGCAAGTAGGTGAGAATGACAGTAACACTGGCAACCACAGAGCAGGTAAAGAACCAGTAAATGGTGATAAAACCACTCATTAGTAGTGGGCCCTTTTCCTTTGGGTTGGGGAGTACATGGATGGGAAGGCCTGTGAGATGGTGGCTGGAGATGCTAGACTCAGTGTGCCCCCTACCCCCATTGACTAAGTTGAGGCAAGAATCAGATAACTGATGGCACTTACCCAAGAGTGAACTGCCAAGAGTGATGCCCCACCCAGTGAACTGTGACTGGAGAAATGTGCTCTTCTGCCATCTCCATGCTCCCCACATTCCTGATGACCAGGGGTGAGGATCTTTCCTTTGCAGCCCTCTGCCACACTGCACACCCAGTTGACCATGGTACTCTCCAAAAGACAAGTGCTTGCCATCCATGTTGTTGACAGAGCACACTTGCACAGCACACATGCAGCCTCCATGGTAGGAATTGCAAGCTCACATGGATTGCACACTGTGAGTGCTGCTTCCATGGTTGGGAATGCTTGCCAAGGGCTTGCTGCCTCTATGGTCAGGGGCACAAGCTCATGAAAACTGTATGCCAAGCACCTGCCACCTCTGCAGTCAGAAGCAGGAGCTTTCATGGCTTGTGTGCTGTGCACATTCTGCCTCCATTTCCCCAGTGACTGGGGGTCTGTACTCATGTGGATAGGTGCTGTGTCCCAACTGCTTTAGATTTGTGCACAACTACTGCAGCACACTTCTTTTCCTCTTCTTTTTTCCACCTTTCCTTCCTTTTTATTTATAGGCATGGTTAAAATCAATCCATGTTTAGGCTAAGGAAGGACACAGCTTGAGGCGAACTGGAGACTAAAACAAAATACAAGGTCATGATCAGACAAAGCAGTGTGGAGATAGACTACTCTGTGTAAGCTGGAAGGTAAGGAAATGAGGAAATGAATGACTAGAATGACATCATCATGGAGTAAAATAATAAGCAAGCTAGAAAAATAGAAGATTGTATTCAGAGGGTGGGGTATAGTGCTTAAGATCCAACAGGGTACAGTTGGGGATTAACAAAGACATGGTGTATTCATGGGACAGCATAAATGAAGTGGAGTCAGGGACAGCTCAACTAGCCATTTACCTATATGTCACCCAAGATGTTAGCATAGCATTAAGTAGAGGAGGAATACTGTTGCCATAAGCCAAAATCCTTAAGAAATGTTGAGGAGGGATCCAGAGGTCCATCAGTACCTGTCAATAACTAGACATGGTAATTAGGCAGCATAAAGAAGAATAAATCCCCAAGGTGAAAGGTTTGTATATGAAGATGGAGAAGTAATGGTTTGCATACCACAATAGGTAGGAAGATGGGAGAATGTTGAGCCTCCCTCTGGACTTTGTGCTCTCCTCTTAGGCCATACATGGAACAATTCCTTCCAGCTCCTTGAACATTCCATGCTTCTTCGCACCTGGTCTTTTCTAATGCTCCCTTTCTTTGTTAGAAAACCATTTCTGATCCAGTTCTACAAAGCAAAACATAAGAGTCATACTGAAATCTAAGAATCATTTTCCCTTCATTTCCATCTCCAATACATCACCAAAACTAAACTCACTACCATCGAGTTGATTCCAAGCTCATAGTGATGCACATTGTGCTTCCAAGGCTATAAATCTTTACAGAAACAGACTGCCTTATATTTCTTCTGTGGAGTGGCTGGTGGGTTCAAACCACCAACCTTTTGATTAGCAGCCAAATGCCTTAACCACTACAACACAAGAGCTCCTTAATCCATCACCATATTCTGTTATATACCTCTTAAATCATTTTAGAATCCATCTATTTCTCTCCACCTTCATGGTCACTACCCCAGTCCAAGGTCCCATTGCCTCCTGTCTGGACTATTGCAATGACAGCCCTCCAACTGTTCTCTCTGATGCCTCTCTTCTCTCCCTCAAATATGATCTCCACACTGTTCACTTGGCAATATGCCTTTCTCCTTCAAATGCTATTAAACCTGGCCAGTCTTCAACTTTGATTACTTACACTCCTTTTATTAAACTCTTAGATGGAGTTCTTTTGTTCTTAGATCAAAACTCAAACATGTTACATGATCCAAAGCCCTTTGTTGGACTGGCCCCTCTCTAGCTGCACATACCCATGTCATACTTTGCTGTTCTTCACTTTCTAACTCTAGCCTCACTGGCATTCTTTCACTTTCTTGGATGCACAATGATCCAATCTCCCCAGAACCTTTGCACATGCTGTTCCCTGTGTCCTAAACACTGTTAAGCTCAGTCAGATCAAGCACCATCATGTCTACCCTCTATTAGCTGCCACTGGGTCAGCCCCCAACTGGTGGCAACCTCATGCAAAATGGAATAAAATGCTACCTGGTCCTCCAGCATCCTCATGGTCATTTTGGATCAGACCATAGTGTTTTCATTGGCTGATTTTTGGAAATAGATTTACAGGTCTTTCTCCTTAGTCCACATAGTCTGAAAGTTCCACTGAAACTTGTTCAGCACCACAGCAATATGCAAGACTTCACTGACAGACAGGTGGGAACTGCATGGGATACAATGACTAGAAATTCAACCTGAAAGGCAAGAATTCCACCACTGAATTACCACTGCCTCTCCCCTCTATATGTTCTAGTGATAACATTTCTCTTCTTTGGAGCTTTTATCACTGAAGTAATTTTATCTGTAGCTGTGGGTTGTTTGGCTAACACATCTGTCCCCTGACTAGACTGCAAGTGTGATAACAACAAGGCTTGTCTTGTCTTATTCACCACTTTGTCTTTGATTCCTACTATGAGGCTTGGCATATGTAGTAGATATGAAAATCTGCCACCAGATACCCCTTCACTGAAGAACTCACTGCCCACCTGCAAGATGATAGCAAATAGACAGCCCCCAGCAACAGCTCTGTTGGGGTCCGCTCCAGTTGCAGAGAGTTGGACAAGATCCCACCCTTTTTAGAGCAGTCCATGTTTGTTACTGAGTGAGGCAGAGATATAATGGGCCCATATGTGGAGTCACTGTGGAATGGCTCTGATAAGCAAACTTTCTCCAGAGCTCACTGCTGGATCCTGAGGTCCTGGCAGGTTTTCATCAGGGTTCAACTTCTTTCTTCCAGTGGTTTTTCTTACATTTTCCTTTCACAGATTTGATCCCTGTGAATCAATGTCACCCGAGATGATAACAGAATTCTTGCCTTCTAAACTCATTCTCATTGTCTGCTCAATGTGACACAATATAATATTTGGTAAATGAGTAATTTTATTAGTCAGTGAATTCCTACAATGCAAGAGCTTTATATTATTCATGTGTACAACCTTAAAGCTTAGCACAACACATAACAGAGGTTCAACAATGATTTGTTAATTGAAAGAAAAAAATAAGGATGAATATATAAATAGATAGGAGCTCTGGTAGCATAATGCCTAAGGTGCTTGACTGCTAACCAGAAGGCTGGTGGTTCAAACCCACCAGCCACTCCTCTGAAGGAAGGTTGGGCAATCTACTTCTGTAGAGATACTGCCACGGAAACCCAAGGAGGGGTCACTATGAGTTGAATCTGACTTGATGGCACATAACAACAGCAACAAAATATAAATATATTAAATTGAATCTGTAGATTGAAATTAATTTTTGTTAATTTAATATTTTGTGTATCTTTTGTGAGCCTATGCTGAGAAAAGAAGGATGGAGGAAGAAGGGAAGAGGAGGGAAGAAGGAAGCATAAAAAAGGAAGAAGGAAGGCTGAGAATGAGGTAAGAAGAGAAGAAGGAAAAAAGAAAGGAAGGAAAAAAGGAATGAAGGAAGGAAGGAAGGAAGGAAGACCAATTTATTGCTGCTTGCTGTGTCGTGAAGTCGTTAAACCCTGCCATTAGGCTTGTGTGGGGGTGATTGGAGAGGACACAACCTCTATGAAGGACAGCTCTTCCCCTCAAGGACAACATTTTTGCTCTTGTGGAACTAAATCTCTCCCTACCAGTATACAGAAATAATTTCACCACCCTGCCTCCAGCCATTCTGACATAAATCCTTATGGATAAACATTTTTAGTTTAAAGAGCAAAAGCAGAAGGGACATGTTCAAGCAAGGCAGTGGAATGTGGGTAAAGGAGAAAGAATTGCCACTATTTTCAATAGTCTAAAAGATCCTGTGAATGAAATGTGATTTCAAAACTGCTTTACCTCATAGCATGTTCCAGATGAGAGGTCATGGGTTATACCTCCATTTCATAGATGGAAAAACTGAAGCTCAGAGAAATCAAGATTTTCTCAATGTCCTGCCACAGGTTAATTGCAAACATTCTTTCCAATTAATCTTACTGGGTGGTAAGAAGGAAGGAATGAAAAGAGGAAATGGGAAGTGAAAGAGGAAGGGAGATACTGAAAAACTGGGGTTTGAGTATGTGTTGTTGTTGTTAGGTGCCATCAAGTTGGCTTCAACTCATAGCGACCCTATGTACAACAGAATGAAACACTGCCCAGTCCTGCATCAGCTTCATAATCCTTGATATGCCCATTTTGGCAGCCACTGTGTCAATCCATCTCCTTGAGGGCCTTCCCCTTTTTCATTTACCCTCCACTTTACCAAGCATGATACCCTTCTCAGGGACTAGTCCATTCTGACAACATGACCAAAGTAGGTGAGAAGTCTGGCCATTCTTGTTTCCAAGGAGCATTCTGGCTGCACTTATTCCAGGATGGGTTTGTTAGTTCTCCTGGCAGTTCATGGTACTTTCAGTATTCTTTGCCAACACCACAAGTCAAAAGCATCAGCTCTTCTTTGGTCCTCCTTATTCATTGTCCAACTTCCATATGCATATGAGGCAATTGAAAACACCATGGCTTGAGTTAGGCACACCTGAGTTTTCAAAGAGACATCTTTGCTCTTCAGCACTTGAAAGAGGTCTTTTGCAGCACATTTGTCCAGGGCAATACGTTGTTTGATTTCTTGACTGCTGCTTCCATTGGTGTTGATTGTGGAACCATTCTTGGTTCATATTCATGTTTCTATATGAAATCTTTGACAACTTCAATTTTCTCTCCATTTATCATGATGCTGCTTATTGGAGCTCTGGTGGCGTAGAGCCTAAGGCACTTGACTGCTAACCAGAAGGCTGGTGGTTCAAACCCACCAGCCACTCCTTGTAAGGAAGATTGGGCAATCTCCTTCTGTAGTGATACTGCTTCAGAAACCCATGGAGAGTTTGCTCTGAGTCAGATCTGACTCGACTGCAGTGAGTTTGGGTTTTTTTTTTGTTTTGTTTTTGCTTATTGGTCCAGTTATGAGGAGTGTGGTTTTCTTTATGTCAAGGTGTAATCCATACTGAGGACTGTAATCTTTAATCTTCATCAGTAAGTGCTTCAAGTCATCTTCTTTTTCAGGAAGCAAGGTTGTGTCATCTGTGTATCACAGGTTGTTTATGTCTCTTACTCCAATCCTGATGCTGCATTCTTCTTTATGTAGTCCAGCTTCTCAGATTATATTCTCAGTGTACAGATTGAATAAGTATGATGAAAGGATACAATCCTGATACACTCTAGTTCTGGCTAGGTGATTTGGGAAAATTATATCACTTATTTTCCACAACAATTGTGTGAGGCAAAAATATGTTTTTTTCTTTTTATCATCTAGAATAGTAAATTTTTTTAAAAAATTGTGCTTTAGGTGCAAGTTTACTGAGCAGAGTTTGTTTTATATTCAACATTACATGCACACATAATTTCACTCCCCATTTACCATCCCCAACCCTAACCTTCCCTGCTCATAACCCTCCTCCCCTCATGCCCCTCATAGTTATGCACTTCTGTGTGTCCTGCATTTCTTCCATGCAAATGTTGCCCCTCTGGTGCCCTGTGGCCGATTGCTCCAAGGGATGCATTCCATAGAGTATGTGGGTACGTCACCCTGGGTTGAGTGGTCTATGTGTACATCTTGTTAACTGTTGGGCTGAGAGCCAGCCCCCAGGAGTGAGACTCATTCCAGGCCCAGAATGTATCCAAGGGCCATAGCATTGGGGGGGTCTCACCAGACTCCATCCAACCAGTAATTCTGGTCATTATTGAGTTTTTGGATTTGGTTCCACATTTTTCCTCCTATTCTATTCAGGATCTCCAGATTTGATCCTTTCCTGAGTGGTTGGGATTGGTAGGTAGGCACCATCTAGTTCTTCTGATCTTGAGGACCATCATGTACCAGGACTGATTGCTTCCAAATGCCCTTGTTTCTTTTTTCTTTTTTTGCACTCTTCACTTTTGATGATAGGAGACCATTAGTTGCATGTTAGATGACTGCTTAAAAGCTTTTAAGAACCCAGTCACTACTTACCAAATGTAGGATGAGGAACAAGACTTTTATGGATTTTGTTGTGCCAATTGAGTCTGGTGTCCCCCAGTTCTATGGTCCTGAGTTGGTAGATCCATTGGATCTCTCTACCACAGTGTTTGGCTATCTGTGAAGGATTACTCTTTGTCTGTCTTCTGTTGTTTCTATAAGGATTGCTGGTATTTTGTATCATTGGTATCTGTGCAAGATTAGCCTCTGTTGACTCTATCCTTGGTCTAGAGTATACTCCTCTTCACTGACCCCATCTTCTCAGATGTTTATGTGTTTCCCTGTTGCCTGGTGTTTGGTGTTAATAGGAATGCAGTATTGTGGATATACTGGTTGGTATTAGCATATGTCCTCTATCTCTTACATGCACAATTTGGTGTCCTCCCTTTTCCTAATGTTATGGTGGTCACAGACTCTTGTTATACCATCCCTTGCCTTACCCATATCAGGTTATGGCACCCAACTAGCCTGAAATTAATCCCTCCCCTTCCATCTCCACCCCAATAATCTACAAAATGAGTTCCCTTTCTTAAGCAAATTCTTTGTCTTTTTATGGTAATGGGCTCATATACTATTTGCCCTTTTGCCATTGACTTATTCCACTCAGCATAATGTCCTCCAGGCTCATCCATGTTGAGATGATTTGTGTATCCCTCATTGCTCTTTAATGTAGCATTGTATTTCATTGTGTGAATGTACTGTAATTTGGTGAGCCATTCATCCATTGATAGACATTTAGGTTGTTTCCATCTCTTTGCTATAGTGAATTGTGCTGCAACGACATAGGTGTACATGTATCTGACAAAGGGCTACCTCTCACCTCTTGAAGATATATTCCTAGTAATGGAGGTGCTCTGGTAGCATAGTGCCTAACGCACTTGACTGCTAACCAGAAGGCTGGCAGTTCAAACCCACCAGCCACTCCTTGGAAGGAAGATGGGGCAATCTACTTCTGTAGTGATACTGCCTCGGAAACCCAAGGAGGGGTCTCTATGAGTCGGGTCCAACTCTATGGCACATAACAACAACAACAAATGGAATTGCTGGGTCAAATGGTATTTCTATTTTCAGTTTTGTAAGGAAATGCCATACCGTATGCCACAATGGTTGTATCATTTTAAAATCCCACCAGCAGTGCACAAGAGTTCCAATCTCTCTGCAACCTCGCCAGTATTTGTTGTTTTCTGTCCTGTTGAACTTGCTATTGTTGCTGGGGTGAGATGACATCTCATTGTTGTTGTGATTTGCATCTCTCTAATGACTAAAGATTGCAAGCAATTCCTCATGTGTTTGTTGGCTGCCAGTATAGTCTTTAGTGAAGTATCTGTTCAAGTCTTTTGTCCATTTTTTAATTGGGTTGTTTGTCTTTTTGGTGATGAGGTGTTGAAGATTTCTATAGATTTTGGAGATAAGTCCCTTGTCAGATATGTCATAGACAAATATTTTCTCCCAATCTGTAAGTTCTCTTTTACTCTTTTGATGAAGTCTTTCAATGCACATGAGAATTTAATTTTTAAAAAGTCCCAGTCATCTAGCTTCTCTTCTACCACTTGTGCTTTCTGGGTTATGTTTGATACTCTATTTATGCCATTAATTAGGATTCTTGGATTTACCCCTATTTTATCACTGATGAATTTTATAGTTTGGGGTTTTACATTTAAGTCTTTGATCCAGCCTGAGTTTGTTTCTGTATATGGGGTGAAGTATGGGTTTTGTTTCATTTTTCTACAAGTGGATATACACTTTTACCAGTACCATTTGTTAAAGAGTCTGTCTCTTCCTCATTTAATGGGTTTTGGAATTTTGTCAAAGATCAGCTGTCCATAGATGGATGGGTCTATTTCTGGACTTTTGATTCTGTTCCATTGGTCTATGTAACTATCATTGTATTTATACCATACTGTTGTAATTACTGTGCCTGTGTAGTAGGGTTTTGAGATCCAGGAGTGTGAGATCTCCCACTTTGTTTTCTTCTTCAGTAGTGCTTTGCTTATCCGAGATCTCTTTCCTCTCCATATGAAGTTAGTAATTGTTTTTTCCATGTCCTTAAAAATATTTGTTGGTATCTGGATTGGGATTGCATTAAGTGTGTAGGTTACTTAAGTACTATTGACATTTTCACAATATTCAGTCTACCTATTCATGAACAAGGCAGGTTCTTCCATTTATATAGAGCCCTTGTCTCTTGTAATAGTGTTCTATAGTTTTCTTTTTATAGGTCTTTTGTGTCTTTGGTAAGGTTTATTCCTAGATATTTTATATTTTTAGTAGCTACGTAAATAGTATTGTTTCTCTTATTTCTTTATCAGAGGTCTCTTTGTTGGTGTAGAGGAATGCAAATTATTTTTGTATGTTGACCTTGTATCTTGCCACTTTGCTAAACCTCTCTGTTAGTTCTAGTAGGTTCTTTTTTTTTTTTTTTTTTTTTGAGTCCCTTGGGTTTTCTATGTACAGGATCATATTGTCCACAAATAGAGATAGTTTTACCTCCTCTTTACCAATTTGGGTGTCTTTTATTTCTCTTTCTTGTCTTATTGACCTGGCCAGGACTTCCAATACAATATTAAATAGAAATGGTGATAGCAGGCATCCCTGTCTGGTTCCTGTTGTAAGGGGAATGCCTTGAATCTTTCTCTATTAATATGATGTTGGCCATTGGCTTTGCATATATGTCTTTTATTACATTGAGGAATTTCCCTTCCATCCCTATTTTGCTGAGAGTTCTGAACAGGAATGGATGTTGGGTTTTATCAAATGCCTTTTCTGCATTGCTTGATAGGATCATATGGTTCTTTTGTTTTGTTTATGTGGTGGGTTACATTGATTGTATTTCTGATGTTGAACCATCCATGCATACCTAGTATGAATCCCACTTGGTCAGGATGTATTATTTTCTTTTGATATGTTATTGGATTCTGTTGGGTAGGATTTTGTTAAAGATTTTTGCATCTATGTTCATGAGAGATATTGGTTTGTAATTTTCCTTTTTAGTGGTGTCTTTCCCTGGATTTGGTATTAATGTCATGCTTGCTTTTTAAGATGAGTTTAAGAATATTCTATCTTATATTCTATCTTTTTCTATGTTCTGGAGTAGCTTGAGTAGTATAAGTGTCAACTCTTCTCTGAATATTTGGTAAAATTCTCCAGTGAAGCCATCAGGGCTAGGACTTTT
>NW_006922080.1:2001966-2003643 GCF_000298275.1 Orycteropus afer afer | reverse complement strand
TGCTGTGTCCCATAGATTTTGATATGATGTATCTTCATTCTCATTTGTTTCTAAGAATATTTTTATTTCACTTTTTATTTTTTCTATTACCCAGTAGTTTTTGAGCAGTGAATTGTTCAGCTTCCATGTTTGATGTTTTTTCCTTGATCTTCCTATTATTAATTTCTAATTTTATAGCATTGTGATCTGAGAAGATGCTTTGTAGTATTTCAATGTTTTTGAATTTATTGAGGCTTGTTTTATATCCTAACATATGATCTATTCTGGAGAAAGATCCAGGTGCACTGGAGAAGAATGTGAATTGTGCTTTTGTTGGGTGGAAAGCTCTGTATATGTCTATAAGTTTGAGTTGGTCGATTGTGTTGTTGAGTTCTTCTGTATCTTTGTTGAGTTTTTTCTAGTTGATCTGTTCTTCCTTGAAAGTGGTGTATTAAAGTCTCCTACTACTATTGTAGAGTTGCCTATTGTCCCTTTTAATTCAATTAATATTTGCTTCATGTATTTTTGGACCACTTTCATTGGGTGCATAAATATTTATTATTGGAATATCTTCTCTTTCAATCGACACTTTCAGCATCATAGAGTGTCCTTCTTTGTCTCCTATGCTGTTTTTCACCTTAAAGTCTGTTTTATCAGAAATTAATATTGCCACTCCTGCTCTTTTTTGGTTACCATTGGTTTGGTATACTTTTTTTTTTACCACCCCTTAAGTTTTAATTTGTTTTTATCTTTGTGTCTAAGGTGAGTCTCTTGTAGGCAACATATCAATGGGTCTTCTTTCTTATCCAGGTGGCCACATCTTTCTCTTGATTTTTGCATCTAGTCCATTCACATTGAGTGTATAGTAATAGGTATGAATTGATTGTTGTCTTTCTATTGTGTTTTTTTTGTCGTGTTGTTGGAGTTTCCTTGATCCATATACTTTTATGTGCTGAGTTCATGTCATTGTTAAGTGTTTCCCCTCTTTTCTTCCTTATTATTGGTTTTGTGAGCATTAAACCCATGTGTTTTCTTTCCTTCTGGATTTGCTTAGGGGGATTGTAAATTTTCTCTGTGGTTACCTTGGAGTGAATTCTTGTCTCTATATTTTTAGAAAAGTCTGCTCTATGAGGACATTGTCCTGTTTTCCTCTCCATTTGCAAGTTTGTATCTAGAATTTTTATTCCCTTAATTTGGTTAGTTGCTGTTGTCATATGCAGATTGGCTTCCTTGATTTTTAGTGTAAAATATTTTATGGTCTTATTTTGAGTGTCTATTTCTGATTTGGTTTTAGTGTTGATGTCATGTGTCCTGATTTTGTTGTTCTCTGTTGTGGGTTCTCTATTGGAAGGACTTCTTTAAGCATCTCTTATAGGGTTGCTCTGGTTTTCACAAAATCCCTTAATTTCTGTATGTCTGAGAATGTCTTGATTTCACACTCATATTTGATGGACACTTTGGCTAGATATAAGATTCTTTGTTGGAAGTTCTTTTCCTTCAGTATTTTATATACTCCGTTCCACTGCCTTCTTGCCTGCATGGTTTCTGCTGAGTAATTGGAGCTCAGGCTAACTTTTTGATTATTATAAGTAATATTTCTTTTTTCCTGGGCAGCTCACCAGATTCTTTCCTTGTCTTTGGTTTTGGAAAGTTTGATTATGATATGCCTTGGTGTTTTTCTTTTGGGATCTATCCTGT
>NW_006922080.1:1993604-2001671 GCF_000298275.1 Orycteropus afer afer | reverse complement strand
GCTACAAGAGAAGGGGGTGGAACTAATGTAGAAAGTTATATGAAGGGTTGGTAATAAGAAGGTTGCCTAAAAGAAGACTAGAAAGAGGAATAGGAGTGGGGTTTGAATGCCCAGGAAATCCCAGGAAAGGATATTAAAGCTTGGAGTGGTAGTACTAGGAAAATTGAACATATCTTGTCCCTTAAGCATAAGGAGAGGAGCTCTGGTAGTCTAGCGCCTAAGGCATTTGACTTCTAACCAGTTCAAACCCACCAGCCACTCCTTGGAAGGAAGGTTGGGCAATCTACTTCCATAGTGATACTGTCTTGGAAACCCAAGAAGCGGTTGCTATGAGTCAGGTCTGACTCAGTGGCACACAAAAACAACAACAACAAGCATAAGGAGAGATGAGGAGATTTCAGCAGGGTCTAAATTTGGAATTTGAAGTAAGAGTGAGCAGGAGAAAGGTCTATGGTTATCCCTCAAGGGAGATCCTAAAAGCCAGATGGATTATAGGCTTGATTCTGAAAATAGTGAAAAATGGGGAGATGTGGAAGATGGAATACATGAAGAGATGGGAGTAAAATGCTGCTTAGAATTCTGAATGTTGAGTAATAAGTTTCATCTTCTGTGAATGCAGGCACTGGGCATTCTGCTGCTGGTCACAAGAAACTTGAGTAGGAGAAGCTTCCAAAGCAGTAAAGAGCAGCTCTGCTGTCCTTCAGATTAATTGGCAGAATATTCCTTAGAGAGGTCTCCTCCACATCCTAATCATCTTTGAAGAGTTTCTTGTCTCCTGCCTCTGGTTTTCTCCTCCAACTGCTTTTATAAAAAAATCTGTGTAACTTACAAGTCAGATTTGGTCACTATCTTACCCTAAACCCTTAAAGATTAAAAAGTCATTTGTATTGACCAACCTCTTCTTGCATTTCTCTGTACCAAGATCACAATAAGCTTAACACTACTTCTTTCACATGATGTAACCTTTCACACTACCATACTTTGCATATGGTGTTCCCTTTCCCTGAAACATTGCCATCTCCATCATCCACCCCACTTCTCTACCTTTCAAGATGTAGATCAAAGCCTTATTTAATTTTCATCTCTCCTTTTGCCTTCAGCAGTGAGCTATAGTTCTTAACTTTAGTGTATACCTGTTGTTATTTGTTGTTATGTGCAGTCAAATCAGACCCGACTCATAGCGACCCCTCCTTGTATATCTAGGGAGTTTAAAAACTAGTTCTGCAGATATTCTACCCCCAGAGTTTCTGTTTAATTAGTCTGGTATATAGCTTGGGTATTAGGATTTTTAAAAACCCTAGGGGATTCAAATATGCAGCAAATATCAAGAAACCCTGGCATAGAGTTTAGGCTTCTTAACGTTCTAAAACATTAAAAAAATGCGAGCTCTGGTGGCATTGTCCCTAAAGGATTTGACTGCTAACCAGAAGGCTGGTGGTTCAAATCCACCAGCCACTCCTTGGAAGGAAGATTGGGCAATCTACTTCCATAGAGATACCACCTCAGAAACCAAAGGAGGGGTTGCTATGAGTCAAATCAACTCAATGGCAGTGAGTTTGTTTTTGTGTTTGAACATTTAAATGAAGTCCTCCATTAGACCTGCTCTTGGAAAAAAGTTATTCTTTTCAATTAATGTAATCAGACCGGGAAAAAACCTAAGTGAAATCATAAATGATAGTGATAAATGAAGTGCCAGTGACTATAGCTCTTTTTTTTTTTTTTTTAATTAATTTTGGAGATGGGAGAATTGGATAAGAATTAAACTGGATCTTGAATAATGAGGAATTTATGAGATTGTATTGGTTAATAGAAGGATGAGGAGGACAATTACAGTGGGGAACAAAACCCTCAAGGCATGCACAATGGCCAGCACTTACTGAATTCCAAGTGATTTTCAGAATGCATTGCCTATGTTAGCTCATTTAATCTGCATAATAACTCTAGAAGATACGTCCTAATATCTTTCCCATTTTATAAATATGAAAACTGAGGAACAGGGGATTAGGCAACTTGCCCAAGATCACTCAACTAGTAAATGGTGGAGCATAGATACTTAACTACTACAAACCATTGCCTATCATTGAAAAATCATGTGTTTGAAAGAAGAATAAATAGGAGGAGACAAAGGAACATAAAACAGGTAGCATAAATAGAAAAAAAAATAGTAAGAAGTAAACCAAAATAATCATTATTTATGTTAAAGATAATGGTCTAAATATTCCAGTAGAAGATAAAGATTATTAGCTGTACTTCAAACAAACAAACAATTATACTACTACTATTGTGGTAATTAAGGTCGTGGGTCAACTTCACTGAGCCATGGTTTTGAGTGGCTCAGCAGCTGAATGTAGTTATTCCCTGTGATGAGAACGTTATCACCTCTGTGGTGGAATCTGCTAAATGGCTATTTGCAATCTTAATTTTCTTAGTATTAAATTGTGAAAACAGCTCATCCCAAGAGCTTCATGGGTCCTCTGTTGCCATAACCATTCAGAATATTTTTCTTTAAAAAATATTTTTACATGATAACATTTGTTAAACATATTGTCTCTATTTATGATTCGAAGGAGCTCTGGTGGTATAGTGGTTAAGGCATTTGGCTGCTTACCAAAAGGTCAGTTATTTGAACCCACCAGCTGCTCCACAGAAGAAAGATGAGGCAGTCTACTTGTGTAAAGATTTAAAGCCTTGGAAACCCAAAGGGGTTTGCTATGGGTTGGAATTGATTTGATGGCAGTGAGTTTGGTTAGGTTTTCATTTATTCTTGATTCTACTGAATATTTAGCCAAGTTCAGATTCTACTAAATGTTCTATTCTACAGATAATATACATTTACCTAATTAAAATTAGGAGTTCCATCAAATGATTCTACCTTTATTAAGCAACTAGAGAATTCTGTAATTGTTTGTTTACCATTTGAGTACCTATTAGTGTATTCAGTTCCTCCTTGCTTTTTGTAGAATACATTTCCATGTTTTTCTTTTTGCTACCAAAAACTCAAAAACTGAATTTTTTGATGCTCTGTTTTTTCTGTACTTTCATTGAAGATTTGTAATGACTGCCAAAATACAACAGAAATTTAGAGGATTAATTTATGAAAAATTCCATACTCTCGTAGAAAAAGTAAGTTGGTTTACAAAAGAGTTCTTTAAGAGCTGAAAGTTTCTAAAAGCCAACTGATAACAGGCAGCAGAGAGAGTGAATATTGCCATTGTGGTAGTTATGTTTGTGTGTCAACTTGGCTAGGCCTGGTTGAGTAGCTGGGCAGCTGGTGGTAGTTATTCCCCATGATGAGACTGGCAATCAACTCCATGGTGGGATCTACCACAAGCAGCTGAGTAGCTGCCTTTGGGATGTGGTCTGCTTCCTGTATTTAAGGAGAAGCCTTGGGAATGGTCTCTAGCCTATGGCACACTTGGACCCTGCATGTAGCCATGTCTTTGTTGAGCAGCCTGCCATGCTCTGCCGACCTTGGGACTTAAAATGGACTTAAGTTAATGGCCTGCCGTGTGGTTTAGTAACATCAGGACTGTGCCTTTTTACTTGTCAACTTTGTGCTTGGCAGCCTCAGCAGCCAACAGCTGTCTGAGTGAAGAAAGCCTCTAGCTTCAGTGGGCTGGCAGCTAGAGGCAGAGCTGAAGCCCAAGGCTGAGGGGCTTTCACCCAGCCCCTAGAGTTTGGCACTTTGAACTTGGACTTAAAGCCTCCAAACTGTAAGAGAATAAACTCCTGTTTGTTCAGGCCATCCCATTTGTGATATATTCTTGTCAGAGAGGCACTAGGTAACCAGAACAGCCATGCTGCTTTTGTTTTGTTGTGTTTTACTTTAACAGCTTCATCACAAAGATTGTGAGTTTTAGTTACTCAGTGTACATATAAAAATGTTTGTATTTGATAACTACTGTCTCCATTTTGATTAGAAAAACATTACAATTTACTTGAGTGAAATTGTAAATTATATGTGCCACATAAACATTTCCTTATACATTTTTGCTCCATAAGTTTATTTTGATAAGAACATTGTTTTCATTATGATGTTATTCTCCACTGATATTTGTATTAATATTATCAACCAAAAAAACATAGTTTATCTTCTATACAAACTTTATAATGGGATTTTCAGTAGCATTCACAATAACATCAGATGTTTTATCTTTGCCTAAATCCTCAAAAGCTTTAAGTTGAATCCATGAATTAAGTGGAAAAGAAGAACTATTATTGGAATTAACTTTCTTTCTATGTGTGTGTGTGTGTGTGCGCGCGCTTTAAGTCCCTGATATCACTGATACAAAATTGGTCCCATTTAATTATTTATGTGGTTCTTTTGGCAATGGATCCAAAACATTAAGAGGTATTCTATCAGTTTTGAACATGCTGAGAAAACTTGAATTGAAAATGAGGGAAATACATTTAGAATAGGGGTTGGCAAATTTTGGTCTGTGGATTCAAGCTATGAAATGTTTTTACATTTTTTTTTATTATAGCTTTTTTTTAAAAAAAATTTACAACCATCCATAACATTTATTCTTGAGATGATCTCTAGATTCAGGTGGGATATACTTGAGGTTGTACTTTGGTTATCACAGATTGTTTTAATTTTCTTCATCTTCAACTTGAATTGGCATGTGAGCAATTGACTGTTCTTGCACTTGGCCCCTGGCCTTATTCTGTCTGATGATATTGAACTTCTCCATTATCTCTTTCTACAAATGTAGTCTATTTGATTTCTATGTATTTCATCGAGCAACGTACACATGTATGCTTGCCATTTAAGTTATTGCAAAAAGGCATTACTAATGAACAGATGTTAGGTACTTGGGCTTGCCAAATTTTGTCATGTGATCTTTGATGTCATTTCCATCATAAAGGCTGTATTTTGCAGCTACTAATCCTTCTTGTTTGTTTCAAACATTTGCAGTCCCATCCCTAGTAATTATCAATGCAGGTTGATTACATGTCTGATTAATTTCAGACTGAAGAAGTTGCTAAAAATCTTCAATTTCTTTGTCTTTCCCAACAGTGTTTGGTGCATAAATTTTAATAATAGTCATATTAACTGGTTTTCCTTGTACAGATATTATCCTATGCCTGACAACATTGTACTCAGGATATATCTTGAAGTGTTCTTTTTCACAGTGAATACAATGCTATTCCTCTTTAATTTGTCATTCCCAGCATATTAAACCACGTGATTGATTCAAACTGGCCAATACAAGTCCATTTTAGCTCACTAATGCCTATGATATCAATTGTCAAGTGTTCCATTCCATTTTTTATAACTTCCAATTTTCCTCGATTCATACTTTATACAAGGAGCTCTGGTGGTGTAATGGTTAAGGCATTTGGCTACTAACTAAAAGTTTGGTGGTTCAAACCTACTAGCTGCTGTGTGGAAGAAAGATGAGGCAGTCTGCTTCCATAAAGATTTATAGTCTTCTAACCCCAGTGGATGGCTATGAGTTGGAATCGACTTGATGGGAGTGAGTTTGGTTTTTGAGTTTCTATCCTTTATGCATTTCACATTCTGATCATTAAAAAATATTTGTAGTTATTTCTTTTCATTTTGAGCTGTGCCACATCAGCAAATGAAGGTCTAAAAACTATGTTCCATCCACATCGTTAAAGTTGACTGAGGAGACATCTCTTTCCTGATCATATTTTGAGTACTTTCCAACCTGTCTTGGAAGGGCCTGTCTTCTGACACTACATAAGACAGTGTTCTGCTGCTATTCAAAAGTTTTTCACTAGTCTCTTTTTTAGAAGTAGATCACTATGTCCTCCTTCCTTGTCTCTCTTAGTCTGGAAGTTTTGTTGAAAGTGTCCACCATAGGTTACCCAAGTAGTATTTAAAATACTGGTGGTATAACTTCCAGCATCACAACAACATGCAAACTGTATGACAAACTGACAGACCAGTAAATACACGTAAAAGAATTTACATAGAAGGTTGTCAACTCTTATAAGCAATTATCATTTGGGGTCAGAGGTTGGTAGAGAGATTCTCTCCCACTTCCCCCTGGTGAGTATGCAAAACTTGGAGGCTCACTTGATGCTAGAGAAGAGAAAGCCTCTGTTTCTAATTCTACAACTGTGTTAGTTCCTATGGTCACTGTAACAAATGACTAGTATAGTTCTGTAGGTCAGAAGTCTGAACTAGGTCTCACTGGGCTAAAATTAAGATGTTGGCAAGGCTGTGTTTCTTTCAGAAGCACTAGGGGAGAATCCATTTTCTTGCCTTTTACAGCTTCTAGTTGTTGTTGTTGTTATGTGCCGTCGAGTTGGACCCAACCATAGCCACCCCTCCACAGCTTCTAGAGGCTTCCCAAATTTCCTGGTTCATGGCCCCTCCCTCCATCTTCAAAGCCAGCATTAAATTATACCATCTTCAAACAACTCTCTGACTTGGACTCTCCTGTTTCCCTCTTTCACTTGTAAGGACCCTTGTGATTACATTGACCTCATCTGGATAATGCAGTATAATATCCCCATTTCCAGATGACTAATTTAATCACATCTGCAAAGTCCTTTGTGCCTTGTAAGGCTCCATAATCACAGGTTCTGGTGGTTAGGATATGGGTATCTTGGGAGGGTGGATTAATCTGCTCAGCACCACCATTGTAACCACTTCATTATGTAAATCTCCATGGTCCCATGCAGTCAGGTGGTCCTGCAGTTCCCACATCATGATGGCCTGAGAACCTTCATAGAAGCCAGGAGCCCTGAGCCTGTGTACAGCCCTGTGTTCTCCTCTAAGGCTTTTATACCATCCATTTTTCTCCTATTTGTGAGATTCACAGAACCCAATCAACTCCTCAGCCTTGGGGATGCCCTCCCTCTCTCAAAACTTATGCCTCTCTCCCTATTCTCCCAGTTTAATCATTAAGATGATCCTTTGACTTGCAGGCAAAAATAGACAAGGAATGGAAAGGGCTGCTGTAAATGAAGACTCAGCTTTAGACTCAACAGGGGTTTCCCCATATGTCAGGGAGAACCAATATAAAATAAAAACTCAGTGTTATCCTGCTGAATTCATTAGCACTTGAGTTGTTTGGATCACTTGATGACTGTCTGTCCTCCTCATTAGACTTAATCTCTGGGTGGTAGAGATTGTCTGTACCTCAGTTTCAGCACAAGGTCTAACACAGAACAGACTGTCAAGAAACAAATCCTGGATGCTTTCCAACTCAAACAACCTATTCTTTTCCTCTTCTAGTCTGTTATTATTACTGTCATTATTCTAGGAGGAAAAGCTGCCCTAATTTCCCCATCATTTTGTCTCTCATTATTCCAGTTTACTTCAATGACATGGTAGATTATTAGCAAGCCAGGAAACTGAGCTCATCCCACAGATATGACAGCCAAGGTTCAGGGAAGCCAAATGCTCTGTTCAAATTCACATGTATGTAGTTTGGAGGGAGAAGCAAACATAAAGGCTTCCATCCATCCATGCATCCATTAATATATCAATCCATCTATCCATGCATCATGCATCCATGCATGTATCCATTTATCTGTCCAATGTAATTAGTATCTTCTACATGCTGAGGGTGGGAGCTCTGGTAGCATAGTGCCTATGACACTGGACTGCTAACCAGAGGACTGGCAGTTCAAAGCCATCAGCAACTCATCGGAAGGAATATGGGGCAATCTACCTCCGTAGTGATACTGCCTTGGAAACCCAAGGAGGGGTCATTATGGGTCGGGTCCGACTTGAGGGCACATAACAACAACAACAACAACATGTGGAGGGTAGCAGAAGGAAAACTAACATAAAGCACCTACAATGTGCTAGACACTGTGCTGTGCTGTGCACATTTTTACTCAGGTTTTTGTGGCAAAACACCACTAATAATGTTGTTGTTAGGCACCGTCAAGTTGTTTCCGACTCATAGTGACCACATGCACAGCAGAAGGAAATACCACCAGATCCCACGCCATCTCCATGATCCTTGCTGTACTTGAACCCATTGTTGCAGCCACCATGTCAATCCATCTTGTCAAAGGACTTCCCCTCCTTTGTCGACCTCCCACCTTACCAAGCATGACATCCTTCTCCAGGGAATGGTC
>NW_006922080.1:1987318-1991849 GCF_000298275.1 Orycteropus afer afer | reverse complement strand
AATTGTCTTTAACTTCAAGTTGAGCTTGCATATGAGCAGTTGATGGTCTGTTCCACAATCAGCTCCTGGCCTGGTTTTGGCTGAAGATATTGAGCTTCTCTATCACCTCTTGCCACAGATGTAGTCAATCTGATTCCTGTGTGTTCCACCTGGTGAAGTCCACGTGTAGAGCTGCTGTTTGTGTTGTTGAAGAAAGGTGTTTACAATGAACAAGTCGTTGGTCTTGCAAAATTCTATCATGTGAGTTCCAGCATTATTTCTGTCACCAAGGCCAAATTTTCCAACTACTGGTGATGCTTCTTTGTTTCCAACTTTTGCATTCTGGTCACCAGTGATAATTAACACATCCTGATTGCATGTTCAGTCAACTTCAGACTGCAGAAGTTGACAAAAACCTTCAGTTTCCTCATCTTTGGCTTTGGTGGTTGGTGCATAAATTTGAATAGTAGTCGTGTTAACAGGTCTTCCTTGTAGGCATATGGATATTATCCTATCACTGACAGTAATGGACTTCAGGACAGATCTTGAAACATCCTTTGTGATGATGAATGCCATACCATTACTCTTTAAACTGTCGTTCCTGGTGTAGTAGATCATATGGTTGTCTGATTCAAAATGGCCAAAACCAGTCCATTTCAGCACACTAATGCCTAGGATATCAATCTTTATGTTTTCCATTTCACTTTTGACAACTTCCAATTTTCCTAGATTCATACTTCGTACATTCTATGTTCCAATTATTAATGCATGTTTGCCACTGTTTCTTTTCAATTTGAGGTGGTGCCACGTCTGCAAATGGAGGTCTCGAAAACTTTACCTTATCCATATGAGTAAGGCTGATTTTGCTCTGATAATGCAGATCTTTCCCAGTCCTACTTTGAGAGCTTTCTAAGCTAAGTGACCCATCTTCCTCCTCTATATTGGACAATGTTTCTGGACTATTCATAAAGTTGTGCAGTAATGTATCAGACAGTATTTCTCTGCTATTCATAAGATTTTCCCTGGCCAATTATTTGAGAAGTGGATGGCCCCTCCTTTTTCCTAGTCTGTCTCAGTCTGCAAGCTGGACTGATACCTGTGCACCATGTGCACCCCACTGGGTTTGAAACACCAGTGGCCTAGCCTCAAGATGCACAGCAACATGTCACCACAGTAGGACAAACTGACAGACAAGTTTGTCTCCCTTAGCTGTTGGACCCCTCCAACCACCCTTACCTGGATCCCTGCAGCTGACTCCTTGATCTATTCCAGTCCCCTTTGCCTTTTCTGTCCTCTCCCTGCCTTCCCACCTTGCTGCTTGTAGGGCATGGCCTGGGTTCCCTCTCCTCACCTGGGTCCCTGCAGATGACTTCTGGATCTGTTACAGTCCCCTTTGCCTTTTTCAGTCACTTTAAATATCCACAATGGCTGCCACGTGTAAACAATCAAAATGGCTGTGCCCTTAGAACAATAGAAAGTCCACAGCTCAGGTTGTCTTCCTCCTTGCTGTTTCCCTTCCTAGTCATAGACCACCAGAGCAGTTGTCCCTGCAGCCCTTGGTGACCAGGACTGATCTTTAGGTCATCTCAGGTCCCAACACCACTTGGAAATATTCAGGCTGTTGGTCTTGTCAGAGTAGCTGACAGTCCACAGCTCTGACCGTCTGTACTCACTGTTTTTGTTCAGGTTTTTCCACTAGTTGGTGCCTAATCCACTTCTGTATAGTTTCTTTCAAAGCTCAGGGTTCCAGGATTATCTTCTGTATCTCTGTCAACTGGTTTTTCTTTTCATACCGTGGGGTCAGACCCAACTCTAAACAATCTCTCCTTGGGTTTCCAAGGTGGTATCACTACAGAAGTAGTCTAAGTCCTTGAAACTGAAGCTTCTTCTGTATTATCGCTTGCTTGCCTGCTTTATAAAGCCTACCTAAAATTGGGCCTGTTACTGCAGCATAGGAGCACACTTCAGCTCCCTGCTGTCAGCTAGCCTAAATAAATCTTTTTTACCCAAAAGTGGACATTATAGTGGCTATTAATTTATATTGAACCCATAACAACATCACCACATCTCCCCCTCAGCCTGACCAAGTGACATCACCCCACTAATAATAACTTGTGTTTAACTTGTTTGGTTTTCATACTGTTAAAAGTGCTGTCATATTGTGTTAGGCTGGGTTCTCTGGAGAAGCAAAACCAGTAAAGCTTATATATACATATAGAGAAAGATAAAGATAAATTTATCTTAGAAAAATGGCTCACACACTTTTAGAAGCTGGCAAGTCCTAAGTTCTTGGATCAAATGTCAAGCTGGAGGCTTTTTCTGACTCATTCAGCTTCAGGGGCTGACAAGCTCAAGGTTGGCAGGCAGTATACCAGCTGCTGACTCCAATGAATGATGAATCCAAGATCTCCAGGCCAAATAGTGGATTGTTTGCTCATGGACAGTTGTAGGTAGCAGAGCAGGATCCCAATTCACAGAAGAGTATCTCTTTTCCCAGGATGTCCATAAGTATATTGGAAGCAGGTCACACCCCTAGGGAAACTCCCTTTTGGTGGATTGGCTGCTCAAAATATATACATCTGATCCCATCATGGGAATAACCCACATCATAATTGCTTAAACCACACAGAATTGTGACCCAGCCAAGTTGACACACCTCCAACTATCACACATATACACTGTTTTACTTTGTTTTCATAAACTTGTATGGAGTCAGCAAGATAGATATGATTATCCACATTTCAGAGAGAAGAGGACTGGTTAGAAGAGGTTTCACGAAGTCACACAACTACTTGTGTTGAAGGCAGATCTCAGGAGTCCTGGTCCAGCAACTCTCATTTCTACCCCCTGTGCCTTTTTTTTTTTTTTTTTAATTGTGCTTTGGGTGCAAATTTACAAAGGAAATTTGTTTTACATCCAACAGTTCCTGCACATTTTATATCATGCCCCAAATACCATATTCAACCATAAAAAGCTCTACTTCCCTCCTCTCCCCTCCCTGTGACTACTCTCTCCCTATGCCCTTCTTAACTATGCATTCCTGTCTGCCCAGCTTTTCTTCTATGTGAATGTTGCCCCTCTGGTGTCTCATGGCTGATTGATCTAAGGGATGCATTTCCTGAGAGTAGGTGGGTGCATTGCCCCGGGGAAGTGTTCTGCATGTAGGTCTTTCTATTGTTGGGCTGAGAGCCAATCTATGGAAGTGAGTCCATTTCTAGGCCTAAAGGGTAACCCAGGGTCATAGTGTTGGGGGTTCCACCAGTCTCTATCCAACCAGTAATTCTGGTCATTTTTGTGTTTTTGAATTTTGTTCCACATTTTTCCTCCCACTCTATCCAGGATCTCCAGTTTTGATCCCTTTCCGAGTGGTGGGCATTGGTAGCTGGGAACCATCTAGTTCTTCTGGTCTCAGGGTCATAAAGGCTGATGTTCTAGTGGTTCATTTTATCCTTGGACTAATTGTTTCCAGATGCCTTTGATTTTCTTTGCTTCAGATGGGAGGACATGAATAGTTGCATCTTAGACGACTGCTCAAAAGCTTTTAAGACCCCAGTTACTACTCACCAAAATAGGTTGTAGAACAAGATTTTTATGTACTATGTGGTGCCAATTGAGCATGATGTCCCCTAAGACTAGTCCACAGGCTCAGTGATTCTTTCTGTCAAGGTGTTTGCTTGTCTCTGAGAAGTTACTCCAACTCTGTATTTTGTTGCATCTGTAATGTATGTGGATAATTTTGTAGCACAAGCACATATGTAAGATTATCTTCAGATAAATCTATCCTTGGTCTAGAGCATATAGACCAAGTTTGCCTACCCCCACCTGATCTCTCACCTGTCTATGCATTTATCCGTAGCCTGGTGTTTGGTGTTAGTGGTAATGCAGTATTGTGCATGTACTAGTATTTGCCTCTGTTGTCTATATCTTATGTGCACATTTTAGTGTCTTTCCTTTCCCCAATGTCATCATGCTGGTCATAGACTCTCTCCATACCATCCTTCCCCTTACCCAAATCAAAATATTACCCCCAGCTATTCTAAAATGTTCCCTCTCCTTCTCTCCCATACCTCGTAGCCAGCAAACTGAATATTCTTCCCTGAGTAAACCTATTCTTGACGTTTTACAATAATGGGCTCATACAATATTTATTCTTCTGTGATTGACTTATTTCACTCAGCATAATGTCCTCCAAATTCATCCACATTGTGAGATGATTCATGTATTTTTCATTATTCATTAATGTTGCATTGTATTCCATTGTGTGAATGTACTATAGTTTGGTAATCCATTCATCTGTTGATGGGCATCTAGGTTGTTTCCATCTCTTTGCTATAGTGCATTGTGCTGTGATGAACATGGGTGTCCATATATCTGTTCCTGTTCTGTCTCTCACCTCTTTAGGTTATATTGCTAGTAATGGATTGCTGGATCAAATGGCATTTCTATTTTTAATTTTTTAAGGAAATGCCAGGGAGCTCTGGTAGCATAGTGGCTAAGGCACTTGACTGCTAACCAGAAGGCTGGCGGTTCAAACCCACCAGCCACTCCTCGG
>NW_006922080.1:1967916-1987218 GCF_000298275.1 Orycteropus afer afer | reverse complement strand
GGGAGCTCTGGTAGCATAGTGGCTAAGGCACTTGACTGCTAACCAGAAGGCTGGCGGTTCAAACCCACCAGCCACTCCTCGGAAGGAAGATGGGGCGATCTACTTCCGTAGTGATACTGCCTCGGAAACCCAAGGAGGGGTCGCTATGAGTCGGGTCTGACTCGACGGCACATAACAACAACAACAACAAGGAAATGCCATACCATTATCCATAATGGTTTACTATTTTGCAGTCCCACTAGCAGTGTATGAAAGTTCCAGTCTGTCCACAATCTCACTATCATTTGTTATTTTCTGTCTTGTTGAACTTTGCTATTATTGCTGGGGTGAGATGAAATTTCATTGTTGTTTTGATTTGCATCTCTCTAATGGCTAATGATCGTGGGCATTTCCACATGTGTTTGTTGGCCACTAGTATATCTTCTTTAGTGAAGTGTCTGCTCATGTCCATTGCTCATTTTTGAATTGGATTGCATGTCTTTTTGGTGTTGAGTTGTTGAAGTTTTCTATAAATTTTGGAGATAAAGCCCTTGTCAGATATGTCATAGCCAAATATTTTCCCCCAATCTGTAGGTTCTGTTTTTTACCCTTTTGAAGAAGTCTTTAGATGTGCATAGGAATTTAATTTTTAAAAAGTCCCAGTCATCTAGCTTCTCTTCCACTGCCTATGCATTTTGGGTTATGTTTGATAGTGTATTTAAGCAATAGATTAGGGCCCCTAGATTTGGTGCTATTTTATCTTTGATGAGCTTTATAGTTTTGGGTTTTACATTTAAGTTTCTGATCCAACTTGAGTTCATTTTTGTGTGTGGTGTGAGGTGTGGGTCTTGTTTGATTATTCTGCAAGTGGATATCCAATTTGCCAGCACCATTTGTTAGAGAGGCTATCTCTCCCTCATTTAATGGGTTTTGGTCCTTTGTCAGAGATCAGCTGTTGATAGGTCTATTTCTGAATTTTTTATTCCGTTCCACTGGTCTATCTATCTATCATTGTACCAATACCACGGTGTTTTAACTACTGTTCTACTCCCTGTGCTCTTGATTGTTTCAAAGGTATACATTATATTCAAGCCTCATTACTTCTTATATATAGAAAGCGATGCCTCTCTAGTCACTCATAAATGAACTCCCCACAAAACGTACAGGCATGTGCGAAGATCAGCACATATTTGTACACACACCACTCTTACACATGTGCACAGATATATGCACATGTCCATATATATATGGATGCTGGGAATAAGCATTCAAAATTCCTATTAAACTGCCAGTTGCTCAGATAAAGCTATTGAGAGACAATGCTCCATGTTTATCTTCACATTTCTGCATGGTCAGGCTTCTGAGCAAAGATCACCAGCACAGTTGTTAAAGGACAACTGAAT
Organism: Orycteropus afer afer; assembly: GCF_000298275.1. Lineage (NCBI taxonomy): Eukaryota > Metazoa > Chordata > Mammalia > Tubulidentata > Orycteropodidae > Orycteropus > Orycteropus afer. Next base: position 1,985,836 of record NW_006922080.1, on the reverse strand, counting down.
GGTTAAAACACACTATGGAAGACAAAAACAAAGCAAAAAGAAACCAATTGCCATTATGTTGACTCCAGTTCATAGCAACTTCATGTGTGTCAGAGTAAACTGTGCTCCATAGATTTGAACTGTCATTCTTCCAGTTAGTAGCCAAGTACTCAACCATTTGTGCCATCCAGAGTCTCCTAAATAGTGAATTGCTGTGGGAATATTTAAAGGCTATTCTCTTCTGGAGCCATTTGATTATTCTAAGGAGTCCCTAGCTGGTACACATGGTTAACAAGCTTGGATCCTAAAGGAAAAATTAAATTGAAGGGGAGTGACAGAAATAGGGGAAATTGAATGGAGAACCACCCTGCTGTTTCCCATGCCTCCATCTCCCCCTCTGAATAATGTTGCTGACTTGCCTTGATGTAACAGGAGTTAAGGCACGGACACTAGACTAGGCAATTGGCATTCTCAGTAATGGTTCCAGGTGGTATTTATTCTTGTCTCTGCCCATTTATTCATGCTCTGCCCCTGACTGCTTTCTCCCTTCTTCAACACAGTCCCAAATTATGCAGGACTTACTCAGGCCTCAGCCCTTTGTGAAGCTTATGCTAGTATGTCTCAATTCTCTGAGTTCTCTAAAAAATAACTTCTGCAAGAAAATCTAATAGAGTTTTAACCTGACAATCTAGACTCAGTTCAACTATTCAAAGAATACAAGTATTTATTAAGTGCCTAATAAGTGTTGTTTGGTGTCTCTGGGTGATGCAAATTGTTAGTGCATTCTGCTGCTAATTGAAAGGTTGGCAGTTTGAGTCCACCCAGACATATCTCAGCAGGAAGACCTGGTTATCTAGTACCAAAAAGTCAGCCACTGAAAATTCTATGGAACACAGTTCTATTCTGACACACACAAGATTGCCATGAATCAGAATCTCCTGGACGGCAACTGAGAAAAAAAAATGAGTTGTGTGACTATTGATGATAAAAGGGGAAATGAGACTCAAGGCCTGCCTCATGGAGTTTACAGTTGAGCAGGGAAGACAACTTAAACAAAGAATCGCAAGTTTGATGAGTGGTAAGACAAAGGAAGTGTGGAGTGTTTGGGTAGAGAAAACGAACTTATTCTCATCTAAATGTTCAAGAGATCTTGTCAGATGGATTATCAGTTTTGTTTAGTCATTGCATGAATGTGAACATTATTTCTTCTACAGACTGCAGATGCTTCAAGATGAGACCCACACTGCATTTAGACTTAGCATCCCTCATAACTGTCAATCTGTGAAAAATTCTTAGAAAACGCTGGCTAGTTTGAACTAGACCGACATGAATAGTGTCAAAAGAAACTTGTCATCCACCTTCCTCTTACTAACATGTTGAATCATGCTCTCTGTGTACCAAAGTCAGGGTTTAGGAGACCCCTGAGGCTTCACAAGCAAGAAATTTCATGTTTCTATAAATTTTTCCCCGATTTCTTTGCTTCCTTCCTAGTTATTCTGTCCTTGAGCTGCCTCTAGTGTGGTGGCCCTAGCACAGGTCTGATGGGAATCCTAAGACCAATAAAAGCAAATGTGGATGCTGTGCAGGGCTTTCATGAAGACCACCAAGTAAAAGAGCCCCACAGCCTGAGCAGAAGGCAGAAATGCTGCATTTCTTTCCTGAAAAAACCATGTGACTAATTCATTAGGAGCCCTGATAGTGTTGTGACTAAGGCACTTGACTGCTAACCAGAAGGTTGGTGGTTCAAATCCACCAGCCACTCCTCAGAAAGAAGGTTGGGCCATCTAATTCTGTAGTGGCACTGCCTTGGAAACCCAAAGAGGGGTCACGATGAGTCAGGTCCAACTCGATGGCAAATAACAACAACAACAACAATTCATATTAGTAAAATTAATTATAAAGATTTATGCAATCACATTGTGTGCTAGAGAGTGTGGAGGTCCTGGGAGGAAAGCCCTTCAGGAAGCTTCTAGGTGAGTGGGAAAGCATAGCTACCTGGAGATAATAATAATAATTACAGTAACCAATTGGTGCTTCTCCACCAGGTGCTAGATGCTAGGTTGGTGCATCCATTAGCTTCTTCTCACCACAGTCCTGAGGCAGATACTGATCTTTCCATTTTGGGGATGAGAAAACTGAGGATCTGAGATTTTAAGACACTTGCCCAAGATCATAGCAGGCTAGTAGCAGAGCCAGGATCTAAAGTCAGCCTCTTTGTTTGGCTCTAAAGCCTGTTTTGTTTTGTTTTGTTTTGCTTTTCACTATATAAAGTAGAATGGCATCAACATACTCTTCAGAATAATCAACAATGAATGATTATTGAGAACAGAAGGCCAGCATTTACCTGAAAATGAAGCTCAGAAAGCAAGCAGGGGCAGGAAAGAAGGGCATATGGAAATGGGAAACTCAGGGAGAAAGTAAGAGTCCTGTTACTTTGAGGGAATTGCAATTAGTGTTAGTAAACTAAATGTGTATCAATTGTTGAATGAAAACATAAATTTCTTTGTAAACTTTCACCCAATCACAACAAATAATAAATAAATCTTATTAAAAACTATAAGTAAGTAGAATAGCATCAGTGCTTCACAAGACATATTTAGGAGTCATGGGAATACAGTGGTAAAGATGACTGCAAAACAGAGGGGCTGGGAAAGCTCTCATATAAAGTAGCAGTTTTTGCAGTAATTTTTAATTTTTTTGTTTTTTATAAATCAACTAGGCCAGCATTTCCCAGTTGTGTGTGTGTCTGTGTGTGTGTATATATATACATACATACATACATATACCCATGTGCATGCATGCGTGTGTGCATGTGTGTGTGTTTTATGCCTGGGGAAGGTTGCAAATCATATGCCTCTCTTGACTTACAGTGCAATAATGCAGTGTATATTTAATGAGGTTAATATATTCAAAGATATGTGCAACCATCACCATTAGAAACCTGTAGTAAGAAAACCTGTTAAATCCAGTGTTTCCCAAATTCACCTGGCCATTCTACTCTATGAACACTGCAAACAATTGTTATTCTTCAGAGTATTCTGGTAGCCACACCCCTTCATTTTGCAGGAAATTAGAGCAAGCCCAGAGAGGGTGAGTGCTGGGCCTGAGAACCAATGGAGACCGGAGTCTGGGCTGGTCTGGAGCATGACCCTGGGATGCCCTCATTCCCTCCAGCAGTCAGACCAGGACTGTGAGAATGGGTAGGCTTTGGCAGCCACAGGGGCCTGTGTGAACACGTTCATGGATGCGAAAGAGCAGTCCTTCTATCTGGAGAAAAGTGAATGGTTAGGTTTCACCTCTGTGTACAGTGCCTGAGGAGCTAGAAAGATTGTGCAGCTCAACAGAGGATGCGCATGTACAAAGTGCCAGGGGAAAGTGTTCTTCATTTAGGAGGTTGCAGGGAACCACTGGAGGTTTGGAACCTGGGAAGATGTAGTCAATCATGTGTAAGTTAGGGTGACTGGGAGAACAGAGACTGCAGACAGGGAGATGAGGCAGTACAGGGCAAGGAAGAGGCAAAAAGATCATCCTATAAATAGGATTTTTTCCCATGTCATAGAGCAGAAATCACCCAGCCCCAAACAGAGCCAACAAACTGTTTTGTTAATGACTGTTTAATTTTAGTTCTTTATAACAATTTGCTACTTTTAAGGTAAACTTTTTATTAAAAATTTATTATAAATACAGAAAATTGCAGCCATCATAATGTGCTGTTTGATGAATTTTCACAAAGTAAACATATCCATGTAGCCAGTAGTACCAAGAAAGAATTTATCACTTTTAATGACAGCATCAATAAGAGTCATATGGATTATTTTCCCCTTCAAACTTTTGACATCTTTGTTGAGATAAAATTTGCAATATCATATTTTACCCATTTAATATATATAATTTAATGGGGTTAGTATATTCACAGATATGTGCAACCATCACCATGACCTAATTTTAGAATATTTTAATCACTACAAAAAGAAACCCCTTATCCATTAACAATTATCCTTCATTAGCCCCCTCCTCCCCAAGCCTAGGCAATTACTAATCTATTTTCTGTTTCTATACATTAGCCTGTTCTGGACATTTCATATAATTGGAATCATATATTATGTGGCCTTTTGAGACTGCCTTCTTTTACTTAGCATAATACATTCAAGTTTCATCCACGTTGCAGCGTATAACGGTACTTCATTTCTTTTCATGGCCAAATAATATTCTGTTGTGTGGCTATCCTGCATTTTATTTATCCATTGGGGTTGTTTTCACTTTTTGGCTGTCATGAGTAATAGTGCTATGAACATTCATGTGTATGTTTTTGTGTGGATGTATGTTGTCATTTCTCTTGAATGTACACCTAGGAGTGGAATTGCTGGATCACATGGTAACTCTATGGTTAACATTTTAAACCCACTACTATAGAGTTAGGAGCTCTGGTAGCATAGTGCCTAAGGCACTTGACTGCTCACCAGACGGCTGGCGGTTCAAACCCACCAGCCACTCCTCGGAAGGAAGGTTGGGCAATCCTACTTCCGTAGTGATACTGCCTCGGAAACCCAAGGAGGGGTCGCTATGAGTCGGGGCCGACTCAACGGCAAACAACAACAACAACTATAGAGTTGATTCCAACTTACAGTGACCTTATAAGCAGAGCAGAACTGCCCCATAGGGTTTCTAAGGCCGTAAATGTTTACAGAAGCAGATGGTCCCAACATTCTCCTGTGGAGTGACTAGTGAGTTTGAAATGCTGACCTTTTGATTAGCAGCCTAATGCTTTAACCACTATACCACCAGAACATGTTTTAAGGAACTTCCAAACTGTTTTCCAAAGTGGCTGCAACATTTTATACTTCCACCAAAAATGTATGAGAGTTCAGATTTCTTCACATCCTTGCTATCAGTTATTATGTCTGACTTTTTTATTATAGCCCTCTTAGTGGTATGAAGTGGTATTTCATTGAGGTTTTGATTTGTGTTTCCCTAGTGACTAATGATGTTGAACATCTTTTCATGTGCTAATGGCTGTCACCTTCACTTACTTCGAGGACTTTAAGCAAGGAAGGGCTTCGGGCAACTGAGGGTGGTTGACATCTGGCTTGAGGCTTAAGTGTTCAAACACAATGAACAATGCCAACACCCTCTCATGTTCAGTGAATGCCCTGAGCATTGTAAGTAGGGTATGTCCAGAGCAGTTCCCCACAACTGCATGGCCACCAGTTGTCCCAGCATGATGGGGAGAAGAGGTTTCAAAATAGAAGTGGTTCATAGTCTAAGTCAGACAACATTAAGACCCAACCAGACCCTCAAAACCTTGGTGAAAACAAACAAGTGACAAAAAGATGGCATCCTGGGAGATTCTACCAGGAGCCTCCAGTCCATCTGATTTGTGTTTCATCAGAAAAAGGGGAAGGGAGACTAGACAACTGACACTGTTGTCTGAGTGTCAGGGAGATGGCATAAAGGAGGCATCTAGCAGCCCAGGTATTTATTTGTTAGATCCCCTGAGAAGGCTCTGCTTATAAAGAGGCTTAGTTCTCTCAGAGCCCTGCATGTGGTTATATAGAAAAGGTGTCAGTCTTGAAATCTCTTGGAAATTATCCAGTTAGTGCTGCATACCAGCCAAAATCAGCTGTGGGAGGAGGTGGAGAATCAAATGGCTAGCTGTTGCACACTCTGCTTTAGAATGTAATCAGGCCCAGAGAGAAGCTTTTGGCTTGGGTGGCTCTGGTTGACTGCAAGTTCCATGTTTTTGGTTTTTGTGCTTTTGGATACAGGTGGTTAATAAAAAGTCAGTGTCCAAGGGAAATGATATAACAGTCGTACCTGACTCCGCTGGAGGGGACTGGACTTTTAACTGGATCTCAATAACATGACAGGCTTGCAGAGGAAAGGCCAAGAAAGTGAAAGACTTGTTATGTCATAGAGAAAAAGATTTCTCATTTGAAAAAAGAAAGACAACATAAGGAGATGTCATAAGTGTTATAAATTCCTTAAAACAAGCTGTTAATTGGATATTCCCTAAAGCAAAGCTATTAAATGTAAGAAGAATAAAATGTGTGTGTGTGTGTGTGTGTGTGTGAGAGAGAGAGAGAGAGAGAGAGAGAGAGACTCCAGGGAGCAGAACTAAAACAGACCTATTGGTAGAAGTTACATTGATATACTTTGAAATTTTTAATGTAAGAACTTGGACAATATGAAAATGGAATTGAATGCCTTGTAAGGTAATGAGTTCCCTGATAGTGCAGGTTTTCATGTAGAGTTTAGTTATTGTTTGTGGCAAATAACATAAGGACATTCAGACATTTGAAAGAGGGCCTGATGGAGTCACAGAAAATTTCAACTCTGAAATTCTCTGAATCTATTTGGGTTGAACTATATACAATTGTCATTATATAGTTTAACCTACTATTTCTCTCTCTTACAAATTATGTCTCTTTAAAATGACAACACCTTAGTCAATTCTTGGTTATCTTCATTTAACCAGAACAAACAAACAAACAAAAACAAACCCACTGCTGTCAAGTCAGTTCAGACTCATAGTGACTCCTAATGACAGTGTAGAACTGCCCTCACAAGGTTTCCAAGGCTTTAAAACTTTGTGGAAGCAGTTTCCCCATCTTTCTTCCATGAAGAAGCTGGTGGGTTTGAACCACTGACCTATTTGTTAACAGGTGTATACTGTAACTACTATGCCACCAGAGCTCCTTTATCTGAGGACAATAAAAATATATAAAATCCAAACTAATAGCAATTTCCCAAACCAATTGAATTTGATCTTACAGTATGTTTTGTTTGGGGACATATATTAGACTTTCTTATGGCAGTTAAGATTAATAGCTTGGAAACTTTTTCTTACTCCATTACATCAACTTGGTATAATAATGTTGTAAGAGACAGCAAGTTATTAACAAGACTCTGGCATTTCTGGCAACTAACACACCAAGCTCAGAGTCTGAGATGGACCTGTGCTGAGCTGAATTCTGAGCTAAGGGGACTGTTTCTTTAGGGAGAGGTATATGTTAAGAATGAGCCATATTGTTTTAGAAGTCACACTAAGAATGAGTCTTGCCAGAATGCAATTTGTGGGGTTCTTTAACCCCTAGATCTGGAATGGGGAAGGTTCAACTTGAAATCCAAGGCCCATATGCCCTTCCTTCTATGAATGTTGTTCAGTGCAAAGTTTTGTTGAATGGATGATTGAAATGGAAAAATAGGAGAATAAGGTCCCACAGAGCACACAGAATTTTTGTGTCACTGTTGATTTTTGAAACTAAAATGAGTTTGATCCATTAAAAAAAAAAAAAAAAAAAAAAAAAAACCTGAAAGATTTAAATAGCATTGTTGTTGTTGTTGTTGTTATGTGCTGTTGAGTCAGACCCGACTCATAGTGACCCCTCTTTGGGTTTTTGAGGTGGTATCACTATGGAAGTAGATTGCCCAACCTTCTTTCCTAGGAGTGGCTGGTGGGTTTGAACCTCCAGCCTTCTGGTTAGCAGTTAAGTGTCTTAGGCACTACACTACCAGAGCTCCCACATCAACATCAAAAACTAGTTTTATTCAAAATAACTTATTTCCTACATATTTATCCAGCACTGCTATTATCTTTGGCATTACATGTTGCTGTTATTAGTTGTCACTAAGTAATTCTCACTGATGGCAATTTACATATAACAGACCAAAATGTTGCCCAGTTCTACATTACCCTCACGATTCACTGGCATGTTCAAGTCCATTGTTGCAGATATTGTACCCACTCATTTCCACCTTTGGACCTCTGCTTCACCAAACATGATATTCTCCTCCAGAAATTTATCCCTCCTAATTACATGTCCAGGAGCTCTGATGGCATAGCTTCTAAGGCATTTGACTTCTAACCAGAAGGCTGGAGGTTAAAACCCACCAGCCACTCCTTGAAAGGAAGATTGTGTGGTCTACTTCCATAGTGATACCACCTTGAAAACCCAAGGAGGGGTTGCTATGAGTCAGATTCGATTTGATGGCAGTTTGTTGCATTTTGTTCATTTAATTACGTGTCCAAAACATGAGTCAGATAATATTCTATCATGACCCATAAGGATTTCAATAGCCAAATTTCAGAAGTAGATTGCTAGGCTATTCTTTCTAGCTTGTCTTAGTCTAGAAGATCCACTGAAACTTGTCCACCATAAATGACCATGCTGATATTTGAAATACCTTCCAGCATCATAGCAATATGCAAGTCACCACAGCATGATAAATTTGACAGATGGGTGGTGGTTGGCATTATATAACCATTGCTGTCAAGTCATTCCAATTCATAGTGACCTTACAAGACAGTGTAGAACTGCCCAGGCTGTAATCTTTATGGAAGCACACTGCCACACTTTTCTCTTATAGAGCACCAGGTGGGTTTGAACCACTCACCATTCAGTTAACTGTTGTTGTTGCTAGGTGCCATTAAGTTGGTTCTTACTCATAGTGACCTACTGTACAACAGAATAAAATACAGCCTGGTCCTGTGCCATCCTCACAGTCTTTATTATGCTTGGGCTCATCATTACAGCCACTGGTCAATCCATCTTGTTGAGGGTTTTCTCTTTTTTCGCTGACCCTCTACCATAATATTCTTCTCCGGGGACTGATCCTTTCTGATAGAAGCCAAGTAGTTAACAACTACACCACCAGAATACTTTGGCATTACACAGGGAGGCTAAATGATGTAATGGTTAAGAGTGATGGCTCTTGAGTCAGCTTTCCTGAGTTCCAGTGCTGGCTCCATCATTTACTAACTGTGTGGTCTATGACAAGTTACTTCACCACTCTGTGCCACAGTACCTTGGCAGAAGAACCTGGTAATCTACTTCTAAAAAAATTCACCAATGAAAATCTTATAAATAGCAGTTGAACATTCATATAGGCTTGATATAGGGCCAGAAGACAAGCCCTTCAGGTTGGAAGGTACTTAAAATACAATTGGGAAGAGCTACCTCCTCAACATAGAGTCCAACTTAATGATATGGGTAGGGTAAAGCTAACAGAACATTCATTTGTCAATGTGGCATGATTCACAATGAGAAGAAACAGCTGCAAACATCCACCGGCAAATGGAATCTGGACTGTATGAAATATCAATCTAGGAAAATTGGAAGTTATGAAAAATGAAATGGAATGCTTGAAGATCAATCACTAGGCTTTAGTGAAATGGACTGGTATTGGCTACTTTGAATTGGACAATCATATAATCTACTATGCCAGGAAAGACAAATTGAAGAGGAATAGCATAACATTCATTGCCAAAAAGAACATTTCAAGATCTATGCTGAAGTACAATGCTGTCAGGAATAGGATACTATCAATATGCCTACAAGTAAGACCAAATAATATGACTATTCAAATTTATATACCAAACACAAATGCCAATGATGAAGAAATTAAAGATTTTTACCCACTCCTGCAGTCTGAAATTGATCAAACACCAGAAAGGGGTGTGGGAAGATGGCTTTATACCTGTAGCCCACATGTTTGTTCTCTCCAGCATCTTAATTCCTGAATAACTAGGTATAGCAGATAGAAACAGTGATACTGGAGCTGTGAGCAACTAGGGAGAAGGTAGTACACCAGATTTGGTAGCCAAAAAAAAAAAAAAAAAAAAAAAAACCCACCAAATTCACTCCCATCAAGTCAGATCTGACTCATAGCCATCCCTCCTTGGGTTTCTGAGACGGTACACTACAGAAGTAGATTGCCCCATCTTCCTTCCGATTAGTGGCTGATGAGTTTGAACTGTAAGCCTTCTGATTAGCAGTCAAATGAAGTAGGCACTACGCCACCAGAGCTCCCAAGATTTGGTAGAAATGGACAAAAAGAACAGATTAAATTACTGGGAAAGATAAATGAACCTGTGTAGCTGACAGACAGACTGAGAGACAGAGAAGCTGAAGACCCATTAGCAATACAAAAGAGATTGATACAGAGAAGGAGGAAGGAAAAACAAAACAAAACAAAACAAAAACCATGGAATCCACAAGGGTGGTGGGGACTTGGAATACCCACACCCAGAGTTTCTGACAGAGACCTTGGGAGCTGAGCTGAGTAAGTAGATAACCTTACTGGGAAACAGATCAAACTCCCACTTGGCTTGGGCTGCCCTGGAGTTCAGAAAGGAGTGGGGAAAAGGAGAAAATCCGCTCCCTGTAGGTGGAGCCCTGAAGTGAGCTCATAGCAGGCTGGGATTCAACTGTTCCACTACTGCTTTTTAATAGAGAGTGGACTGGGGTGCAAGGTTTTTGAGACTTCCCAATCCAAGTGGAAAGTAATGGCTCTCTACCCATTGTGGTCTCTGTTGATTTTGAACTGCAGGTCTGTGCTTGAAAACAAGACATCATCATTAGTAGTTGTTGCAGGAAGACACAAACCAAACTGCTGAGCCAGCAACACCTCGCCCAAAAGCAAAAAATGGGGACTCGCTACTGATGCCTTTTTTTCTCTCTCTCTTCTTTTTCTTTTTTCCCCATCTCCTCTGCCTCATTCAATAGAAGGAATACATTAAGCCACCACAACTCCTGCTCAACAAAACTCCAAATCCCCTTCATGATGAACAGAGACCTGCATACACATCCCTACCAGTGATCTCACCAATACAAAGAGAACTGGAGAACAACCCAATACAGCCAAATTAATAAACAAAAAACTATACCTGCTTCACACTTTCAAATATAGTTAAATATAAACTCAAGGTAAAACAAACCAATACATATCTAACAGTTGAAGCCAACAACTTCAAACTGTCTAGGAAACAACAGACAACCTCAAACAAACAAACAAACAAACAAACAAAAAACAGGATATAGACAGTAGAAATAAAACTCCAGGCTAAAGAATTATCTATTGTGGCAGAAGAACAGACGTAGAATTATCTGAGAAGGAATTCAGAAGATGTGCATATAGGACTGTACAAGAGCTCAAGGAAACCACAAACAAAATAAAGGAGAAGACAGACAGTACCCTGGAAGAATGCAGGAAAACCATTTAAGAACAAAATAACAAGAGAAATACACAATTAGAACTCATACAAAAACAGCAGTTAGAAATCCAGAAGATGAACACTAAAATTACAGAGTTAGACAACACAGTGGAAGGACAAAAGAGTAGACTAGAACTGGCTGAAGAACACATTTCCCAACTAGGAGACAAATCCCTTTATACCAGCCTGTATGAAGAAAAATCAGAACAATGATTTAAGAGAAATGAAGAGAACCTAAGAATTATATGAGATGACATGAAAAGAAACAACATATGCCTGATTAGAATACCAGAACAAGAGGAGGAAAAAACAAGCAAACAAAACAAAAACCACTGTGAAAATTGTGGAAGACTTGCTAATAGAAAATTTACCCCATATCATGAAGGAAGAAAAGATATCTGTACAAGAAGCTCAATGAATCCCACACAAGATATATCCCAAGAGAAAGTCAATAAGAGATATAATCAAATGTTGCAAAATCAAAGACAAAGAAAGAATCTTACAAGCAGGTTGGGAAAAAAGAAATGTCACCTACAATGGACAAGTAATAAGACTAAGTTCTGATTACTCAGCAGAAACCACGCAGGCAAGAAGGCAATGGGACCTCATGTATAAAACACTGAAGGAAATAAACTTCATTGTCAAATATGAATGTGAAATCTGAGACAAACAGAAATTAAGGGAATTTGTGAAAACAAGACCAACCCTACAAGAAATGCTAAAGGGAATCCTTACAATAGAGAACCCACAGCAGAGAACAACAAACTAAAATCAGGACACTTGACATCAACACTTAGAAACCAAACCAGAAACAGATGCTCAAAATAAGCTCATAAAACAATGTACACAAAGAAACAATGGAGTCAATCTACAGATGACACCAGCAGCAAAGCAAACAGAGGGAATGAAACCTCTAATTACAAAGCTTCCAAATGGAGAGGAAGACAGGAAAATGTCTTCATAGAACTCACTGTTCCAAACATAAGGAGACAAGATATTACTCCAGGGTAACCACAAAGAAAATTAACAATCTCCCTAGGCAAACCCAGAAAGAAGGAAAACATATAGGCTTGGTAAGTACAAAACCAACAATAAGGAAGAAAAGAGAAGAAACATTTGCTAACAAAATGAGCTCAGCACAGAAAAATATTTGGACCAAAGAAATCACCAACAACACAACAAAAAACACAATAGAATGACAGCAATAATTCAAACCTATCACTAATTACACTCAATGTGAATGGACTAAATGCACCAGTCAAGAGAAAGAGAGTGGCAGATTGGATAAGAAAAGAAGACTCATTGATATGCTGCCTACAAAAGACCCACCTTTGACAGAATGATAAAAACAAATTAAAAATTAAAGGGTGGAAAAAAATATACCAACCAAATGGCAACCAAAAAAGAGCTGGATTGGCAATATCAATTTCTGGTAAAATAGACTTCAAGGTGAAAAACAGCATAAAGGACAAAGGAGATCATTATATGATGCTAAAGGGATCAACTGACCAAGAAGTCATCACCATAATTTTTATCTATGCACCCAATGAAAGTGCTCCAAAATACATAAAGAAAATATTAACTGAATTGAAAGGAAAAATAAGAAAACTCTACAATAGCAGTAGGAGACTTTAATACACCACTTTAAATGAGGGACACAGCAACAAGAAAAAAACTCAACAGAGATACAGAAGGACTCAACAACACAATCAACCAACTTGACCTCAAAGACATATACAAAGCACTCTACCCAACAAAAGCACAATACACATTCTTCTCCAGTGCACATGGATTATTCTCCAGAATAGACCATATGTTAAGACACAAAACAAGCTTCAATAAATTCAAAAACATTGAAATAGTGCAAAGCATTATCTCAGACCACAATGCTATAAAGTTAGAAATCAGTAATAGGAAGGTCAAGGAAAATTATCAAATACATGGAAACTGAATAATACACTGCTCAAAAACTACTCTGGTGGCATAGTGGCTAAAGCACTCAACTGCTAACCAGAAGGCTGGTGGTTCAAACCCACCAGCCACTCCTCAGAAGGAAGGTTGGGCAATCCTACTTCCGTAGTGATACTGCCTCGGAAACCCAAGGAGAGGTCGCTATGAGTTGGGGCCTACTCGATGGCACATAACAACAACAATAACAACAAAAACTACTGGGTAACAGAAGAAATAAAGTTTAAAATGAAACTGATCAAACATGCAATCAAATTGCATTGATAATTACTGCTTATTGGAATGTGAACATTGGGAATAAAGAAGTATCAATAGCAAGAAAATAGGGCTTTCCTGATGGAAACAATGCTGGTGATAGCATGCTAGAATTTCTCAACACCAATGATATATTCATCAGAAATGTGTTTTTTTCAACAATATAAACAGTGACTATACATATGGATCTCACCAGATGGAATACATAGGAATCTAATCAACTACATCTGTGGAAAGAGATGATGGAGGAGCTTAATATCATCAGCGAGCACAAGGCCAGGGACCAATTGCAGAACAAACAATTGCTCCATATGCAAGCTGAAGCTGAAGAAAATTAAAACAAGCCCAGTGAGGCAAAATATGATCTTGATTAAATATCACCTGAATTTAGAGACCATCTCAAGAATAGATTTGATGCATTAAACATGCATGACCACAAATCAGACAAGGTGGGGGATGACATTGAGGATATCCTACATGAAGAAAGAGAAAGGTCATTAAAAAACTGAAGAGAAAGAAAAAAAAAAGCACATGTCAGAAGAGACTCTGAAACTTGTTCTTGAATTTAGAGTAGCTAAAGCTAATGGAAGACATGATGTAGTAAAAGAACTCAATAGGACTTCAAAGGGGAGCTCAAAAAGACAAAGTAAAGTATTACAACGAAATGTACAAAGATCTGGAGTTAAAAATCAAAAGGGAGTAACACACTTGACATTTCTCAAGCTGAAAGCACTAAAAAAAAAATAGAAGACTTGAGCTGCAATATTGAAGGATTCTACGGGCATAATACTGAATGATACAGGAAGCATCAAAAGAAAATGTAAAGAATAAACAGAGTCACTGTACTAAAAATAATTTTTCAACATTCAACCACTTGAAGAGGTAGCATATGATCAAGAACCAAAGGTAGTGAAAGAAGAAGTTCAAGCTGCAGTGAAGACATTGGTCAAAAACAACAGAATAACAATTGAAATGTTTCAATAAATGGATGCGACGCTAGAGATGCTCACTCATCTATGCCAACATGTGTGGAAGACAGATACCTGGCTAACTGATTGGAAGAGATCAATATCTGTGCCATTCCAAAGAAAGGTGATCCAATAGAATGTGGAAATTATTGAAGAATATCATTAATATCACACGCAAGTAAAATTTTGCTGAAGATAATTTAAAAATATTTGCAGAAGGAGATTGACAGAGAATTGCCAGAAATTCAAGCCAAATGTAGAAGAAGACATGAAACTAAGGCTATCATCATTGCTGAGGGAGCTCTGGTAACGTAGTGTCTAAGGCACTTGACTGCTGACCAGAAGGCTGGAGGTTCAAACCCACCAGCCACTCCTTGGAAGGAAGGTTGGGCAATCTACTTCCATTATGATACCACCTCAGAAACCCAAGGAGGGGTTGCTATGAGTCAGGTCCGACTCAATGGCACTTAACAACAACATCATTGCTGATGTCAGATAGATCTTGGCTAAAAGTGGAGAACACCAGAAAGATGTTTACCTGTATTTTATTAAGAATGCAAAGGCATTCAGCTGTATGAATAAATGTTAGCCATAATAAATTATGGCTGAGATTGTGAAGAATGGGAATTCCAGAATAGTTCATTGTGCTCATGCAGAACCCAAACATAAGAGACCAAGAGGCAGTCATTTGAACCAAGCAAGGGGATACTGCGTGGTTTAAAATCAGGAAAGGTGTATGTCAGGGTTGTATCCTTTCACCATACTTATTCAGTTGGTATGCTGAGCGAGTAATTGGAGAAGCTGTGCTAATTTTTTCACATTAGGAAGTCAGGTCCCAGGTTGACTGGAGGGGCAAATTGGGACAATGAAGTTAATATTTTTCTGATGGTTGCAGTGAGAAAGATGTAAGATCAAGGTATGTAGCCAGACCTGTCTTCAACGTTCACTGTTCACTACAATCTTGTGCTCTGGTGGCATAGTGCCTAAGGCATTTGACTGCTAACCAGAAGGCTGGTGTTTCAAACCCACCAGCCACTCCTTGTAAGGAAGATTGGGCAATCTATTTCCACAGAGATACCGCCTCGGAAACACAAGGAGGGGTCACTATGAGTTGAATCGACTTGATGGCAGTGTGTTTGTTTGTTTGTTTGTTTGTTTTTGTTAAAATCATGTGAGAGACACTTTGTCTTTGTTTTTTAATATAGACACTTTGTACCAAGACCAATTAAATGATAATATCTGGGAGTGCAACTCAAGCTCTTATATTTTTCAAAAGTTACTTCAATGTGTTGTCTGAGCTGAGAATCACTGAACTATAGATTCTTCTGTGTTACAGAGATCATCAGCATGGAAATTACTTGGGAGTGTGCTAGAGATACAGGATGTAAGGCCCTGAGATCCCCAAAACTGCTGAATCAGAATCTGTATTTTAACAAGACCCACTGCTGGTTCAAATGCACATTGACATTTGAGAAGCACTAAAATAGATGATGTCCAAGAACTGCTTTTCATTTGGCCATGGCTCTTTATTAGGCCTGGGGACTAAGGTAGGTAGGCCCAGAGCTTGGAGGCTGCTTTTCACTTGGGTGTGGCTCTTTATTAAGGCTGGGACCTAAGGTAGACGGGCAGGGGACCTGGAGGCTACTTATTGCTTGGGTGTGGCTCTTTATAAAGCTGGGGGTCTGAAGTAGGCAGGTTGGGGGCTTGGAGGGTGTTTTTCCCTTGGGTGTGGCTCTTTATTAAGGCCAGGGTCTGAGGCAGGCAGGCCAAGGTCTTGGAAGCTATTTTTCACTTGGGTGTGGTTCTATATTAAGGCCAGCGCCTGAGGTAGGCAGGTGCAGAGGGGTTAGGAACAACTAAGGGAGATGAATTTGTCTGTCAGTTTTTTGCCCTGTGGTGGCTAGCATGTTGCTGTGAGGCTAGAGGCTATGCCACTGTGTTGCAAAATGCCAGCAGGGTTACCTGTCCAGGCTTAGGCAGACTCGGAAGAAGAAAGAGGCCATCCATTTCTCAAAGAACTGGCCAGTGAAAACCTTATGAATAGCAGTGAAACACTGTGTGATATATTACTGTAAAACTTTATGAATAGCCCTGAAACATTGTCAAAATATTGAATGATGCAGGAAACATCAAAAGAAGATGAAAGGAATACACAGTCACTATATCAAAAAGAATTGTTTGATATTCATTTCATTTCAGGAGGTGGCATATGATTAAGAACCAGCGATATTGAAGGAAGAAGTCAAAACTACACTGAAGGAATTGGTGAAGAACGAGGCTCCAGGTATTCACAGAATACCCATTGAGATGATTCAATAAACGGATGCCCCACTGAAGCCACTGACTTGGTTATGCCAAGAGATTTGGAAGACAGCTACCTGGCCAACTAACTGGAAGAGATCCATATTTGTACATATTCCAAAGAAAGGTGATCCCACAGAATGTGGAGATTATTGAACAATACCATTAATACCACATATAAGTAAAATCTTACTGAAGATAATTCAAAAATGCTTGCAGCAGTATATTGATAGAGAGTTTCCAGAAATGCAAGCCAGATTCAGAAAAGGATGTGGAACAAGGGATATCATTACTGACATCAGATGGATCTTAGCTGAAAGCAAAGAATATCAGAAAGATACTTACTTATGTTTTATTGACTATGCAAAAGCATTTGATTGTGTGGATCACAACAAATTGTGGATAACATTGAGAAGAACAGGAATTCCAGAACACTTGATTGTACTCATGAGGATCCTGTACATAGATCAGGAGGCTGTTGTTCAAACCGAACAAGACATTACTGCATGGTTCAAAATCAAGAAGGGTGTGTGTCAAGGTTATATCCTTTCACCATACTTATTCAGTCTGTATGCTGAGCAAATAATCTGAGAAGCTGGATTATATGAAGAACAATGGGACATCAGGATTAGAGAAAGGCTCATTAACAACCTGAGATAAACAGATGACACAACATTGCTTGCTGAAAGTGAAGATGACTTGAAGCACTTGCTGAAGAAGATTAAAGACTGCTATATGTAGTATGGATTACACCTCATTATAAAGAAAATAAACATCCTCACAACTAGTCCAATAAACAGTTTCACAGTGGATGGAGAAAAAATTGAAATTGTCAAGTATTTCATATTACTTGGCTCTACAATCAACATCAATGGAAGCAGCAGTCAAGACTTCAGACGATGTAGTTCATTGGGCAAATATACTACAAAGGATGTCTTTTGGGTGATGAAAAACAAAGATGTCTCCTTGAAGACTAAGGTGTGCCTAACCCAAGCCATGGTATTTTCAATTGCTTCTTATGCATGTGAGAACTAGAGAATGGATAAGGATGACCAAAGAAAAGTTGATGCTTTTGAGTTGTGGTGTTGGAGAAGATTGCTAAGAGTATCATGGTCTGCAAAAAGAACTAACAAATCAACACAGAAGATAATCCTGGACCCCTGAGCCTTGAAGGGAAGGATACAGAAGTGGACTAAACCCCAACTAGCAGAAGAATTTGGGTGAAAATACCAAAAAAGTAGACATACAGAGCTGCGGTCTGGCAACAACCTGAGCGACCCTGATGGCACAGTCAGCTTGGACATTCCCAAGTGGTGGTAGGACTTAAAAATTAACCTAAAAATCACCCTGCTAGCCAGGGACTGCATGGACTGTGCACGGTGGCTGGGGAACAAACAGAGAAGGTGAAGAGAAAGGTGGGCTGAGTTGTGCACTTTTGCCGGTCCGGAGGACGCCG
>NW_006922080.1:1933630-1942415 GCF_000298275.1 Orycteropus afer afer | reverse complement strand
TTCAGCTCACTAATGCTGAGGATATCAATCTTTATGCATTCCATTTCCTTTTTGACAACTTCCAATTTTCCTAGATTCATACTTCGTACATTCCATGTTTCGATGATTAATGGATGTCTGTGGCTGTTTCTCTTCAATATGAGTGGTGTCACATCAGCAAATGAAGGTCTCGAAAGCTTTCTCTTATCCATATGAGTAAGGCTGGGTTTACTCAGATGTGGCAGCTCTTTCCCAGTCCTATTTTGAGAGCCTTTTAGCTAAATGGACTATTCCTAAATGTGCGTGGTAATGTATCAAACAGTGTTTCTTTGCTATTCATAAGGTTTTCCCTGGCCAATTCTTTGAGAAGTGGACGGCCTCTTCCTTCTTCCTAGTCTGTCTCAGTCTATAAACTGGGCTGTTACCTGTACACCAGATGCATTTTGCTGGGTTTTAAACACCAGAGGCTCAGCCTCAAAACTCACGTCTACAAGTCACCATAGTATGACAAACCGACAGACAAGTTTGTCTTGCTGTTGGAGACCTCTTGTATCACCCCCACCTGGGTCCCTGTGGCTGAGTCTTCCTCTGTCTGACTTCCTGGCTTTTAATCCCTTTTCACCTGCTCTTCCCACTTGCTGCTTTGGGCATCCCTGAGTTGTCTCTCCTCACCTGTATCCTTGGGGCTGACCAATAAACTCCAACAAATCAAAAGAAAAATGTTATGACCAATTTGGTTTCATACCAGGTATGCAAGGATGGTCCAGCATTAGAAAGATAATCAATGTAATCTATCACATAAGTAAAATAAAGGAAAAAAAATCAAATGATAATATCAATCGATGCAGAAGAAGCATTGATGAAAATCCAAGAGCCATTCCTGATAAAAACTATTAGCCAAAATAGGAATAGAAGGGCAATTTTCCACACACCATATAAGCAAAACCAACAACTAACATTATTCTCCAGAGAGAGATTAGAAGTATTCTCATTGTGAACAGGAACCAGACAAGGATGCCCTCTATTACCACTTCTATTTTACAGGGTTTTCTTGAATATAATCTTTTTTTTTTAAACATATTATTTTGGTTTGGGTGAAAGTTGACTTTAATCTTTGTGGAAGCAAATCTCCAGCCTTTTTTCTGCAGTGCCCTGGGTGGATTCAAACCACCAACCTTTTGGTTAATAGACACAAACTGTTTGTGCTACCCAGGAGCCCTCACTGTTTCCATAAACCAAAAAATAACCCATTGCCGTCAAGTCAATTCTGACTTATTCCAACCTTACAGGGCAGAGTAGAGTGCCTAATAGAATTTCCAAGGCTGTAAATCTTTTGGGAAGTAGACTGCCACATCTTTCTCCCATGGAGCAACTGGTGGGTTTGCACCACCAAGCTCTTTAACCGCTGCACCATAAGGCTTCTTCACCACTTACATACGTACCCTTGCTCTTGTTGTTGTTGTTGTTATATGCCGTGGAGTCGGCCCTGACTCATAGCGACCCCTCCTTGGGTTTCCGAGGTGGTATCACTACAGAAGTAGGATTGCCCAACCTTCCTTCTGAGGAGTGGCTGGTGGGTTTGAACCGCCAGCCTTCTGGTTAGCAATCAAGTGCCTTAGGCACTATGCTACCAAAGCTCCTTAGGTACCCTTAACTCTTGTTTACTGTCTCTTTTACCGCTGGCTTTTTTCCCTTTCAAAGCCACTAGCACACATCTTCATACTCTTACCAACTCCAATTATTTCTGTCCTCTTGCTTCACTCTCCAAATTCATCTCCTCCACTGAATCACTATCTCCTTCACAAATTGTTGAGCAAGGCACTATTCTGTGTGGTGATAGATAAGAACCTGTGAATGGTCATCATATGAAAAAGCATTAAGAATTCAAAGCAAAGTGAAGTGTCAACATATCCTGAAATCCATCTATTAACTATGCAAATGAAAAGTCTGCAGGCCTGGTGATAAGCCCATAAGCAAAAGAACAGAAGACTTTCAAAACTTGACAACCCATATCAAGAAGCCTCAACAAAGCAACCATTGCCGTGGAGTCAGATCCGACTCACAGCGACCCCTCCTTGGGTTTCTGAGGCAGTATCACTATGGAAGTAGATTGCCCAACCCTCTTTCTGAGGGGTGACTGGTGGGTTTGAACTGGTTAACAGTCAAATGCCTCAGGCACTATGCCACCAGAGGTCCCTGGAGGAGGACAGAAAAACCAGTTCTTTTGTCCAGGGATTTAGTCCTCTGCTGTTTTTGATTCCAGGCACATCAGGTCAATGATTAAGGATGACCCAAAATAGTTCTGTAGACCTTGAACACAGGTCTGTTTGCAGATAGCCAACTTATAAGGAACATTTGTATCTTTTTGTGTGCCCATGCTTTCTTTGCTTTATTATTGTTGTTGTTTCATTACACAGGACCCAGGTAAAAATGTCTTTAGTATTCAATCTGTGCATGTTGAGTTAGATGCCATTGAATCAGTTCTGACCCATAGCAAACCTATGTACAATAGAACAAAATACTACTTGGCCTGCACCATCCTCACAATCATTTCTATATCTGAGCACATTATTGCAGTCACTATGCCAATTTTCTTCCCCAAAACTGACCTGATACTTTATGAAGCATGATGTTCTTGTCCAGGTACTGGTCCCTCCTGAAAGCATAACCAAAGTATTCAAGATGAAGTCTCACCATTCTTGCTTCTAAGCATCATTCTGGCTGTACTTCTTTCAAGACAGATTTGTTCGTTCTTCTTGCAGTCCATTGTGTATTCAGTATTCTTTGCCAACACCATAATTCAAATGTATCAATTCTTTGATTTACTCATTCTCCAACTTCTATCTGCATAATCCACTAAACCCAACCCACTGTTGTCAAGTCAATTCTGACTCATAGCTATCCTATAAGGAAGAGTAGAGCTGCTTCATAGAGTTTCCAAGGCTGTAAATCTTTATGGAAACTGACTGTCAAATCTTACTCCCACAGAACAGCTGGTGGATTTGAACTGTCAACATTTTGGTTAGCAGCTCAGCACTTTAACTGCCGTGCCAAGGTTCCTTCAATCTTCCTGAGCCAAAAACAAAAACAAAAACAAAAACAAAAACAAAAACAAAAAACCAACTCACTGCCATCGATTCAATTCCACTTATAGCGACCCCTCCATGAGTGTCCAAGGTGGTAGGTATCTCTACAGAAGTAGATTGCTCAATTTTCCTTTTGAGGAGTGGCTGGTGGATTTGAACAGCCAGCCCTCTCATTAGCAGTCAGATGCCTTAGGCACTATGCCACCAGAGCTCCCTCCAATCTGCATAAACAAAAACCAGATGCCTGCCGTCCAGTCAGACCTGACTCATAGTGACCCCTCCTTGGTTTCCAAGGTGGTATCACTACAGAAATAGATTTCCCAACCTTCCTTCCAAGGAGTGGCTGGTGGGTTTGAACTGCCAGCCTTCTAGTTAGCAGTCAAATGTTTTAGGCACTATGCCATGGTGCCTAGCAAATGGTGACACAGTTTGGCACTTAAAAGAATTGGCAAACTTTTACTTTATTTTGTGAGATTTATGATGACTATGTTATATTTGTTCTTTCTATCTAAACAAAACAAAACAAAACAAAAACAAATAGTTGCTGTTGAGTTGACCCTGATTCATGGTGACCCCACATGTGTCATAGTGGAGCTGTGCTCAATAAGGTTTTCAATGGCTAATTTTCCAGAAGTAGATCTCTAGGTCTTTCTTCCAGGTTCCACATGATGATGACTAGTCCCAAGATCTAGGCAGACTCAAACCCCCAAACTTTTGGTTATCAGTTAAGTGTTCATTTTTTTGCACCACCATGGGACTCTTTATACTTAACTAGATATTAAACTTCTTGATGACAGAGCAAAAAGTTCTGATTCTTTCTCAGGGACTATTCAGTAGGTGCTGGTAACTCAGTCCAGGGGGAAAAAAAAAAAAACCCTCATATATTCAAGACTGTTAAATGCCAGGTATCATGATAGGTACTTGTAGTAGATATTTCTTATGTTCATCAATATCCTGTTCTCCATGGGTACAGAAAACACTCCCTTTCTCACCCCCTTACAATTAGGTGGAGTTATGTGACTGGTTTTGGCTACTGATATGGAAGTGGATAGAGGCAGGAAAAAGTCCAGGCAGAATTCTCCAGTTCTCTTCCTTCATCCCCTTGCCATAGTTGTTGTAGGAGAGGTCTCATGTAAAGATGGCAGGGCCACAAAATGAAGACAGCTTGAGTAGCTGAGTTACTATGGGGAAGGTACATGTCCTGGAAGATTTTCTGGACCCACAGCAGACTGCATGAATTAGAAATGAACTTCCACTGTATTGAGCCCCTGGAATGTTAGGCTTGTTTGTTACCACAGCAATGACATAACCTATTCTGACTAATAGGTCACTTTACATTTAATCTCATAATAACTTTATCAGGATTGATATTGTTGATATTATTAATACTATCTTATGAATGAGTTTACTGAAGCTTAGAGAAATTATATTTTACCCTAAATCCCAGAGCTAGTTAGTCATATCTACATTGCTCAAAAGTCTTTCCACTATATACCATAGACTTTCCACTACATTATCTTATCTTATTTAATTAGCTTGTGAGATGGTATCTATTATATTACCTGGTACATGGTAGGGTCTCATTAAGTGTCTGTTTCTTTTGATCACTGGAAAAAAAGAAAAAAAAGCCAGTTAAAAATTGATTGGGAAGAAGGCTGCCTGCAAGGGCCACCTCATATAGTTGTGCAGGTTGTGCACTGAGCAACACTCAGAATTCATATATGTTGTAAAATGCAATGTGCAATCTGCATAAATGTACAAGGACACTGAACCATCTTCCTTTTGGTATGCTACTTTTTTAGCCATGATGATCATAATCAACTCCAGCAACTAAAATTTTATAGGGTATCTTTATTCTTCAAGCTCTCTTGTCTACCAGTATTGGGTGCTGCTCCTAGGACTTCACTTCCAAAGTGGGCCTTCTTGCTTTTTACCATCACACCTATGTTCCAGATTCTACATGATGATGACTAGTCCCAAGATCACCAAAGACTCCTCCTCCAGTATACTACAGTCATATATATTGGGGTCTTAATTCCTAACTATAGTTAAACTCTCTGAGGACAGAATTGATATCATATTTACCTTACTTTGTTCCACAGTACTTAACAGAGGACTGTGCACACAGTGTATGCCAAATGGGTACTTGATATACTGAAAAGAAAAATATTGAGGATATTAAATGGAAAGGCATATTCTTTGCTCTCAAGAGGTACATGAGGTAGATGGGGACCCAGGACACACAGAGAAAAAGGTAACTAATACATCTAAGTAGCATGGACTAGCTGCCTACTGAGTGGGCAGCAGATTAGTAGGCCTGGACAATGGAGACAAGGACTGACTAGCCCACACATTGGAGGGAAGGAGGAAGAAAACAGTAGGTGTGAGAGATATAAGTTAGGACTGAAAAGCAATACAAAGGTGAAAGGGTTAGGACATATTTATGAATCTATAAAACTGGAAAAGACAATTTACATAGGGCAGTGGTGAAAAATATGGTTGCAATGAGATTATAAAATGTTCTGCATGGAAACCTAAAGAATTTTCATTGGGTATCCATCAAAAGTGTTTTATAAAAGGAGTTCCAGGTATAATAGTATTTTAGGAACCTTCTTTGGAGGGAGAAATTAAGCTGTAACCACTGCAGCTTCTGGGAAACACTAAACTCCTTCTATATTTTTATTCTATACTTTACCCTGATTTCTTTCTCAGAAAGAAATCTTGACACTCTTTAAGTCCATGAATAATCATTTAACTACATTGCAGGGAGAGGACATAGGGAAGCATAAAGCTCCACTCTGATTCATCAACAACAGCAATCAATACAAGAAATGGGATCATGGAGTAGAGATATCTTAGGCCTTCATATAATAGTACAACTGGGAGTGATTGACTGGAAAAGGAAAGATTGCATAAACAGGAAAATAGGACCAAAGACTCATAGAGGGGCATGAAACTGACATGTGTATGTGTGTGTGTGTGTGTATGTTTAAGATTATCAACAGTCTTCTAAAACTAAGGAGCTCTGTTAGGGTGACTTCACTGATCATATATCAAGCACTTAGTGAGGTTCAAACCCACCAGCCACTCCTTGGAAGGAAGATTGGGCAATCTACTTCCGTAGTGATACAGCCTCAGAAACCCAAGGAAGGGTCGCTATGAGTTGGGTCCGATTCAACGGCACATAGCAACAGCATGGGTGGCACAATTTGTTCTAGAACACTGGCTTGCAAATGCCTTCCATCACCTCAGACTACTCTTAGCCTCCTAGAAGCTAGTGGACAAGTATCACTGTGGTTGAAGCTGGGTCAGTTGCTGACTGCACTCGAAACAACCCTTCTACCCTTCCCATCTCCAGTCCCTTCTCCTAGGTAATCCAGAGAACAGTAAAGAACAGTTACAGCCTCAGACTTCAAGGGGATTACGTCTTAGGAGAAAAGCAAAAGTGAGAAGCTTGATAATTTTGCTTAGAGTCTCCAAACAGGATATCAGAGTTGGAAGGAACCACAGTGATGCCATGCCCCTATTTTATTCTGAGGAAACTGA
Organism: Orycteropus afer afer; assembly: GCF_000298275.1. NCBI lineage: Eukaryota > Metazoa > Chordata > Mammalia > Tubulidentata > Orycteropodidae > Orycteropus > Orycteropus afer. Next base: position 1,935,804 of record NW_006922080.1, on the reverse strand, counting down.
AGCCCAGAAAGGTGGCATAATGTGTACAAGGTCACATAATAGAGCTCAAATAAGAATACAGGCCTCTGCTAGTCCCCCAGACCTCAGAGTGTTCTGAGTCCATGATCACTTCAGCAACAATTAATTCTCATTCTCCTCACTCTACAGTGGACCTGTCAGTACCTCTCCCCACTTCTCTAGGAACCAAGAATTAGAAAGTCTGTTTCAGAAACATCCCTTGAATTCCCATCTTTCATCATCCCTTGATTATTCCCACTTTCTCCATGAAGTCCCAGGTTTTATCCTCACTCTCCAGGGCCTCTCATCACTTAGTAATGATTGCTTACTTTTTCACCTGTACTGCCACGAGGACTTGACAATCCAACTGTGAAGTAAAATCCCAACTAAATTAAGAAATCATTAAGCAAATTGAATGTTCCTATAGAAGACTTGAAATATACTTCTGTTTGAGAAGTCAGCCCCAGCCCCCAGCCCCTCACTAGTCTTGACACACCTTTGTTTTAAGGATTCCTTCAACTGCTCTCTGATTTCCATGAAATAACTAACACACCCTAAAAGAGACAGCACAAGATTTGAAATTACTACTATATTGATTCAGGCAGGTTCTTACCTTAGGAATTTGGGAGTGATCTGGGCAAACACTTTGAAAGTTCCAACACACCTACTTTAATCTCATTAGTGAAAATTCAACTGACAGGCACTGAGGCAACCCTAGGGGGTGGGGGAAGGAGACAGTCAGACACTTACAAGGGGCAATTTCCTTCACACCTGGAGATGAGAAATCTAGATTGTCAGCCCTTGGTTTGAAAGACAGGAAGATTGGTGATAAGTCAGAGTTGCCCTGAAGAGGCTTCTGCAGGAATAAGGACACATTCCATTCCCTCCTAAGGAGGAGGAACAATCAGATGGAAACAGTCAGGAAAGAAGAAGAGTACAACAGTAAAAGAGAGACAGAGTGGGCATCTGCACACAGTTTATATTTCTCACAGGAAAGGAGGTAGATTGGAGCCATGAAAACAAATCAAACTGCCTCTTTTCTCAACTTTCCTAAAGGCTTCTTTGTGAGCACTGGCTATGGCTGTTGTCCTTATCTGCACAAATCACTTACAATAGCTAAGTGCTCACATAAGAGTTAAATCTATATTATACTTTCTCCTTATTTCCATATATTTCAATGACCCCTAACAACCTAACACAGTAGTTCCAAGAGTCTGTACATGGAAACTCCCCTTCTGATGAAGAATTGTCAAATCTTTATGTTGTCAAGTAAAGATGTTAAAACAAAGCAAAATGAAATAAAATCAAGTAAAGAACAACACCAAACTATCACTATCATTTTACTTTTTAAAGGGCATTTAAATATTAAATAACTAAATAAAGCAAACTTTTTGCACAGTCCTTAATTTTCTCAGTTAGACATGCTGTAGGTTGCTATTGAGTCAGCTTCAATAGGGTCATGGTGACCCCATGTACAACAGAACAAAATGTTGCCTGGGGTTCCAGTAAGATGGCAGAATAGGCAGACAAACTATGCAGATCCTCTTCAACAAAGAAAAGGGGAATCAATTGACACAGATACAGAACATAATCCTAGAGCCCTGAGCTTTGAAGGGAAGGATACAGAAGTGGAGTAAACTCCAACTAGCAGAAGAATCTGCATGAAAACACCTAAAAAAGGGGACACACAGAACTGCAGTCTGCCAGCATTCCTGATGGCATGGACAGCTTGGATATTGCCAAGTGGTGGTAGGACCTAAAAATTAACCTAAAAATTGGCACTGCTAGTCAGGGGCTGCATGGAGGACTGCAATGGTGTCTGGTGAATAAAAAGGGAAGCAGTGAAGAGGGAGATGGGGTGAGCTGTGGACTCTTGGCTGTCTGGAGGGTGCAGCCATTTTGAATGTTTACAAGTGGTTAAACCATTTTGGATATTTAGAGCAACAGCATTCTCTCAGACTCCAGGGACCTAAGAATAGGCTCCACTTGTCAGGAACTGCAAGGACATTCCAGACTTGAACAACTGGAAAGGTGGGATATTCCCCTTGTTACTCTTATACCGCACACATTCTTGGTGAATAGAAGTGTAGCCATCCCTCACTCCCACCCACCTTCTGGGCTGGCAGGAATTCCATCCCACTCTGTGTGCTCTGACAGAGCCTGGGTGCCCTGCCCAG
>NW_006922080.1:1930774-1933330 GCF_000298275.1 Orycteropus afer afer | reverse complement strand
CCCTTTTCTTTCCTTTTTTCTTTTTTTGGTGATTGTTCCTGTGTGGTTGTGTGGTGCTTTTTGTCCACTTGCCTTTACTTTTTTGATGGGATTTTGATCGTTGTTTTTGTCTAACTGAGTGGGAGACAGCAACAGTGCCTGTACAATGCACCCACACCCACACCTCCTACAGCTCCACTTACTGAGTCAGAGCCACCACTTCCTTCTCCACCAACTGGCCAATGATAAATGACCATCAAGAAGAGCCTGACTCACCCTTCCTGCTCTTCACAAACAGTTAAAAGAGATCCAAATACAACAACATCGCAATGTCTCAGAGACAATAGACCATCCCAGTCCCCACAAAGAAGCAACATAATATGATTGAAACAAGGGATCAGGATACAGACCCAGAACACATCCCTGAGGAAGAAGCCACATTGGAACTCCCTGATACAGATCCTCAAAGGATTGAGAGACAGATCAAGGAAAACACTGAAAAAAATTAAGGAAAATATAGATAAAACCTAGAACAATTTCAGAAAAATATACAAGAACAAAATGACAAAATAAATGACAAATTAGAAATGATACAAAGGCCATAGATAGAAATCTAGAAGATTAATACTAAATTTTCAGAAATAGATAACATATTGAAAGGGCAAAGGAGTAGACTTGAATCAATGGAAGACAGAATTAATGAGATTAAAGACAAATATCTGAATACTTCTTTGGAAAGGGATCAATCAGAAAAAAAGATGAAAACAAAATGAAAATACCTAAGGTTCATGTGGGACATCATCAAAAGGAAAAAACTATGTGTAATTGAAATTTCACTAAAGGAAGAGAAAGAGAAAACCCCTGAGAAAATTGTCCAAGATTTGTTGGGAGAGAACTTTTCTGATATGATGAAAGATGAGAATATATCCATTCAGGAAGTCCAATAAACCCCAAACAGGATAGACCCCAAAAGAAAATCACCAAGACATCATCATTCATCTCACCAAAAGCAGAGACAAAGAAAGAATCCTGAAAGCAGCACAGGAAAAACAAAAAGTTACCTACAAAGGACAACCAATAAGACTAAACTATGATTTCTTGGCAGAAACCATGCAAGTGAGAAGGCAATGGGATGGTATATATAAAACCCTGAAAAAAGAAATTTTCCAACCAAGAATTATATACCTGGCAAAATTGTCCCTCATATATGATGGTGAAATTAGGTGATTTCCAGATAAGCAGAAATTAAGGAAATTTGTTAAAACCAGACCAACCTTTTAAGAGATACTAAAGGAGGTCCTTTGAACAGAGAACCAATGATAGCAAACAAAAAACAACAAGATGTCATACAAGATGTCATAACCCAGAAACCAACACAGCTATGGAAGTGTCCAAAGTAAAATAAGCTTACAAGATTGTAAACAGAGAACCAGAGACATCAATTGGCAAATGAGGAGAACTACAAATCAAAAACAGAGAAAAATAGTGTAGTTACAGAATTTCTAAATGGTGAAGTCAACAGAGTTGCAAGATAGAATGGAGTGTTCTAAACTTGGGGAGAAAATTATAAATCACAGGGTAACCTTAAAGAAAAATGATAAACCTTCACATCAGAATAAAAAAGAAGACAAAGACAAATATTTACCAAATACTAAAACAATAGCAACAAAGGAAATGATAACACAAGTCATAAACATAATGGGCTCAGCACAGAAAATTATACAGAACAAAGAAACCCAGGAACACCATGAAAAAACACATAACAAAATGACAACAATCAATTTATACTTGTCAGTAATTACACTGAATGTCAATGGATTAAAAGCACCACTCAAGAGATGGCAGTTACAGACTGGATAAGAAGACATAACCCATTAATATGCTATCTACCAGAGAAACACCTTAGAGACAATGACAAAAATAGACTAAAAATCAAAGGTTGGAAAAAGATATGTCAAACAAATGTTAACCATAAAAGAACAGGAGTACACTATTCATTTCTGATAAAATTGATTTTAAGACAAAAATCACCATAAGAGACAAGGAACAACATTATATAATGATTAAAAGATCAACAGAAAAAGAAGATATAAACATAATAAATATCTATGGACCCAATGAAAAAGCCCCAAAATACATAAATTAGATTTTAAAGAGTTGAAGGGGCAAATAGATGATTCCACAGTCATAGTGGGAGGCTTTAATACACAAATTTAAATGAAAGATAGAACAACTGGAAAGAAACTCAATGATGACAGAGAATAGTTAAACAATACAATCCACCCACTTGACCTTATAGACATCTACAGAATGTTTCACCCAACACCACCATAATATACATTCTTTCCCAGGGCACATGGAACATTCTCCATGATACACCATATGTTAGACCACAAGGCAAGCCTCAATAAGTTGAAAAACATTGAAATACTGCAAAGCATCTTCTCACTTCACAATGATATCAAATTGTTGTTGTTGTTGTTATGTGCTGTTGAGTCGGACCCAACACATAGCGACCCCTCCTTGGGTTTCTGAGGCAGTATCACTATGGAAGTAGATTGCCCCATCTTCCTTCTG
>NW_006922080.1:1915279-1930169 GCF_000298275.1 Orycteropus afer afer | reverse complement strand
ACATCACAACAGAACCAACTGAAATAAAAAGGATAATATCAGGATACTATGAAGAACTGTACTCCAACAAATTTGAAAATCTGGAAGAAATGGATAGATTTTCTAAAAGCACACTACTTACCTAAACTAACACAGACTGAGGTGGAAAAGTTGAACAGATCCATAACAAAATAATAAATTGAACAGGTCATAAAAAATTACCAACAAAAAAGTCCTGGCCCAGATGGTTTCAACAGAGAATTCTACCAAACATTCAGAGAAGAACTGACACCATTCCTGCTAAAACTATTCTAAAACACACAAAAGGATAGAATCCTCCCAAGTTCATTTTATGAAGCAAGCATAACCTTGATACCAAAACCAGGCAAAGACATCACTTAAAAGGAAAACTGTAGACTAATACTCTCATGAATATAGATGCAAAAATGTTCAACAAAATCCTAGCCAATAGACTCCAACAATATATCAAAAAAATAGTTCATTATAACCAAGTGGGCTTCATATCAGGTATGCAAGCATGGTTAAACGTTAGAAAAACAATCAACATCACACACCACAAAAATAAAACAAAGGAGAAGAACCACATGATCATGTCAATTGATACAGAAAAGGCATTTGATAAAATCCAACACCCATTCCTGATCAAAACTCTCAGCAAAATAGGAATAGAAGGGACATCCCTCAACATAACAAAGGGCCTACATGCAAAATGAACACCTAACATTATTTCTCAATGGAGAGAGACTGAAACCATTCCCCTTTGAACAGGAACTAGACAAGGATGCCCTCTATCACCACTTCTATTCAACATTTTACTGGAAGTCCTAGCCAGGGTAATATGGCAAGAAAGGTAAATCAAAGGCATCCAAATTGATAAGGAAGAAGTCAAACTATCCCTATTTGCTGAGGATATGATCCTCTACCTAGAAAACGCAAGAGACTCAATCAAAAATCTACTGGAACTAATTGAGAGATTTAACATAGTGGCAGGATACAAGATCAACATCCTAAAATCAGTTGGATTCCTCTACACCAGCAAAGAGATTGTTGAAAAAGAAATGAGGAAATCAATGCCATTTACAATAGCTACCCAAAAAATAAAATACTTGGGAATAAATCTTACCAGGGACACAAAAGACCTGTAGAAAGAAAATTATAAAAGACTACATCAAAAAACCATAAGAGATCTACACAAATGGAAGAACATACCTTGCTCATGGATAAGAAGATTAAACATTGTGAAAATGTCAATTCTTCCCAAATCAATCTATACATTCAATGCAATCCCAATCCAGATCCCATCAACATTCTTCAATAATATGGAAAAAGCAATCACAAATTTTATATGGAAAGGGAAGAGACCTTGGAGGAGCAAATTATTATTGAAGAAGAACAAAATAGGAAGTCTCATACTCCCAGATCTTAAAACCTACTGTACAGCCACAGTAGTCAAAACTGCCTGGCATTGGTACAATGACGTATACATAATCCAATGGAATAGTATTGACATACACATAGAACAATGGAATAGAATATAAATAGATCCATTTACCTATGGTCAGCTGATCTTTGACAAAGGGCTAGAATCCATTCAGTGGGGAAGAGATTGTTTAAGAAGTGGTGCTGGCAAACTAGATACCCATTTGCAGAAAAATGAAACAAGATCTGTACCACACACCATACACAAAAACTAACTCCAGATGGATCAAAGGCTTAAATATGAAACCTAAGGCTATAAAGTTCCTCAAGGAAAAACTAAGGGCAAATTTAAGGGCCCTATAATATGGCATAAATAGACTACCAAGCATGACCCAAAATGCACAAACAGCAGAAGATAACCTAGATGAATGAGACCTTCTAGAAATTAAATTTTTATGTGCTTCCAAACACTTCTCCAAAAGAGTCAAAAAAGAACCTATATATCTGGAAAAAAAAAAACAATTGGCAATGACATATCTGACAAAGGACTTATCTCTAGAATTTATGGATAACTCCAACACCTCAACAACAAAAAGACAAATAATCCAGTTAATAAATGGGTAGAAGACATGAATAGACACTTCACCAAAGAGAATATTCAAGTGGCCAATAAATGCATGAAGAAATGCTCACAATCATTACCTATTACAGAGATGCAAATCAAAACAACAATGAGATAACATCTTGCCCCAGCACTAGTAGCAAAGTTCAACAAGACAGAAAATAACAATTGCTGGCCAGGATGTGGAGAGTTTGGGACTCTCATGCACTGCTGGTGGGACTGTCAAATGATACAACCACTGTGGAAAGCAGTATGGCTAGTCCTTAAAAAGTTGGAATTAGAAATACCATTTGACCCAGTCATTCGATTATTAGGTATATATCCTAAAGAAGTGAGAGCCAGGGCAAGAACAAATACATGAACACTCATGATCATTGCAGCACTATTTATAATAGCCAAAAGATGGAAACAACCAAGGTGCCCATTAACAGAAGAATGGATAAACAAACTATGGTACATACACAGAATGGAATACTATGTAACCCTAAAGAATAACATAGAATCTACAAAACACCACATAATGTGGATGAACTTGGAGGACATTATATTGAGTGAAATAAGTCAATCACAGAAGCACAAATATTATATTAGTCCATTATTGTAAAAAAGTCAAGGAAAGGTTTCTGTATGGAAGGAAAGTTTCTTTGTTGGTCACCAGGAGTGGGAGGGCAGGGGAAGGAACATTGTTAGATAAGTAGAGACAAGTATTGATTTGGGTGAAGAGAAGGGCAATGTACCAAATGTGAGTGATCAACATGGTGGCACTGAGGAAAAGAAAGACATAGAGAGGGCATGGGAGGTACAGACAACAAAGGTGAACCCTTTTGCATATACAGTACTGCATTGTCTGTGAAGGTAAACATCGATGTATGGGTGGATAGATGGGTGGAACTATTAGGAATGTCCATGAAGGGGGGAATGTGCCCAAGGCCATGTATATGGTTGGCAGACAATATTTCTACAAGTGCATTTGTGTGCTCTGTAAGAATTCCCAGGTATATAGTAGAGCTGACAAGGGGCAAGGTTGTAGTCACTTCCTGGCCACAGCCAGCTACTCAAAGGAAGTGAGTAGTTAGTTGCACCGTGGGCTCAGGACCATAGTCTCAGGGGACATCAAGCTCAATGGGCATAACATACTACCCAAAACATTGTTCCACCTCATACTTTGGCAAGTAGTGACTGGGATCTTAAAAGCTCACAAGCAGCCATCTAGATGCAATGATCTCTCCTCGTCCAGAGCAAAGAAGAATGAAGAAAACCAAAGATGCATGAAAATAATTAGTCCAAGCAACAGGTACACTATGCGATCCTCAGCCTATGTGCCTATGAGACTAGAAGAACTAGATGGTGCTTGACTACCACTGTCAATCATTCAGAGGGGGATGTACATAAGAGTAGAAGCATAGAGTAGAAGAACAATGTGGAACAGAACTCAAAATCACTTTGGAGAGAACAATCATGGGAGAAAGAAGGGCTGTTTATGCACAGGGAGACAGCTCAGGGGGCAGGAGTGCATGGAGGGATGGACACAGGGAAGAGGTAACTGTTGGGAGGAAGTGGAAGGAGAGCTGTTACATTGGGGTAAATTGTAGTCAATATCATGACACAAAGTGCATATGTGAGCTGCTGTACAGAAAGTGAATTTGCTCTGTAAACTTTCATCCAAATCACAATAAAAATAAAAAAATAAAAAGTTTGCCTGGTTACATGTCATTTTCATAATCAATGGTATCTCTGAGTCCATTGCCACAGCTACTGTGTATTTTGAGTGACTTCCAACATAGAAGGCTCATCTTCCAGCATTATATGGGACAACATTACATTGTGATCCATATGGTTTTCATTATTAAATTTTCAGAAGTAGATAGTCAGTCTTTCTTTTTATTCTTTGTTAGTCAGGAGATCTGCTGAAACCTGACCAACATGGGTTATCCTGCTGGTATTTAAAATACCAGTGGTTTAACTTCTAGTATCGCAGAAACATGCAAGCTATCACAGTATGACAGACTAATAGATAAAAGTGAAAAGAAAACCAAGCCCACTTCCATTGAGTTGATTCCTACTCATAGTGACCCCATTGAGTTTCCAAGGCTTTAAATCTTTATGGAAGTAGGTTTCCTCCTCTTCCTCCCATGGAGCAGCTTGTGGGTTCGAACCACTGACCTTCTGGTCAGCATCCCAATGCCTTACCCACTATGCCACCAGAGTTCCTTGTCTAATAGGTGGCATTTTGACATAGTTCTTCGCACCTGGCCCTGGGGATAAAGACCTAATGTCTTTGGATAAGCAAAAACTCCATTTCCAACTTTAGTTCCTACCACAGTCCCTGATCTGCTTTCCTTCCTTAAAATGTATGCTTTAATACAATCCCACCAAAGCAGCGTGTACTGTGTCTTCTGGCTATCTGTCCATCTTTGGAATGCCCTTTCCTTCCTCTCTCTGGTAACCCTTGGTCATGTTAGAGGACGTAGCTCAAATGTCAGCTCCTCTTCTTCAGGAGCTTCTTCTTCTTCCTCAGGTACAGGGTCACCACTCCTCTACTTTGTAAAGGGATTAATCACATGGTTTTGCTACTGGTTACAAATATGCCCCTAACCTCCTCAAACCCTTTGAGGGCCCAGTATCTCTCACTCATCTCCATAATCCTCCACACCCTGCAGAGGATGCTCTCCCCAGCTGGACTGCTCCACTCAGTTGGAGCAGGGAGTGGCTGGCACAGCCCCCTTACTCACCAAGCCAGTACCCAGGACTGGGCTGGCATGACTGAGGCTACACCAAAGTAGAAAACAAGTCCTTGCCCTTAGGGAGTTCACTTTTAAGGAATTGAGTGGATCAGACAGACTTAAATGAGACAATATAAACCATTTGGAATCAGTGTGAGTCAAGCCATGTGCATAATAGCTGAGGGAATTTAAAAAGAAGGGAACTCATCTCAGGGTGGGGTTTGCAGAGATACTTTCATGGAAGAGTTGAGTTTTAATCTCAGCCTTGAAAGAAGCATAGAATTCAAACTGGCAGAGGAAGCCAAAGATGATCAAGGAAGGGCAATGAGTAGCAATGAAGGCTTGAAGGAACCTTGTAGTAGCAAAAACAGGCTGGGCATCAGGATTAGGGCATAGTGCTCAAAACTCTGGAACACAACAGGGGAGTTCTAAGAGGAAGCCAGGCTAGGTAAGTAGACTTGGATGAGCTGATAGTCCAAGTCCACACGAAATGCCAAGCAGAGTAGTAGAATTTTATTGGTAGAAAAGATTAGGCACCAGTTAAATTTATTCATTTGAAAGATGGGAAAACCAAGGCACAGAGAGGGAGAATGACTTGCCCATAGTAGTAATAAGAGCAACAGCTTGTTGTTGTTGTTGTTATGTGCCGTCGAGTCGGCCCTGACTCATAGCGACCCCTCCTTGGGTTTCCGAGGCAGTATCACTACGGAAGTAGGATTGCCCAACCTTCCTTCTGAGGAGTGCCTGGTGGGTTTGAACCGCCAGCCGTCTGGTTAGCAGGCAATTGTCTTAGCCACTATGCTACCAGAGCTCAAGAGCAACAGCAGTACTAATAAAAACAATGACAGGCTTTTAAAAATTTGTACAACATGCTGGACATTGCTCCAAGCATTTTATATGGGCTATTCCACTTAATCCTTACAACAGCCCTATGCAGTAAGTATCTGCTCCCATTTTGCAGGTAAGGGAGTTGAGAGGTTAAGCAGTTTCATGAGAAAAGATGAGCAAATAGCAGAGTCAGCACTTTGGAATTGAACTCATAGAATGCTAAGGCTAGTGGAATTTGGAACCAAAAGATGTACATTCAAATTCTGGCTCTACCCTAGGAGTCATGTGACCTTGGACAAGTTAGCTAACCTTGCTGATCCCTCTGTTTCCTCATTGGTACAAAGGGGATAGTAATTCCTAGCTCACAGGATTTCTGTGGGGATTAAATAAGATTACATGTGTCAAATTCTTGGCACATAGTATGTGCACAGTAAACATTACCTTCCTCCTCTCCCCGTCATCTCATTCCCTTCTAGAAGCCTTGACACCACTCATGATCCTGTAGCTACATACCTCCACCCCTTGTCTGTATCTTCCATAGATCTAGTTCTCCTTGGTCCCTGGGCAATGAACTTCCAGAATGTGGTCTCTTGCCCTTGAGATAATTATGGGGTAGGTGTTAGTGGGAAAAAGGATTCAGGTTTTCCTGATAAAGTGGCTTTATTCTCACAAGACTCTGGTCATGTGACCAATGTGAATATTGGAACAGATCTGCTCCCCAGCTTAGAGTGAGATGTGGGAAGCCCCATGGTGAACCAGTGGGATGACACAGGGTGAACTTGCTTAATCCTTTTCATGAAGTGACCTCTTACTGTCCCAAATTCTTAGCTTCCTGAGTTTCTCGAGCTCCTTATTCTGCCTCCACACTCTCTAGCCAAACTATTTTACACACTGAATCTCGCTACTTTTTTGTTAAGTGGCAGGCCTCCAAAATACCAATAGGGTGGTGGAGATTGAGCATTTGTAAGAAGAACACTGCTAAAGCTACCTTGCCTGAAATGTAGAGAGAGATGTATACTTTTATGCCCAGCTAACAAATGGGACTAGAAGCCCTGGTGGCACAGTAGTTAAGCACTTGGCATATAATCAAAAGGTCAGTGGCTCAAACCCACCAGACATTCCATTGGAAAAAGATGTGGTAATATGTTTCCTTAAGCATTGTTGTTAGGTTGTTAGGTGCCAACCAGTTGGTTCTGACTCATAGTGACTCCATGTACAACAGAATGAAACACAGACTGGTCCTGCACTATTTTCACAATTGTTGCTATGCTTCCGCCAATTGTTGCAGCCGCTGTGTCGATCTATGTCATTGTTGGTCTTCCTTATTTCACTGACTGTCTAGTTTACCAAACATGATGTCCTTCTCTAGGGACTAGTACCTCCAGATAACATGTCCAAAGTACATGAGATGAAATCTCACCATCCTCCCTTATAAGGAGCATTTGGCTGTATTTCTTCCAAAATAGATTTGTTTATTCTTCTGGTTGTCCATAATATATTCGATATTCTCTGCCAACACCATTATTCAAAGGCATCAATTCTTTTTTGAAGTTCCTTTTACATTTTCCAGCTTTCACATATATATGAGGTGATTGAAAATATCATAGTTTGGGCCAAGTGCATCTTTGTCCTCAAAGTGGCATCTTTGCTTTTGAACACTTTAAAGAGATCTTTTGCAGTAGATTTTCTCAAAGCATCACATCATTTGATTTCTTGACTGCTGCTTCCATGGGTATTGATTGTGGATTCAAGTAGAGTGAAATATATGACAACTTCAGTTATTTTCTCCCTTTATCATAATGTTGTCTATTGGTCCAGTTTGAGGATCTTTATTCTCTTCATGTTGAAATGTAATCCATACCAAAGGCTGTAGTCTTTGACCTTCATCAGTCAGTAAGTGCTTCAAGTCCTCTTCACTTTCATCAAGCAAGGTTGTGTCATCTGCATATGTCAGGTTGTTAATGAGTCTTCCTCAAATCCTGGTGCCACGTTCTTCTTCATATACTCTAGCTTCTCAGATTATTTCCTTAGTACACAAATTTAATAAGTATGGTGAAAGGATACAACCCTGACACTTCCCTGATTTTAAATGACACAGTATCTCCTTGTTCTTTTCAAATGACTGCCTCTTCAATATACCAAAAGTGAGTGACCAACACTAAGGAAAAGGAAGACACAGAGAGGTGCACAAGAGGTAAAGACAGCAAAGATAAACACTTTTACATACTCAAAACTGCATTATCAGTAATAACAAACATTAATCTATAAGTGGATCCATAGATAGACAGGCTAAATGATCAGGCATATCTAGGCAAAAGAGGAATAAACCTATGGCTATATATGAGTTTTGCAGACAATATTTCTAAATATGTATTTGTATGTGCTATGAAAATGTCCATAGATGTAATAGATTTAATAAGGGACAAAGTTATGATGAACTTCTTAGCCACAATCAAACACTCTGAGGAAGTGAGTCACTAGGCCATGGGTTTGGGACCATGGTCACAGGGGACATCAAGCTCAATTGGCATAACATACTACATAAAACCACTGTTCTACATCCTGCTTTGGTGAGTAAGCTGGGGTTAAAAGCTTGCAAGCAGCCACCTAAGATGCAACAATTGGTCTCTCCTCATCTGTAGCAAAAAAGAATGAAGAAAACCAAAGATTCATGGAAATAATTAGTCCAAGGGACTAGTGAGCCATCTGAAAGTCAGCCTATATGACCCTGAGACCAGAAGAAATTGATGGAACCCAGCTACCACTGTCAACCACTCAGAAAGGAATCAAAATAGGCGATACTGGAAAGAGTGGGGAAAAAAATGTGGAACAAAACTCAAAATCATAAAAAATACAAGGCTTACTGCTCTGATAGAGATTGGGGAAACCCCCAAAACTATGGCCCCTTGTCACCCTTTGGGCTTCAAATTGAATTCACTTCCATGGCATCCAGCCAAACAACAGACAGGCGTATAATGTAAACATTTACACCAGGTAGGTACACACCTTAGAACAATCAATCATGGGTGATCAAAAACCAAAACCCAAACTCACTGCCGTTGACTCAATTCCAACTCATGGTGACCCCCTTTGGGTTTCTGAGGCAGTAAATCTTCACAGAAGTAGTTTGCCCAGTCTTTCTTCCATGGAGTGGCTGGAGAGTTTGAACTGACAACCTTCTGGTTAGCAGTCAAATGCCTTAGGCTCTATTCCACCAGAGCTCTTTCAAGGGTGATCAGAACACAGTATTTGCACAGGGAGATAGCTCAGAGGCCAAGAATGCATAGAAAAGAAGGACACAAGGAAAAGATAACCACAGAGAGAAAGTAGGAAGAGAGGTGTTACAATACAAGGATTGCAATCAATGTCATGAAACAAAATGTGTGTAAACTGTTATGTGGAAAACAAATATGCTCTGTAAACTTTCACCTAAATCACAATAAAAATTAATTTAAAAAAATTAAATAAAAGGACAGCCTCTTGGTCTATATATATATGTTCCTCATGAGAGTTTTGGAATAAGTGTTCTGGAATTCCCATTCTTCCCAATTTTATCCGTAATTTGTTATGATCCACACAGTTGAATGCCTTTTCATGGTCAACAAAACACAGGTAACCATGTTTCTGGTTTCTGCCAAGATCCATCTGACATCAGCAGTGATATTTCTTGGTCCACGTCCTCTTCTGAATCCAGCTTGAATTTCTGGCAGTTCCTTGTTGATACTCTGCTACATCCATTTTTAAATTATCTTCAGCATAATTATACTTACATGTGATTTGAATGATATTGTTCAGTAATTTCTGATTTCTATTGGATCACCTTTCTGTGGAATGAGCACAAATATGGATCTTTTCCAGTTGGTTGGCCAGGTAGCTGTTTTCCAAATTTCTTAGCATAGATGAGTGAGCTCTTCCAGCATTGCATCCATTTGTTAAAACATCTCAATTGAAAATCTGTTAATTCCTGGTGTCTTGTTTTTGGCCAATGCCTTCAGTGCAGCTTGAACTTCTTTCTTCAATACCATCAGTTCTTGATCATATGCTACCTGATGAAATGGTTGAACATTGATCAATTCTTTTTTGTACAATGATTCTATGTATTCTTTCCATTGATGTTTCCTGCATTGTCCGATATTTTGCACATAGAATCCATCAATAGTGCAACTCAAAGCTTGAATTTTTTGTTCTGTTCTTTCAGTTTGAGAAATACTAAGCATGTTCTTCCTCTTGGTTTTCTAACTCCAGACCTTTGCACATTTCATTATAATACTTTACTTTGTCTTCTTGAGCTGCACTTTGAAATATTCTATTCAGCTGTTTTCCTTCATCATGAGCTCTAGTAGCGTAGTGCCTAAGGCATTTGACTGTTAACCAGAAGGCTGGTGGTTCAAAGCCACGAGCCACTCCTTAGAAGGAAGGTTGGGCAATCTACTTCTGTAGTGATATCACCTTGGAAACCCAAGGAGGGGTTGCTATGAGTCAGATCTGACTCGATGGCACATAAAGACAACAACAACAACAATGTTGAAGAGCAAGTTTCAAAGTCTCTTCTGACACACATTTTGAACTTTTCTTTCCTTCTGATTTTTTCTAAGGAGTGTACTTACCTGGTGTAAATGTTGACCTTATACATTTGTCAATTGTTTGTCTGGAAGCCAAAAGAGTGAATTCAGTTTGAGGCCTGAAGGGCTAGTAGGGGCCATAGTTTCAGGGGTTTGCTTTCTCTATATGTGATGTTCTTGTTATCATTCATCAAGTTGTCAGGTCTTTGGTCATGAGTGTCCAACACATCAAATCTATTCTTGAGACAGTCTCTAAATTCTGGTGGAATATACTCACGGTCATTCTTTGACTTTTATAAATTGTTTTAATTTTCTTCAGCTTCAACTTGAACTTGCATGTGAGCAATTGATTTTCTATTCCACAGTTGACCTCTGCCCTTGTTCTGACTGATGATAACAAACCTCTCTATAATCTTTTTCCACAGATGTTTTGATTTGATTCCTGGGTATTCCATCAGACAAAGTCATGTGCATAGTTGTTTATGTTATTGAAAAAGGTATTTGAAATAAATAACTTGTTTGTCTTGCAAAATTTATCATGTGATCACCTGCATTATTTCTGTCACCAAAGCCACATATTTTCCAACTACTGATATTTCTTCTTTTCAAACTTTTGCATTCCAATCACTAGTAGTTATCAATGCATCTTGAGTGAATGTTTGATCAATTTCAGTCTGTAGAAGTTGGTAAAAATCTACAATTTCTTCATCTTTGGCATTAGTGGTTTGTCGGTAAATTTGAATAATAGTCACATTAACTGGTCTTCCTCGTAGGCATTTGGATATTGTCTTATCACTGACACTGTTATACTTCATTCAGGAAAGATCTGATAATGTTTTTCAATGAGGAATGTGATACTATTCCTCTTCAATTTGTCATTCCCAGCATAGTAGACCATATGATTGTCCAGTTCACAATGATCAATACCAGTCTATTTCAGATCCCTAATGTGTAGGATATAAATCTTTAAGCATTCCATTTCATTTTTGACAACTTAATTTCCCTAGACTCATACTTTGTACATTCCACATTCTGATTATTAATGGATATTTGTAGGTGTGTCTTCACATTTTTAGTCATACCACATCAGCAACTGAAGGTCCAGAAAGCTTTACTCTATCCATATCATTAAGGTCAACTCTACTTTGAGGAGGCAGCTCTTCCCAGGCATATTTTGGGTGTCTTGCAATACGAGGGGCTCATCTCTGTCCTTACATCAGTGTTCTACTACTATTCATAAGGTTCTCACTGGCCAGTTTTTCAGAAGTGGATTGCCAGTTCCTCCTTCCTAGTTTGTCTTAATCCAGAAGCTCCACTGAAACCTGTCCACCATGGATGACTCTGCTGGTATTTGAAATGCTGGTGGCATAGCTTCCAGCATCACAGTAACACATAAGCCACCACAATATGACAATCTGACAGACAAGTAGTGGCCCTTAAAAATTACAGCTTTGGAAACCCTATGGATCAATTCTACTCTGTCCTATAGGGCCACTGAGTCAGAATAGAGTCAACAGCAACACGTTTAACAGATGGGACAAGATAAATTTTCCTTCTTGAAAATTTCAAGTGTTTGGATAATGCAGTAGTTCCTTGGCCTCTTTAATGACAACATGTTTAGTTGCAAACTATCATCCAACCCCTTATGTCTTAGTAAGTTTGAGAACATCTGGAAATTAGTTTTGGGGGACTACTGAGTGAATTAACTAGGTCTTAAGTCTCTCTGAAGAACAGATCATTCATTTTAAGTGAATCAGGAGTTAATAAATCTCCATATTGTAGACTTTGTTTCTATTAGATTTAAATTAAGGAATTAAGGTGCAGAAGGACTCAGGGAAGATATGAAGGGATAAACCTAACATGTTTAAAGCAACTATGTGAAAGTGCTGTACAAGTACTTGGTGCACATCACCTTATTTAATTTTTCCAGCAACCCTATGAAGCTTCTCGTCAGCCTGACGATTGACAGTCTAGCTCTGTAACTAAGACAAATTACAGAACTTGTCTTAGCCTTACTTTGCACATCTGAAAAATAGGAGTAAAAGTATAATTCCATAGAATAGTTTAGAACATTGAAAAAAATTGTATGTTGAAGAACACATCTCAATCCCTGGTTGGTGGTCATAAAGGGTTAGCTAGTATCATGAGCTGAGAAAGTTATGCAATCTTCAGGAAGTTGGAAAAAACAAAACTAAACAAAAACAGTTGCCATCAAGGTGATTTTCATAGTGGCCCCATGGGCATCAGAGTATAACTGTACTCTGTAGGGTTCTCATTGATTTTTCAGAATTAGATTGCCAGTCCTTTCTACTAAAGTGCTTCTGAGTAGAATTGAACTTCCACCTTTTTGGTAAGCAACTGAGCACTTAACCATTTGTCCCACTTGCAAAAGTTCAGCTCTGAAGCCTGGGGGAGGTCTAATGTTGTCTTGCTGCATCTAACAGAGTTTCACTCTGTTGGAAATGAGGAGCTGCAGTTTGGTTGACTCTGGAGCATGTGGGAAATTGTGAGAAAGCCCTAGTGTGGAAATCAGGAATCCTTGGCTCCACTTTCAGCTCTTCAATGGTTATCTTGTCCTGATCCTGGGCCCTCAGTTTCCACGCTTGTAAAACTACGCAGTTGGATGTGATGATCTCTAAAGTTCCTTTTCGCTTTGTGAGTCTCTAGATTCAGAACCTACTGTGCCAAAACAGAGACTCATTTGTAGAATCTTACTAGTCCTACTCAGGCTTTTCAAATGTGACAGGCAGCTTGGGAGCTATAAAAAAAATCTCAAAAAATTTTAAAACAAAACAAAGCCAGCTATAGAGTGCTGCCTTTGGATTGGATAACACTTTTCCATTTCTTGCCCTCTTCATCTGCCAAGGGAAAAAAATAAGAAACTTTTTTTCCTTCTTTTATAATAACACAGACATTTTCTCTCTACCTGGCTTTTATTTGGGCCATGTGCCAGAAATGTGGATAAGATCTTTCAGGCACTTTTACAATGTCACATACTTATGCAAATAAGCAAAATGTTTATAGCAACAGGCACCACAACAGCACCCTGAGATTTCAATTAGTGAAAAGCAGCCAGGCAACCAAGCTGCTTTGCATATAGCGGAAAAGCTCTGGAGCAGGGGCAGGAAGAATGTAAAGATCTATTGAAAGAATAGATTCTACAATACTCCAAACTTCAGGATGGCCTGGTAGAACTACACTGATCAAAAACCACTTTGCCTCTTGAATAAGTTTCCTATTCTGTCCAGTAAGGAGGGTATGGCTGTCACATTTCAGTGGTCTCAGGGTTACTGTATCCCTGGGTGGTACAAACAGGTAACACACTTGGCTGCTAACTGAAAGTCGAAGGTTTGAATCTACTTAAACTCCTCAGAAAAAAAAGGCCTACTGATCTACTTCTGATATGTAGTAAACATTCAATCAATGGATATTGTCATCATAATCATCATCATCATTTAGGACATCATTTTCCAAGCTCTATTCTGGGGATGTTAATAGGTGACATTTGAAAAATGGATTCTGTGGTCAAATTAGTTAGGGAACTGCTATTTAAGGAGCAAACTTATCCTGCAAGACTTCTCAGAGTCCTTATTGTACTGAAAATTGTGACTTTTTAAAGGGAATGATGGTGTTCACTATTTCCCACATTGATTTGTCCTCAGAACCCCTTTTATTGCTAGCCATTTGAGGGAGTAACAACAGTTTTGGAAAACACAAATTAAGGCCTCGAAACTAGTTGAAGGACAATTGATGTTTCTCTCATACATGGCCTTTCTGACCTTATTCTGTCAAAAATAATTGATTGGGCCACAATCTTACAAGGGATTGGTTAATCCAATAGGATTAAGGGACCTTGTGGGAAATGGTTGATTACTAAGCAAGTTAAGAGACTGAGGACTACAGAGAAGATTGGTTAGTGAAGAGGACCATGCCTTGAAATTGACAAGATGTTTGCTTACATAAGGGCTAATCTCACTACATCAAGAAGAGCCTAGAGTGGAGCACATCTTTTGAACCTAGGTCCCTGCAATGAGAACCTCCTACACCCAAAAGAGAGACCTATAACACTAAAGATGGCAAGTAGTGGCAGAAAGCATGGCACAGCCTGTGGGAGGGAAATGGTGGCAGCACAATGAGTGGAGGGAACCAGGGGAGCACAAAGTATCTGCAGTGGACTTGCCAACCCACAAAGAGAAAGACAGCTCAGTGCCTTCAGGCAGTAGGCTTGCTGGAGGAATTGGGTATCTATGAGCACTTGTTGGAGGAGCTAAAGAGCTGTAACACTTACCCAAACAGGGAAGAGACCTACAGAAGTCACAGCAGGAGGCACAATGGAGAGAAGACCTGCCTGCAGGCATGGCTGCGAAGAAGCTCAGAGCTGACTTTGTTGGGAAGTGGTCATGATGGAAGAACTATATCCTATTTCCTGTTACTTACAAATGATTCTGACCCTGAAGTTAGCCTGTTTCTTCCCTAATAAACCATATAATCCTGAGGGTAGTCTGTGTGTTTTGTGTGGCCACTGCAATGAATTTTCAAACCCAGCAGAGAAGTAGAGAGTACTGTGGAGAGGATGGCTGGTGACAGAAATGGTGGAAAATTTGAGCAATGGAGGTATATCTGACCTCTACCTCACAGGGTAATGTACCAAACAGTGTTTCTTTGCTATTCATAAGGTTTTCCCTGGCCAATTCTTTCAGAAGTGGACGGCCTCTTCCTTCTTCCTAGTCTGTCTC
>NW_006922080.1:1905691-1912029 GCF_000298275.1 Orycteropus afer afer | reverse complement strand
GGGATCGGGCAGTGTTTCCTTCTGCTGTGCATGGGGTCGCTATGAGTCGGAAATGACTCGACGGCACTTAACAACAACAACAACAACAACAACCTCACAGGGATCAGCTTTGGGCTGATGGTGAGTTTCATTATCCTCCCTGAAGGAAGAGGACTTCTGATGCCAGATTATAGGGGGAAAAGAATTTAAAAAAGAAGTACATGTGAGAAGTGAGAACATGTGAGAAAGGAGTGAAAAATGAAGGACGTGAAGACAAGTGGGGTAGATCATGGACAATGGTCGGCTGAGGAGCCATCTTAACCCCTATCTGAGGCAAGAGTGTACAGTATGAGCTGTCCCTCTCAGAGCCACCCATCCATGCAGATGCTTTCTGAATCTCAAGCTTTGGATGGAGCCAGACAGATCTTATTATCCCCATTTTACAGATGACAATTGTCAGTAACTGATAAGTTAAGCTACTTGCCCAGGAACACATAACTAGTAGGTGGTTCCTCTGAACTTTAACCCGGTTTCCTAATGGGAGGTTCTGGAATTTCCCATGTGTTGAAAAGAAGGTAGATTTAGAATCTGGCATGCCAATCATTTGAACCCCACTAGCCTGAGCTGCTGTTGCTATGTGCTGCCGAGTCATCTCTGACTCATAGCGAACCTTCCTTGGGTTTCCGAGGTGGTATCACTATGGAAGTAGATCGCCCAATCTTCCTTCAGAGGAGTGGCTGGTGGGTTTGAGCCGCCAACCTTCTGGTTAGCAATCAAGTGCCTTAGGCACTATGACTGAAGTAGTTACATAATTATGGTCAATTTTGGCTTATTTTTGCCTTTAGGTGTCACCAGATTGTTTTCATTTGTAGTTTCAACCTAAAACGTTTGCCCTCTTGAGAAGCATAATTGGAACCTTACCAAAAAAATTTAAATGAGACTTAGATTTAATTAAAGCAAATCCCTTCTTCCTGTCCTCCTTCTCTCTAACTCTATTCCCATCTTTAACTGCCATCCCTGAGCGGCCTTGAGGTCAGTCTCCTAGTGTCCTATGACCTCATTGCAGAAAATTGCTGAAATCAGCCTATTCACTTCATAGACTTGTAGGAGAAGGGAGGAAAAAAAAAAAAACCAGAAAAAAAAACCTCAGGGGCCTGTAACTAATATAAGAAATAGCACCCCACCCATTGGTCTATTTAACTTGGATGAGAAATGCAGGTGGTGACAATGAAAAGTGCCCTGGGCAGTGATAGGACCCAGTGATGTGCTTACTACACTTTATCACTTGTTGATTAATTACTAGGCTATATATAGAGCTACAAGGAGCTCTGGTAGCATACTGCCTAAGGCACTTGACTACTAACCAGAAGGCTGGTGGTTCAAACCCACCAGCCACTCCTCGGAAGGAAGGTTGGGCAACCTACTTGGGTAGTGATACTGCCTCGGGGGTCGCTATGAGTCAGGTCCGACTCGACGGCACATAACAACAAACAACATATAGAGCTACATCAGTTGTGGAGTTGTTGTTGTTGTTGTTAAGTGCCGTCGAGTCGTTTCCGACTCATAGCGACCCCATGCACAGCAGAACGAAACACTGCCCGATCCCGCACCAGCCCCACAATCCATGCTATACTCGAGCCCATCATCGCAGCCACTGTATCAATCCATCTCCTTGAAGGCCTCCCCCTCTTTCGTCGACCCTCCACCCTACCAAGCATGACATCCTTCTCCAGGGAATGGTCCCTTCTTACAACATGACCAAAATAGGTGAGACGAAGTCTGGCCATTCTTGCTTCCAAGGAGCATTCTGGCTGCACTTCCTCCAGGACAGATCTGTTAGTTCTTTTAGCAGTCCATGGTACTTTCAGCATTCTTCGCCAGCACCACAACTCAAAAGCATCAACTCTTCTTCGGTCCTCCCTATTCATTGTCCAGCTCTCACATGCATACAAGGTGATTGAAAATATCATGGCTTGTGTCAGGCGCACCTTAGTCCTCAAGGAGATATCCTTGCTCCTCAGCACTTGAAACAGTTCCTTCGCAGTTGACTTTCCCAATGCTACATACACGTCGTCTAATGTCCTGACTGCTGCTTCCGTTGGCATCGATTGTAGAACCAAGCAATGTGAATTCCTTGACAACCTCAATCTTCTCTCCATTGATTGTGATGCTGCTCATTGGTCCAGTTGTGAGGATTTTTGTTTTCTTTATGTTGAGATGTAATCCATACTGCAGACTGTATTCTTCAACCTTCATCAGTAGGTGCCTTAAGTCATCCTCACTTTCAGCAAGCAAAGTTGTATCGTCTGCATATCTCAGGTTGTTAATGATTCTTCCTCCAATCCTGATACCACGTTTTTCTTCATATAGTCCAGCTTCTCGGATTATTTGCTCAGCATATAGATTGAATAAGTGTGGAGAAAGAATACAACCCTGACGCACTCCCTTCTTGACTTTAAACCATGTAGTGTCCCCTTGTTCTGTTCGAATGACAGCCTCCTGGTCAAGGTACAGATTCCTCATAGAGGTGCTGTTTTTCCCTCTTACTCTTACTGTTTGTGCTGAGCTAAACAAGAGGTAAGAAGCAAAACCATATACACTGTGGCCAGGTGGTGGTGATCAATTAGGAATTGAGTGGGAGTCTATTGTCATACCCAGGTTTTAAAGTTGAACTCTAGGCACCTGGGAAAGCATGTGGAGAAAGGCCTTTCGCTTCTCTCTGTCTTACTGGCTGGCTTTATGTTTTTTGTTTTTGTTTTTACTGGGAAAGGAAATTCAACCAAAAGCAAAAGGCTTTCTCTTAAAACTGAGACACTGAGACTAATGACTCTTTTCCTCATTCAGTCATTTAAAGATCATTTATTAAGTCTTTGCTGTGTACACAGTACTGTGTATGGAATCTATGGAAGAAGTTTAGGTATAAGGGCTCCCCACCAGGGGCTCCTAGACCAGACAAAGTGACAAGATACTCAAACTAACTAGAGAAAAAAGGTGAGGCAGAATAACAAATATCCTAGGAAAATGTGGTAGGAGGCATCTGTCAATTTTTGTCTTCTCTTTGAGGGAACCACCTTTCCACAATATAGATGGCCTTGGTGGGCTAGCCATCACCATCTCTCTGCCACAACTCCTAGCAGAGGAGTGAATGAGTGAGTTAAGCTCCCTTTTCTACTGAAGATTTGCACCTTGAGTGTGGACACGGAAGAACAGAAGGGGATTAGAGTTGTGTCCTTCAATGACTGTGTCCACCAGGAAGGTCTGTGACCTCTTGCTACTTGATGTTTGGGGCTGCCCTGGTTTTTTATCTTCCCAAGAGTTGGTTTTGCAGCCATTTCTCTTTAATTCTGTAAACTATTCAGTACCCAATTTCAATAACCTCCTTTTTGCTTAAATTTGTCAGGGCTTATTTTTATGCTTCAAAATAAAGAATGCTAACTGATACTTGAATAATAATGAGCAAAGAGCAATGGCCTTGATGCCAGAAGTCCTGGCTCCAAGTTAGAATACTAGCTCTGTCACTTGCCAATAGTGTGATCCCACCATGGAAAATTTACTCTTTGAGCTTAATCAATAGAATGTGGATAACAGTGCTCAAAGTGTCTTTCTTTTCAAGATACTATGAGATAATAGATATGAGAGTGCCTCATAAACTGCACCTGCATATGAGTATAAAATGTTATTTTTATTAATGATTATGAGGGGGAGTGAACAGAGGATGAATATACAGTGGTATATTAAATAGATTAAACAAGCTAGAAAAGATTCTCTATAGTCGGGAGGAGAACAATGAGTGGCTGGACAGGCCATGGTAGACCGCAGGGAGTGTGCTGAAGTTCTCAAGTACAGGAATAACATGATCAACAAAGAGGCACTGTTGGCTATATGCTTTCTGGAAAAGAAAGAAGAAAGTTCAAAAGGAGAGCAACTTACACAAATGTGGAGTGTGGGCTACCAGGTTCTGACATCTCCTCTTCAGTCATATACTTATCGGCAACTCATACATGCATCTTAAAGGGATATTATTGTTGCATGGCATTGACTTGATACTGCTAGCTTCTGGTTCCCCGTAAGAGAGTTTTGAAGCTCAAGAAGGGGATAGTAGTTATGAAACCTGAGAGAATGACAGAAAATAGAATGACAGTCATACGTCAACAGGAGGAAGTACTATTACTTGATCACTTATAGGTGACAGGCAGGGTTAGGGTAGTAAAGGGGTAACTCATATTTGTTGAGTACTTTCTCTGTGTTGCTTGATATGTAATCCTCCCAATAACTTTGTGAAGTAGACATTGTTGTTCTTATGATTAGTCTCAGTGAAAATGAGGGAAACTCTCAATGAGATAGATTGAGACAGTAGCCAAAGTAATGGAGTCAAACATAGCAACACATAAACCTCCACTGACAGATGGGTGGTGGCTGCACATGAGATGCATTGGCCAGGAATTGAACCCAGTTCTCCCAAATGGAAAGTGAAAATTCTATCACTGAACCACCAATGCCTCCTTACAATATCATTTTAACCTCTAGGAATTGAAGGAAAAAGGAATTAAAAAAAAAAAAAAATGGGACCTAGTGCTTACTATAGGAACCTCTCTGTGGAACTTTCAAAGCAGAAAGTGATCTGTAATATATTATCATGAAATTTAGGAAGGGGAAGAAATCATTTGTAAAGAGGGACCCAATCTAACCTGTAGCTCCTGATAATGGACAATAATAGATAGACGGTAGAAGCTGTGTGTTACCTTTTCTCCCCAGTACCTTGTTTATTAAACAGTTAGAGTGTTATGGAAAAGCAAGGAGATCCTCAATGAGATCAGTGGCTACAATAGGTTCAAACAGCAACCATTGTAAGGATGGTGCAGGACTGGGTAACATTGCATATACATAAGGTTGCTATGCATAACAAAATCAACTCAATGGCACTTGACAACAATACCATGACACTATTTCCCTGGATTAGAATAATGATTAAAGGCACAGCCTTTCAAATTGGACAGATCTAGGTTTAAATCCTGTCTGCACTAAGAAAGGAGCCCTGGTGACAAATTGGTTAAGTGTCCAGCTGCTAACTGATTTGAACCCATGGGAAAAAGAGTTGGTGATCTGTTACCATAAAAATTTCATACTAGGGAACCCTACGGGCCAGTTCTACTCTGTCATGTAGTGTCACTACGAGTCAGAATCAACTTGATGGCACACAATAACTCACTGAAAAAAATGACTTTTATGTGCAAATAATTGAAAATGGATCTCTTTTTTCACAGTATCAAAAATCAACTCCAAGTGGATTAAAGAATCCAAATGTCAGCAAAATTTGAAAACTTTCAAAAGAAAATATAAGTGAATATCTTTTTGACTTTAGGACAGGGCAGCATTTCTTAATCACAACACAAAAATTGTTAAGTATAAAAGAATGGTGTTGTTGTTGTTTGCTGTCGAGTCGGCCCCGACTTATAGTGACATCTCCTTGGGTTTCCGAGGCAGTATCACTACGGAAGTAGGATTGCCCAACCTTCCTTCCGAGGAGTGGCTGGTGGGTTTGAACCGCCAGCCTTCTGGTGAGCAGTCAAGTGCCTTAGGCACTGTGCTACCAGAGCTCCTTATAAAAGAATAGATACATAAATTTTTATTGTATTAAAACTGATACTTTCTATTCATCAAAGGAGACTCTAATGAAAAAGTAAAAAGCTGCAAAATTACATAAAATATTAGAAACACATACAGCCAATAAAAGGTTAGTTTCAAAAAGATATGAAGCTACATTACAAACAAGAAAAACCCCAATTTAAAAGAAGACTGACAAAACCATAGAGAGGCATTTCATGGAAGAAACACACATGGCTAATAAACATACAAAGACACTTTATCTTACCAAGAGTCAGGAAGAGGTAGATCACACTTCATCACCTTGAAATGTCAATTTACTCCCACTTGATTGACAAATCTAAGAAGTCTGGTAATGTCAAATGTTGGATATCCATAGGATCTCATGGACGTTGCTGGTAGGAAATTGGAAAACTACTTGGCATTATTTTGTAAAACTGACTGCTTGTATGCCGAGCAAATCTATCAGGTATATACAAAGTTCTCTAAACATATACCCAAGAGAAAATTTAGCATGGCTACTGTTGTTGTTGTTGTTGTTAAGTGCCATCGAGTCGTTTCCGACTCATAGTGACCCCATGCACAGCAGAACGAAACACCACCCAATCCTGCGCCAGCCCCACAATCCCTGCTATAGAGCCCATCATTGCAGCCACCGTATCAATCCATCTCGTTGAAGGCCTGCCCCTCTTTTGTCGACCCTCCACCCTACCAAGCATGACATCCTTCTCCAGGGAATGGTCCCTTCTTACAAC
>NW_006922080.1:1889614-1902971 GCF_000298275.1 Orycteropus afer afer | reverse complement strand
CTGTTGGAGACCTCTTGTATCACCCCCACCTGGCTGACTGTTCCTCTGTCTGGCTTCCTGGCTTTTAATCCCCTTTCTCCTGCTCTTCTGACCTGCTTCTTTGGTCATCCCTGAGTTGTCTCTCCTCACCTGTATCCCTGGGGCTGACTGCTCTTCTGCCAGGTTCAAGGCTTTTATCCTCTTTCTCCTGCTTTTCTGGCCTGCTACTCTGGGCAGGCCTGAGTTTCCCCTCCTCACCTATTCCCTTCGGCTGACTGCTCTTCTGTCCAGGTTCAAGTCTTTTATCCCCTTTCTCCTGCTCTTCCAGCCTGCTACTCTGGCGTCCCTGCGTTGTCTCTCCTCACCTGTAACCCTGGGGCTGACTGCTCTTCTGTCTGGGTTCAAGGCTACTAGGAGACACATATGTAAAAACTAATCTTATCTAAACATAGAAAACTATCAAAAAATTAGAAACAACCTAAATGTTCATTGAAAGAAGAACTCATAAATAAATTACAATATATTCATAAAATGGAATATGGTACAGCATGAAGATAAAATTACTACAAATAAATTCTTCTACATGGATGAATTTTAATAGCATAATGTCAAATAAAATAAATCAAATCCCAGAAGACCATATAATTATTATACAATTTTTATAAAGTTTGAAAACTAAGCAAAATTAAAACTAAAGTGGGTGAAAATAAATAATATGCTCTAAGAAATATGCAATAATATTTAATAGCATATAAAAACTTTTTATTTAAAGTCAAGGAAATGTGAAGCACAATATTTGGTGAAGTGGTTATTTCTGGGGAGGAGACAGTGGACAGGGGAAGAGATTCAGATGCTGTAAGTTATAGGTTATAGTCTACTCTTAGTTTAGGCAGTGGTTTTAGAGGTGTTATTATCTTATTTAGAGTAGATACATGCATAAAATAAAATAAAATAATCAATTATCTTCCATGGACCCGTGGCCACAGTGAATCATGAAACAATGACTAAGATTAATTGAGTTCTATGAAACTAAGATCTAATCAGTCAATCAATAAATAAGAAATTTTGGTTACATCATGTGCTAATTATGTGGGCCTGGTTAAGTTACATAATATGTTTTAATTTCACTTTTCTTAGATGTAACAATAAATGGGAATTAATATATTTTTAATAAGTTGCTTTGAGATATAACTCATAAACCGTAACAATTTATTCATTTAAAGAGTGAAATCTAATGGTTTTTAGTATAGTCACAGAATTGTGCAGCCATCTTCAGAATAAATTTCAGGACACTATCATCACCCCAAAAATAAACCCTGCCCTCATTCTGCTCACTATCTATTCCCCCCTTCTTTTCCCACAGTCCTAGTCAACCACTAATTTCTTTATGACTTAATGAATATGCCTATTATGGATATTTCATGGAAATGGAATCATACAATATATGGTCTTCTATGACGGGAGCTTTTTTTTTGGTGAATGGTAGCTAATATTTTTATTATCTTTTCTTAAACTAAAAAACCAAACTCACTGCAGTAAAGTTGATCCCTACTTATAGTGACCCCTCCTTGGGTTTCTGAGGCAGTATCTCCATGGAAGTAGATTGCCCAGTCTTCCTTCCGAGGAGTGGCTGGTGAGTTTGAACTGCCAGCCTTCTGGTTAGAAGTAAAATGCCTTAGGCACTTCACCACCAGAGCTCCTTTTCTTAGAGCAGAAGTTTTTAGAGTGAATCCTTGTGAATTCCTTCTGACGTGTAATTCCTTCTGGCAGTTTGGCTGCCCATATTAATTTAAGTTGTAGTCAGGACCTGTAAAATTAACTTTCTTTAAATTATTAAGCACTATATATCATCTCAGCCAAGGAACCCTGGTGGTCAAGTGCTCAGCTGCTAATAGAAATGTCCGTGACTCATGTCCACCAGCCATTTTGCAAGAGAAAGATGTGGCTGTCAGCTTCCCTAAAGATTCAGCCCTGGAAACCATATGCAGGCAGTTCTACTGTGTTCTGTAGCATCACTATGAATCAGAGTCAACTTGATAGCAATGGAAAAAACAAATTATCTCAGTTATTGAAAACCCTATGGAGTATAGTTTTACTCTGACACACAGATAGGAATCAGTGCAACAGCAACTTTAAAAAAAAAAAAAAAAACTATCATCTCTACCCCCCATCTGTCATTTTATCATACTGTGGTGGCTTGTGAATTTCTGTAATGCTGGAAGCTGTGCCAACCATAATTTCAAATATCCATGGTAGATAAGTGGATAGATTGCAGTGGAACTTCCAGATTAAGACAATAGGAAGAAAGGCCTGGTGATCTACTTCTGAAAATTAGTCTTTGACTTCATCTCATTTACTTTGGACATGTCATCAGGAAGAACCAATATTGGCGAAGGACATCATGTTTGGTAAGTGGAGGGCCAGCAAAAGTGAAGAAAGCCCTCAGTGAGACGGATTGACACAGTAACCACAACAATGGACCCGAGCATATCAATGATAATGAAGATGGTGCAAGGCTGGGCAATATTTTGTTCTTTTGATACTTGGGGTTGCCATGAGTTGGGACTGACTGAAGGCAACTAACAACAATCGTATCTATCATCTAGACTATGTAATATGTTGTCTTATTCTCACAAGTCTAACAATGCCCTATGAAGCAGTATTAAAGATACCAAACAACTTGGTTAATGCCACACAGGTGGTTCCTTTTTTGGGGGAAGGGGTATTTAGCTTAATTTTTACACAATGTCTTTTTTGTTCTGCTAAGGCCATTTTGCAGTTTTCATCAAAATCAAGTAGAGTTAGGAGTTTGAGGTATTCTTGGCCTGGTTAAAACTATTCAATATTAACCATTTTTTTCCCACTTAACTGTGCGGAGAGCAGTAATTGTCTATGCCAATAAATGAGTAGTAGACTGTTGACTTTATGGTTAGTAAAACATAAAGAGCCCACTAAGTCTCTAATTATTGTGCTTCAGTTAAAGATGCAACTGCCTATTCTGACTTCCCTGTTTTTATCAAGTCAGAGAAAGGAACTGCTGTTTCATGAACATTAGGATGCTGAGTGTCTAGTAATTTCCATTTCAGACTGGAAATACATGACATATAGCAAAGAAATGAAGTGGATGAAACTAGTTACATTTAATTTGACACTTATCTTCAAATGTACTATGCATATTGCTACCACACTAGGCCATGAAGATCTCAGAATTTTTATAAAGGAGGGATCCTTTATAAATTTTTTTTTTTTTGTTGAAAGAGGGCCCTCAAAAAAGTTTTTTTATGGTAGGTTTACAATGAAGAGCACAGTTTCTTTTTTTCTTTGATTGTAAGTTTATTTGGAGAAAGCATTGTTACTTCTAAAATTGTACATTCTCACAGAAAGATAAAAAATTTCTGATCCCTTCTTCCCTGTTTAGCCTCTAGGAAGCTTAACAGGCTGATTAAGCAAGTAAAGTCGTCAAATTTTCTTCGACAGCTCAGAAATCCCTGGGGTTGAGTTGAGTTTTAGGTGAAGGGTTCATTTTGGTGCCAGACTAGTTCACCACTCTCATCACTAACCACACTTGACAGGTTACAGTTTGCACGATGCTGACACTGATATTCACAGGAACAAGCATTTGTGTTTGAGACCTAAAGAGAGAAACACCTTGCTATGATCACCTGTAACTGTGCAATATTTTTTTCTTTCTGTAATCGTGGTTTGGGTGAAAGTTTACAGAGCTAACTAGTTTCCCATTTAACAATTTGTACACATTTTGTTTTGTGACATTATCTGCAACCCTTCAATGTAACAGCAGTCTTCCCACTTCCTCCCTGGGTTGCCCATTTCCATTCATCCTTCTTTCTTGTCCCTTCCTGCCTTCTGAACACTGTTTTTGGGCAAATGCTGCCCTTTTGATCTCATATGGTTGATTATTCTGAGGAGTACTCACAGGTATTATTCTTCACCTTATGTTGTTGTTTGTTGTTATGTGCCCTCGAGTTGGACCCGACTCATAGCGACCCCTCCTTGGGTTTCCAAGGCAGTATCACTATGGAAGTAGATTGCTCAACCTTCCTTCCGAGCAGTGGCTGGTGGATTTGAACCACCAGCCTTCTGGTTAGCAGTCAAGTAGCTTAGGCACTATGCTACCAGAGCTCCCTCTTCACCTTATAGGGTTGTCTATTGTTTAAGACTTCTTTAAAGTGTCAAAAAGCAAATATATCCCTTTGGGGACTAAGGAACACCTGACCCAAGCCATGGTATTTTCAATTGTCTCATATGTATGTGAAAGCTGGCCAATGAATAAGGAAGACCAAAGAAGGGGTGATGTCTTTGGATTATGGTGTTGGCGAAGAATACTGAAAATACCATGCACAAACACATCTGTCTTGGAAGAAGTATAGTCAAAACAATCCTTAAAAGAGAGGATGGCCAGATTTTGTCTCATTTACTTTAGACATGTAACAAGGAGCTACCAGTCCCTGGAGAAGAACATCAAACTTGGAAAACTAGAAATCCCAAAAAACCAAACCTACTGCCATCATTCAAAGTGACTCCCATGGGGTTTCCAAGGCTGTAAATCTTTATGGAAGCAGATTGCCCATCTTTTTCCCATAGAACAGCTAGTGGGTTTGAACCATTGACTTTCTGGTTAGCAGCCAAATGCTTTACCAGCTGAGGCCCCAGAGCTCCTGGGAAAAGTAGAAGGTCAGCAAAAATGAGGAATACCCACAATGAGATGGATTGCTCTGGTGGCATAGTGCCTAAGGTATTTGACTGCTAACCAGAAGGCTAGCAGTTCAAACTCACCAGCCTCTCCTTGGAAGGAAGATTGGACAATCCACTTCTGTAGAGATACTACCTTGGAAACTCAAGGAGGGTCGCTATGAGTTGGATTGACTTGACTGCAGTCAGTTTGGGAGTAGCAGCAACGATGGCCCTGAGCACAGCAATGATTGTGAGGATGCTGTAGTACCAAGCAGTGTTTTGTTATATTGTACATGGGGTCACTATGAGTTAAAACCAACTTGATGGCACTTAACAAAAATTGTTTGGCTGACATGTGATTCCTGGGGGTGGGTTCAGTTCCAGAGTTGAAGGGTGACATAGGTCTATAGTCTCAGAGATTCTGCCAGTAAGTCTGATCTTTTTTCATGATTTTGAATTTTGTTCTACATTTTTCTCCCACGCTGTCCAGGACTTCTATGTGATCCTGTTCAGAGTGGTTGGCAGTCATACCCAGGTACTATCTAATTCTTCTGGTCTCAGGTTAGTGGAGACTGTGCTTTGTGTTTCCTTGAGTCTTTGATTTTCTTCACTCTTCTTCATTGCAGATAGGGAGAGACCACTAGTTGCTTCTTAGATGGCAACTCACAAGCCAAGTAGATGCAGATCATTATCTTTGTGGACTAAGTTATGCCAATTGATCTACATGTTCCCCAACATTATGGTCCACAACATGGATGAACCTGAACATTGTTGCTGAGTGTACTCAAAGTACAAATACAAAGTGAGTCAAAGTATTATGACTTTGCTGAGTGAAATAAGTAAATCACAAAAGGACAAAATTGTATGAGACCTCTATTATAAAAAAATCAAGAAAAAGTTTACACAGAAAAATTATTTGATGGTTACCATGGATCAGAGGGGAATGGAGAGAAAATTTCTAACTGGAGGGTAGATATGTATTAACTTGAGGTGTTGTTGTTGTTATGTGCCATCAAGTCAGTCCTGACTCATAGCAACTCCTCCTTGGGTTTCCGAGGTGGTATCACTACAGAAGTGGATTGCCTAACCTTCCTTCTGAGGAGTGGCTGGTGGATTTGAACCGCCAGCCTTCTGGTTAGCAGTCAAGTGCCTTAGGCAGTATATTACCAGAGCATGTATTAACTTGGGTGAAGGGAAAGGCAATGTACAATAAAGGGGAAGTCAGCACAATATGACCAAGGCAAAGAAAGACACTGGGATGTGCACAAGAGTTAAAGGCAACAAACATAAATACTATTATATACACAATGCTTCAATAGCATTAATAACAAATAATAATCTACAAATGGATACAGAGGTAGATATGTAAGATGAAAAGGTGTGGGAAGGCACCTAGGCATATACAGGTGTGGCAGAGGATATTTCTACATATGTATTTGCTGCAAGGGAGCTGGTGGCAGGCCAGAACAGCTAGGGGAGGCCTGGAAGTGAGCAGAGTGGTGTAGAACAGCTAAGGGAGACAAACTTGTCTGTCAGTTTGTCATACTGTGGTGGCTTGCATGTTGCTGTGAGGCCAGAGGCTATGCCACTGGTATTTCAAATGCCAGTAGGGTTACCCATGGTGGACAGGTTTCAGTGGTGCTTCCAATCTAAGACAGACTCGGAAGAAGGAAGAGGCCATCCACTTCTCAAAGAACCAGCCAGTGAAAACCTTACGAATAGCAGTGAAACACTGTCTGATATATTACTGGAAAACTTTATGAATAGCCCTGATACATTGTCTGATATTATGCCAGAAGATGAGCCCCTCAGGTCAGAATGCACTCAAAATATGACTGGGAAAGAGTTGCCTCCTCAGAGTAGATTTGACCTTAATGATGTGGATATAGTAAAGCTTTTGGGACCTCCATTTGCTGATGTGGCATGACTCAAAATGAGAAGAAATAGCTACAAACATCCATTAATAATCAGAACATGGAATGTATGAAGTGTGAATCTAGGAAAACTGGAAGTTGTCAAAAAAGACATGGAACCCATAAAGATTGATATCCTAGGCATTAGTGATCTGAAATGGACTGGTTTTGGCCATTTTGAATCAAACAACCATATGACCTACTATGCCAGGAATGACAAATTGAAGAGGAATGGCATGGCATTTATCATCACAAAGAATGTTTCAAGATCTATCCTGAAGTACAATGCTGTCAGTAGGATAATATCCATATGCCTACAAGGAAGACCAGTTAATACTACTATTATTCAAATCTGTGCACCAACCACCAAAGCCAAAGATGAGGAAATGGAAGATTTTTACCAACTTCTACAGTCTGAAATTGACCAAACATGCAATTAAGATGTGTTGATTATCACTGGTAATTGGAATGCAAAAGTTGGAAACAAAGAAGAATGACCAGTAGTTGGAAAATATGGCCTTGGTGATAGAAATAACACTGGAGATCACATGATAGAATTTTGCAAGACCGAGGACTTATTCAGTGCAAATAGGTATTTTCAACAACACAAATAAGATCTTTACATATGGACTTTGCCAGATGGAGTACACAGGAATGAGATTGACTACATCTGTGGCAAGAGACAATGGAGAAGTCCAATATTTTCAGCCAAAACAAGGCCAGGAGCTGATTGTGGAACAGACCATCAACTGCTCATATGCAAGTTTAACTTGAAGTTGAAGACAATTAAAACAAGTCTACAAGAACAAAAATATGACCTTGACTACATTCCTCCTAAATTTAGAGATCATCTAAAGAATAGATTTGATGCATTGTAAACCAATGACAGAAAACCAGAGGAATTGTGGGATGACATCAAGAACATCATCCATGAAGAAAGCAAGAGGTCATTGAAAAGATGAGAAAGGGAGAAAAGATCAAAATGGATGTCAGAAGAGATTCTTAAAGTTGCCCTTGAATGGAGAGTAGCTAAAGCAAATGGAAGAAATGAGAAGATAAAAGAGCTGAACAGAAGATTTATTATAATGAAATGTGCAAAGACCTGGAGTTAGAAACCAGAAGGGAAGAACACACTCAGCATTTCTAAAGATGAAAGAACTGTAGAAAAAACTTAAGTCTTGAGTTGTAATATTGAAAGTTTCTATGGACAAAATATTGAATGATGCAGGAAGCATCAAAAGAAGATAGAAGGAATACACAAAGTCACTATACCAAAAAGAATTGTTAGATGTTCATTTGTTTCAGGAGGTGACATATGATCAAGGACCAATGGTATTGAAAGAAGATATTGAAGCTGCACTGAAGGAACTGGCAAAAAACAAGACTCCGCGAATTGTTGGACCATCCATTGAGGTGTTTCAACAAACAGATGCTGCACTAGAGACACTCACCCAACTATGCCAAGAGATTTGGAAGACAGTTACTTGGCAAAATGACTGGAAGAAATGAATATTTGTATCCATTCCAAAAAAAAGGTGATCCCACAGAATGTAGAAATTATCAAACAATATCATTGATATCACATGCAAGTAAAATCTTACTGAAGATAATTAAAAAATGGTTGCAGCAGTACGTTGACAGAAAACCTTAAGAAATGCAAGTTGGATTCTGAAGAGGACGTGGAGATGTCAGGTGAATCTTGACCGTAAGCAAAGAATACCAGAAAGATGTTTACTTATGTTTTATTGACTATGCAAAAGCATTCAATTGTGTAGATCATAGCAAATTATGGATAATATTGAGAAGAATGGGAATTCCAGAACATTTAATTGTACTCATGAGGAACCTGTACATAGACCAGGAGGCTGTTTTTTCAATAGAACAAGGGGATACTGCATGGTTTAAAATCAGGAAGGGAGTGCGTCAGAGTTATATCTTTTCACCATACTTATTCAATCAGTATGCTAAGCAAATAATCCAAGAAACTGGAGTATATGAAGAAGAATGTGGCATCAGGAGTGGAGGAAGGCTCATTATAACCTGCGATATGCAGATGAAACAACATTGCTTGCTGAAAGTGAGGATGACTTGAACCACTTACTGATGAAGATTGAAGACTACAGTCTGCAGCATGGATTACACCTCAATATAAAGAAAACAAAAATTCTCACAACTGGCCCAGTAAGCAGCATCATGATGAACGGGGAAATGATTAAAATTGTGAAAGACTTCATATTACTTAGTTCTACAATCAACACCGATGAAAGCAGCAGTCAAGACATCAGACGATGTATTGCACTTGGCAAATCTGCTGCAAAAGCCTCTTTCAAACGCTGAAGAGAAAAAATATCTCCTTGAAGACCAAGGTGTACCTAACCCAAGCCATGGTATCTTCAGTTGCATCATAATCACGTGAGAGCTGGACAATGAATAAGGAAGATCAAAGTTGAGGCTTTGACTTGGTGTGTTGGTGAAGAATGCTGAAAGTACCATGGACTACTAAAAGAACTAATATACCTGTCCTGGTAGAAGTGCAGCCAGAATGCTTCTTAGAAGAAAGAATGGCCAGGATTCATCTCACCTACTTCAGTCATGTTGTCAGAAGGGACCATTCTCTGGAGAAAGATATCATGCTTGATAATGTGGAGGGCCAACAAAAAGGGAATGCCCTCAAAAAGATGGATTGACACAGTGGCTGCAATGATGGATGGGCTCAGTTATAGCAGGGATCATGGGATTGGCACAGGACTGGGTAGTGTTTCGTTCTGTTGTACATAGGGTTGCTATGAGTCAATGACACCTAACAACAACAACATTGGCTGCAAATATATCTGTAAACAAAGTAGAGTATACAAGGGGCAAATTTATGAAAACTTCTTAGCCATAACCAAACACCTTGAGAGAATGAGTCACTGAGGTTGAGGGCTTAGTATTAAGGTATTATTTTTCAGAAAAGAAAATAACTTCATGATCTATTTCCAGGAGCGTAGGAATTCCAAATGGAGTCCAGGCTCTAAGATTCTACTTCTCTGTCCCTGCCTCTTGGCCTCCTTCCCATCATCTATCCCAGAGGCTCCTAGCTTTGTCTTCTTTGTTGAGCGCTATGGTTTCCCCACCCTTTTCTCAGCATGTGAAAGTACAAAGCAAGGCATAAAGTTCTGTGGCAACTATAGTGCAAAGCTGTACAGTGATTCCAAGTCTTCTACAAAACTCAATTATAGGTAAGAAAAATATGAATTCTTACCTTACTTAATCAAGGAACTATTCTCTCTATTCTCAGAAGAAAAATATTTTTCTTTTGAATTTTCATTTCCGTAATTTTTTATTGAGATTTGGGTGAAAGTTTATAGAGCAAATTCTTTTTTGCATATAGCAGTTCATATACATTATGTTTTATGACATTGACTGCAATTCCCCACAGCGTAACAGCTCTTTTCCCACTTCTTCCCTGTTATCTTTCCTGCCCCCTGAACTATCCCCCTGTGCAAATACTGCCTTTCTATTCTTCCATGAGTCATCGTTCCAAGGAGTGTATCTACCTGATGGAAATGCTCACCCTCTATGCTTGTCTTTTGTTTGGCTGGAAGCCACAGGAGTGAGTTCAATTTCAGATCTGAAGGATAATTAGAGGTCATATTCTTGGGGGTCTCACAAGGCTCTATCAGATCAGTAAACCTGGTCTTTTTTTTTTTTTTTTTTAATGATTTTGAGTTTTGTTTCACATTGTTGTCTCATTCTGTCAAAGATCTCCTGTACCGACTCCTTTCCAAGTGGTTGACAGTGGTAGCCGGGCACCATTTAGTTTTTCTGGTCTCATGGTCATATAGACTGAAGTTTGTGTGGTCCTCTAGTCCCCTGGACTAATTGTTTTATGCATCTATGGTTTTCTTCATTCTTATTTGCTCTGTATGAGGAGAGACCCATCATTGCATCTAGATGGCTGCTTGCAAGCTTTTAAGACCCCATTTGCTACTTACCAAAGTAGGATGTAGAGCAATGTTTTTATGGTTTTTTTTTTTTTTTTTCCTTTTTTTGTGGTGAAGACATAAACAAGACATTCACCAACGAAACAACTTCCACATTTACAATTCAGGGACAATTGATGACATTTTTCATGTTACGCTACCATTATTGCTATCCTCTTCCAAAATATTTACCACCATTAGCATAATCTCAATGCCCCACAAATGAAAGCTTCCCCTTTCCTTCTGCTTCTTACCCCTGGTAACCACTAATAATCTTTGATACACATACACACACAGACATATATATTCGTACACACACACACATACATATTTTAAAATCAACCTATCTAGGTATCCCCCCACTCTCATCCCTGGTAACCAGCAAAAAGCTTTCCTTGACTTTTTGCAATAAGGCACTAATACAATATTTGTCCTTCTGTGATTGACTTATTTCACTCAGCATAATGTCCTCCATGCTCATCCATGTTATGTGGTGTTTTGCAGATTCTACATTATTTTTTAGTGTTGTATAGCATTCCACTGTGTTTAAGTACCACAGTTTACCCCTATTTTTTCTTTATGAACTTTATGGGTTTAGGTTTCACATTTAAGTCTATGATCCATCTGAAGTTAGTTTTGTGTATGGTGTGAGGTACGGATCTTGTTTCATTTTTCTGCAAATGGATATTCAGTTTTGCCAGCACCGTTTGTTAAAAAGGCTATCTCTTCCCCATTTAATAGATTTTGGCCCTTTGTGTAAAGCAATGTTTCTATGTAATATACTATATCAATTGAGCTTTATGTTTCCTGTGACCATGATCCTGAGCCCACAGGTCCACCAACTCATTCCATGAGGGTAGTCGACTGTGCTTAAGAAGTTATCATAAAAAAATGGAGGGGGGGGGAAACAGGTTTGCTAGTCTGATAGAGCCTGGTGGAAGCACTGAGACTATGGTCCCTAGCTGCCCTTCAGGTCTGGAATTGAACCCATAGCTGTGGCTTCCAGCCAAACATAAGACAGGCATATGAGTTGAACATGTACCTGAGGTAGATACACTCCTTGCAGAGAATATTCATGCAAAAAGAAGGGCTGTTTATGAACAGGGAGACAGTTCAGGGGGCAGGAATTCATGGAGGGATGGACACAGGGAAGAGGTAACTATCAGGAGGAAGTGGGAAGGGAACTGTTGCATTGGGGTAAATTGTAGTCAATGTCATGAGACAATGTGTGTGTGAACTGCTGTATGGAAAGTGAAATTTGTTCTGTAAACTTTCACTCAAATATATATATTTGAAGACTACAGTCTGCAGTCTCATATATATATGAGCTCTGGTAGCATAGTGCCTAAGGCACTTGACTGCTAACAGAAGGCTGGCGGTTCAAACCCACCAGCCACTCCTCGGAAGGAAGGTTGGGCAATCCTACTTCCGTAGTGATACTGCCTCGGAAACCCAAGGAGGCGTCGCTATGAGTCGGGGCCAACTCGGCAGCATATAACAACAACAACAACATGTTATCATAATTTTGCCCCTGTTAGTTCTAGTTATATGGACATTCTTGCAGCACATAAAAATACGTATGTAGAATTACCATCTGCCAAACTTATATATGGTCATGGATATACTCCCTTTTGCCCTATCTACATTCAGCCTGTCTACCCATCTATTTACCCATAGATTAATGTTTGCTATTAATGATAATGCAGTATTGTATATGTAAAAGGGTTTATCTTTGTTGTCTCTACCTCTGTGCTAAAAGAAAGTTTGGTCACTTGCTTTTGGTATATTGCCTTTCACTTTATCCAAATCAATATTTGTCTCTACCTACGAATGAATGAAAGACAACATGTATCAATGGTGTGGATCACAGACAAACCTGTTTCTACCTCCTGATAGAATTTATAGTGAAGATAGAGGGTGAAAGTTAGCCCATCTCACTTCTACTCCAGGTGAGGCTACTACACCATCACTATTTATAAGCACCATCACCACACTATCACTACTAATATTGTTAGTTATACTGATTGCTATTATATGACAGATATCATACAATGCAATTTATACTCACATTTAAATTGAGCTCCCTAATAACCTTGTGAGGTAGGAAACCAAAATAACTTGCTTATGGTCACACAGTTAACAAACAGCAAAGTGAGAATATGAATGCAGATTTGACTGACCCCAAAGTTTACTATTTTTTTTACTACACTACAAAAAGGGAAAAATAATGTCTATATATGTGTGTTGTAATTAAGATCTTCTAAAAGGAAACCACATGCCTTATTATAAGAAAAATTCATCCTCAATCAACTCCAACATGAGTCAATCATTTTTATTTTTAATGTTATTGTTGTAGCATTGATCTTATTCATTACTTTTGTGTTCTTTTAGAATTCATTCGCAGTTTATACTACACAATCAGACATTTATATGGCCTCTCTTTGATTTACATACAGTGTTAAAACCAAAAAAACCCACTGCCATCAAGTTGATTCTAACTCATAGTGACCTCCATTGGGTTTCCAAGGAAGTAAACCTTTTTTTTCCCCCTTATTTATTTATTTATTGTGATTTGGGTGAAGATTTACAGAGCAAATTCACTTTCCATACAGCCATTCACATATACTTTGTCTCATGTCATTGACCACAGTTTACCACAATGCAACAGCTCCCCTCCCAGTTCCTCCCCATAGTTACCTCTTCCCTGTGTCCATCCTCCATATACTCCTGCCCCCTGAGCTGTCTCCCTGTGCATAAGCAGCCCTTCTTTCTCCCATGATTGTTCTCTCCAAGGAGTGTATCTACTTG
>NW_006922080.1:1858407-1887914 GCF_000298275.1 Orycteropus afer afer | reverse complement strand
ACAGGGAAAAGAAAAAATGCTGAAAACTAGGACCTGGTAGGGGAAGATTAAGAATAATAATAAAAAGGACAAAAGTATTAATAATATTAGTTGTTTTAAAACAGACAAATACAAGCAAACTAATCACCAGAAAAAAGAAAGTGGAAAAATAAATAAAGAGGAAAAAAAAAAAAAAGTCGGTATAGGACATGGCAGGGCACCCAGGCTCCCTCTGAGCACACAGACTGTGATGGAGTTCCTGTGGGCCCAGAAGGTAGGTGGGAGTGGAGGATGTCTGCCCCTCCATTCACCAAGAGTAACAAGAGGAATGTCGTACCTTGTCAGTCTTGCAGGTCCCGAGTGTTCTTGGGTTTGCTGGAAAGCAGAACATGTTCTTAAGCCCCAGTAATCTGCAAGAGCACTGTCTCTTTAAATAGTCAAGCCACTTTTTAAACCTTCAAAATGGCGGCACGCTCCAGACCAGCAAAAGTCCACAGCTCAGCCCACCTTTCTCTTCACCTTCTCTGTTTGTTCCCCAGCCACTGTGCACAATCCTCCGTGCAGCCGCTGGCTTGCAGGGTGATTTTTAGGTTAATTCTTAGGTCCTACCACCACTCGGGAATCTTCAAGCTGTCTGTGCCGTCAGGATCGTTCAGGATCGCTGCCAGACCGGAGCTCCGTCTGTCTCCTTTTTTGGTATTTTCACGCAAATTCTTCTGCTAGTTGGGGTTTAGTCCACTTCTATACCCTTCCCTTCAAGGCTCAGGGTTCCAGAATTATCTTCTGTGTCTGTGTTAATTGGTTTCCCTTTTCTTTGTTGAAGAGGGTCTGTGCAGTCTTTCTGCCTAGTCTGCCATCTTGCCAGATCCCTCCTAGCATTTCAAGGCAGTAAATCTTTACAGAAGTAGATTGCCCCATCTTTCTTCCACGGAGTGGCTGGTAGGTTTGAACCACCAACCTTCTAATTTGCAGTCAAACATCTTAGGCACTGAGCCACAAGAGTTCCTATATACAGTGTTAGGCATAGATATTTTATCTTTCCTGAGAACAGAAGCCATGTCTTCTGATGCATGCTCTGTCATACTTAAAAGAGTACTGTGTAAATATTCATAGAAGATCAGGAACCTGGCACTAATCTCCAGAGACTTACACTACTTAGTCTAAAATAGTGCCTAGTGCATAGTAGGTGCTTAATAAATACTTATTGAGTAACTGGTTCAATATCCTGAAGGAACTGAATCTTAAAGAACAAGGAAGAACTAACCAAGCAAGTGTGGATGGAGAGGATTCTAGGAAGAGAAAACAGCAACACAAAATCATAGCAGCCTGACAGAACTTGACAAAGAACTACAAGAGTTCCAAATGACTTTGAAAGATGCTCTCTATTAACTTTCATATCCCTTCAAAGGTCTCTTGTAAAGTGATCTATCCCAGGGTTACCAGGTCATTGCCTGACTTGTTTTAGGGGGACAGTCTTAGAGTTGGAGTTGGCTAATTGCTCTTCCCCTCCCAGCTCAGCAGCTCCCACCTGAGAAGCAGAAGCTGAGCAAAGAGAGAGAGGAAGTGGAGATGGAAGAAAAGGGAAGAGCTCTCAGATTAATCCTGTGGGTTCATCATGTTAGAAAGGTGGATCCAGGAAAGGTGTGTTTGGCAGGTAATGGGACTTCCGCTGTGTGACTCAGCAGCTTCCAATAGGGCATCCCAGCCAAGTGGGTTTCAGTCAGCATAGTTACTGATGAGTAAGACTATGAAAAACTCACTGAAATGTATTGCAAAACCATCCACCATCCCAGTAAGATGTTTTAAAACCAGCTTCACAGTTAATGCACCTTGATCCAAGTTCACAATGCCTGTGAACAAGTCACCCAGCATCTTCCAGAAGGCCTAGCTCCATGCAAAGTGGGAAGCTGCCAAAGCTGTGCTGAGTGTGCAGCCCATTAGTAAAGGGCCACTGGATCCCAAAGGCTCTGGGGTTTAGCTATGCCACACTGACAATGGGGCTGCTTCATGCTCCTCTGATTTCTTCCACTGAAGCATCCCAAAGTGCTTTCCCAGGGTGGATTATTTCTCTTATTTGGTGGATGGGGCTCAGAGAAGCTAAGTCTTGCCCGCAGCTACACAGCAAGTCAGTTCCTGAGGCTGGAATTGAAATCCAGACCTCCATGTAGCCATTGGTTGGCATCCTCTGAAGGACTTTGGAGGACAGAAGAGGCTATGGAGTAAGCCTTCTTAAATGGACACTGTGGTGGACAAAGGGGTTAGGGAGAATGTGAGGGTTGGGGCACAACAAGTCCACAAGAAAAGTCACTCAAAGCACAAGTGTTTCCTGAGGTGGATCAGTGGCATCCTCTTTGTAAATAAAGTACATTACTGAGATTATTGTTGTTAGTTGTCATCAAGTGCATTCCAATTCATGGCAACCTTATGTATAACAGAAGGAAACATTGCCCAGTCCGACACCATCTTCATTTTTGGGTCCACTGTTATAGGTACTGTATCAATCCATCTCATGGAGGGTTTCCTTTGTTTTCTCTGACCCTCATCTTTACCAAACATAATGTCCCTATCTAGCTATTGGTCTTTACTGATGACATGCTCAAAGTAGGCAAGCCAAAATCTCACCATCCTCACTTTTAAGGAGCGTTCTGGTTGTATTTCTTCTAAGAGTTATTTGTTTATTCTTCTGGCAGTCTACATCCATTTAATGTTCTTTGCCAACAATGTAGTTGTATAATCATAAAATGTTGGAATTAGAAGGGGCCCTTGGAAAGCATCAGTCCAATTTCTTTCATTTTTTGGTGAGAAAATTGAGATCCAGAAATGTTAATGCACTTGCTCAAGGTCACACAGTTGATTAATGCCAGAGTGAGGGATGGAGCCCATGCTTTTTAAGCATTGATTCTGTTCACTTTCCAAATATCAGTAGTTCTTACAATAATTGCCTATTCTTTGACGTCACCTGGAAACTAAGTAAATTACCATTTCTAAAGCATTAGTTAACTTTTCCTCTCTGCTTTACTGCCATCTGAGATGAAATGGCATGAAAGAACCAGAGGCAAAAGGGTGAGCATGCACTGCTTAGACCTCTAAGATCTTAAACACCCTGAATCTTCTATTCTTTGGGTCTTGGAGTTAGAAGAAGTGCTGGGAAATCCCAGCAGGACCCTTGGAGAGGCAGCTTCTGGGACCAGATGAGCCTGGTTTCAGAGAAGTTTGGGCCCACTCTTGGGCATATGTCTTAGTGAAATGTGTTTGGAACAGTATACTCAGGCTCCTTGCCTGGGCCTTCCATTCCACTGAGTGATGATCATGGCTCTTGGCACAGGTGGCAGTTGCCAATAGGAGCTCTCCCATCATTCACCCATCTTGTGCCCTTCCCAGCAACCTCATCAGTTTGGCAGGGAGTGCCACAGGCAGGGTGCTGGGATGGGCAGAAGAAGTGCAGCTCCCTCTCCTCTGCAGTCCAGGTGTCAACAGATAGGATATGAATCTACTCCTCCCTTAGCAAATGAATAGAACTTTTATGGGCTGAGTAATCCCATATGGAAGAAGCTAGTCTGTCAGTGGTCCTGGGTTTTCCAGCTGGGGTCTAAACTTTTCAGTTCTGGATCAGAGAGCCCATCAGAATTCCTGTAAGGAGTGGCTTTTCTAGAATTTAGGCTCAACAACTTCTGTCCATCCACTGGCCAAGAGGGAAGTCACATGTTCTCCCCACTGAGAATTGGTGCCTGGAGCTGCTACAGAGCTAAGTGTTTTGGAAGCTGCAACTCCTTGTTAAACTTCCCCTTTTGGCAAATGTCCCACTCAAGTTCCCACTGTCTTTATTCTCATAGTTCTGTGCAGGTGCAGTAAATCCCTCCCATTCAGC
This sequence comes from Orycteropus afer afer, assembly GCF_000298275.1. Classification (NCBI taxonomy): domain Eukaryota; kingdom Metazoa; phylum Chordata; class Mammalia; order Tubulidentata; family Orycteropodidae; genus Orycteropus; species Orycteropus afer. The sequence continues at coordinate 1,884,067 of NW_006922080.1, read as the reverse complement.
CCTAAGAGACAGTGAAAGAGGTGAGGAGATGGCTTAAGGAAGGAAAACACTCCCTTGTTGAGAAAGGCATTTGCCCCAAACCACTTCATTTTTTTTTTTTCTTACTGCTTTCTGCCAACTTCCCTAATGAAATGGGTGAGGGGATAGACCTCAGGGTCATTTTCTTCTTCCTTCTGGCTCTTTTTCAATGCCAGGCCTGAGTGAGGGGGACAACTTGGCTGGGTACTAAAAAGTGAAAAGGGGGTTGGCAAGGTGGACAAAGACCAGGTTGGAAGCTTAGTCCATGAGTTCAACAGTGCCTGCCTTTTAATCACCATATTTCTGTTGTAACAAGGGTTAACATAGGAAGAACACTAGTCTAGGACTCAAATGGTCTGTGATTTTGGATACTTGATTTAAAAAAAAAAAAAAGTTGCCAAGGTGTCAACTCAGACCCATGTGTGTCAGAGTAGAACTGTGTTCCATAGGGTTTTCAATGTCTATAATCTTTTGGAAATATATCAGCAGGCCTTTCTACCACCAACCTTTTTGTTACTGGTTCAGTGCTTAACTTTTTGTTCCACCCACATAGTTGCATAAGTGTCACTTAATCTTAATGTCTTCATCTGTAAAATGGGAACAGTAATACCTCCTCTGCTCATTTCATTTAATTATGACAATTAGATGAGTAAAATAAATGAAGAAAGCTTTGAAAAGCTGATAAGTACTCCACAGAAGTAAGTATTCACTTTACTCTTGTACATGTTGTGTGTTCCAGCACCCTGGCTAGTTTAGCTACTTCTGACCATTGCTGAGTGACTGATGGGTTCCCCTATGAGAGAGGATAAAGGATACAGGGCCTGTTGTTGCCACTTACTCTTTCTTTCCTATAAATATTACACAGCAATGTGCTGGGTGCTGTTCAGAGTAGAAGTGAACAAAAGCCCTGGTTTAAGAGAGGAATAGCAGAACCAACTCTAGTCCTGGACCATGGCAGTGATTACCTGATCTAGAGGGAAATGAACTTTGATTGGAGTAGTATAACAACTGCCAGGTCTTTAACAAGAGTCCCTGAGTGGTGCCAATGTTAGTAACTTTGCTACTAACCCAAAGGTTGGCAGTTTGAACCCACCCAGTGGCACCTCAGAAGAAAAGCCTGGCGATCTGTTTCTGAAAGATCACAGTTATGAAAACCCTATGGAGCACATTTCTACCTTGTAACACATAGGGTCGCCATGAGTTGAAATGGACTTGATGACTGGTTTTTAGGTATTCTGGACCTTTCAGGCATGAGGAGACTGAACCAGCTGAAAACCTGGGGAAGCTAACACTCAAACCTCTCCATGTGGTTACTGACTTTCCCTGTTCTTACTATACCCAAAAGTGCTGGAGGCTTTGACTCATATAGACCTAATTTTCTTACTGTGGGCAGGGGAAGGGGAGGGTCACTCTGGGGTCAGCTGTCAGTCCCTAATGCTAGAGAAGCTCACCTCTGACTTAGTCAGAATCTCCAGGTTTTTTACCTACTAGGCAATGAATTGGCACTTTTCATCAAGGAATGAATACAGGGCCCTTTAGAGCCTCATTAAGCTTGGTGACTTAATGACTCTACTAATGGAAGCAAAAGCTGTTTAAATGGTCACAGCTGCCAGGAACTTTGCTAAAAGAGTGAGACTTTCCAAACAGGTTCGGGAGTAGTAACACTAATCTCTTTGCTTGGCACCCCCTCCCTGCCCTTATCTCAGGCTTGTTTTGACAAAACACATTGCTCCGTCCTATGGGAAGAACAGCAATATTTCTCCTTTCTCTTTTCACGTCTTTCACTTCAGCCCATCATTTGCCGTAGGGGGAAGGAAGAAACAATCAAGCATTGTCTTGTTCTGGACCGGTGTGTCAGGGCCTCATGGAATAAATATTATTTGCCTGGGAGGGAAACTGGCTTGAAGACAGCTCACAAATACTGTAAAGTAAAGAGTGGGGGTGGAGAACAGGGCAGTGATGTTTGGGTTTGGTCTTATTGTTAGTTTAATCTTTTTCTCCCTTGGTTCTGCTGATTCCGCCCCCCCACCCAACAGGCCATTAAAAACGAATCCCACGTTTTACCGGGTTTCTGCCAAAGAGAAACAAAAGAGGCTTTCTGAAGTGTGTGCCCTTGCTTTTCTGAGGCTCCTTGGTCACCCCCCCCCCCCCGCTTCCAAACTCTGGGTGAGCAGAGGGTGAACATTCCAGGGACTTTCATGGGTGAGAAAAACATCTTGAAGCATTCCGCCCACCACATCAGATATCTCACCCGATATGACTGACGGCTCTGCCTTCTGCTTCTTCAAACAAATACTTAAAGACAGAACCCTTTGTGGGTCTGGGGATATTGGGTCCTCCATATCTCAGCCAGTCAGCATCTATTGAATTCTGAATGTGTGAGGTACACTAAGTTTGGATATGCTTCATTACGCTTCTCCTTCAAGTCTTTTGTCTCCAGAAAGACTCACAGCCCTCTGGAATATACAAATGAAGACCAAGGTCAGACTAAGAGACAGACATTTAGAGGATAACTCCATAAAGTCTAAGCTTAATGCGCATCTCAGGCTAATGAGTGGATGAGAAATATAAGGGCTTTGCTACCTTGTAACCCAAAGCAATGGGGATGGGAAGGGGTATCTTTCCTTTGTGCAATTAGAAGTTCCCTGAAAGTATTCCACCACTAACCAAAAGGTTGGAGATTGATGTCTTCCCAGAGGCACCTTCAAAGAAACACCTGGTGATCTACTTTTGAAAAATCAGCCATTGAAAACCCTGTGGAACATGATTCTACTTTGGCACACACCCAGTCACCATGAGTCGGAGTTAACTCTATGGCAACAAGTTACTGATTGCCAATACTTTTTAAGCACAAGCCCTTCTCTCATACTTAAGGTTTATTTTGGGTACCAGCCACATACCCAAATGCAGTAATAATAGTTATTAATTGTTGAGAACTTACAATATGTGAGGCATTGTGCTAAGTACTTCACATATATTGCTTCATATATTGCACATAAATTGCAACAAGTCTATGAGAATGTTGCTATTATTCTAAGTCTCCAAACAGGAAACCAAAGCTTGGAGAAGTTAAGTATCTTGCTCAGGGTCATATAGGTAATAAGAGGACTTCAAATCTACTTCTATGTGACCCCAAAGTCTTAACCACTCAGAAGCAGAGATGAATTAGTGACGTCCCTCTCCTCTTCAGGCTCATTTCCCCTAGTCGGCCAGGACATGTACTAGCTAAGGAATGGGGTGCAGTCTGTAACTGTAAAGTGGGGAGAAGCATACTGGCCCCTGGAGAAAGCAGTCATGGCCTTGGTTGTATGAGCCTGGTGCTTAAGTCCATTGTCCTGTGATGTGAGACCTCATTCCACATTCACGTGCTAGGTGTCCTATGTTGCCTGGGGGTAGAGGCCCTGACTATGTGCTTTTCTCAATTATTTTTGTATAAAAATAATTCAGTGCTGTGTTCAGTGCCATGTACAATTAGAGATTTAATGCATGCCTTCTGAGGATGATAAAGATTTCTCCCTTCCAGCCAGTGAAATAAACATTGCCTCATTTATCTCTGAGAGCAACAAAGTGCCACAGAGCACAAAGGCATCCAGGCAAGCAGCATGGTGTGGTGGACAGGGCATGGGCATGAGGGCCCCATGACCTGCCTGTGGTCCTGGATCAGCCCCACTAGCTGGCAAGCCAACTGACCTCCCTGAGGCCAAGTTCCCTCAAACATGGATGAAAGTAATATAAGCTCCCTTCCAGGTTATTGTGAGAATCTGTGAGAAAATGCCCGTGAAGCTCCTAGCAACCTGGCCTGGTGAATAGTAGTTGTTTAGTGTTAATCTCCTTACTCAGTGCCCAGGCATCTCATTTTTGTCAATGTGGCCCTCATTATTCAAGAAGTCCATCAGTAAATGCTGAAATGCAGTAGTGTAGTGAGCATTTGAGGGAAAATCTCCACTTGAGGGCTATGTCTCATAGACTCATACTGCTATTGTCTTTCAAGATCCACCTTTGCTATGGGGATATTTTCTCTAGCCCCATGCTGACCATCATGCTGGTGTGATTCTTCCTTAACCAAGAGGCCCAGATTTGGACTCCCTGTTCTCAGTAAGACCAGGCTGGAGATTTTAAATAAGATGTAAATGAAACAGGAAAGAACAAAGGAAGCATAAAGCCAGAGAGCAGTGTTCAAGTAACCAACAGAGTTTGCGAGGCCCTGTGGATCCTTCTGGTGTCCCTGGGTAGGACAAATGGTTATGCGGTCAGCTGCTAAGTGAAAAGCTGGAGGTTTGAGTTCATCCACAGGTGCCTTGGAAGAAAGATCTGGTGATCGACTTCCAAAAAATTAGTCATTGAAAATCCTATGGAGGATAGTTCTACTCTGACACACATGGAGGCACCTAAGACTTGCTTTCTGAGTTCCTATTTCCAGTCTGAGGACTAGCTTTCTCCCCCACTGATAACAAGAATGTGTGTTTATTTCAGAGGGTATCAAGCCCTAACATTCAGAAGTGTAGCCTCACTGCCCTAGTGGTCCATCAAGATAATAACATTAACCCAATACAGAAACTCAAACGCATGTAGGAGATGCTGACCTGGAACTGCAGGGGACAGAAGAGAGGAGAGGAATTTCACCACAAATACTTTGTATTTATGATATCTCATTGGATTCTCCCAAGTGTCCTGTGAAGGATTATAGGATTATCATTCCCGCCCTGCAGATAAGGTAACTTTGGCTTTAAGAGGTTGTGTGAATTGACCAAGGCCACACCTGACTAGCCAGTGGCACAGCTGGGACTTAAGGTCAGAGTTCTTGTTATCAGCCTGGTTCTCTTGTCTCATTGCCCTTACACCCAGACTACCAACCCCAGTGAGTGAACCTTCTCTAGGGATGAACTTGGAGCTCTCTTTCTAGCCAGTTTGAGAGAGGGGCCTGCTGGAAGTGTTATGACTTGAACAAAAACTGGATGAAGCTAAAGTCATGAGCCAAGTAGATCTGGCAGTTGTCACTCTTTCTGCCAGGATACAGGTCCAGGCTTCACTACTTAGAAGGTTTATGGTCTGAAGTCATTGCTCTCAGCACCTCAGTTTCTGTATCTGTAAAACTGAGAATAGATGAGTTAATATACACAATGACCTTAGCACAGTACCTGGTACATAGTTGTTGTTATTGTCGTTGTTAGGTGCCGTCAAGTTGGCTCCAACTCATAGAGACCTTATGTACAACAGAACGAAACACTGCCTGGTCCTGTGCCAGACTCACAATCTTTGCTATGCTTGAGCCCATTGTTGCAGCCACTGTGTCAATCCATCTCATTGAGGGCTTTCCCCTTTTTCACTGACCCTTCACTTTACCAAGCATGATATCCTTCTCCAGGGAACAGTTCCTTCTGACAACATGACCAAAGTAGATGAGACAAAGTCTGGCCATTCTCGCTTCCAAGGAGCATTCTGGATGCACTTCCTCCAAGACAGATCTGTTAGGACAGAGATTGTTTTTATTAACATCATCGTTGTTGTTATTATTAGTCCCTCTCAAAGTTTTGTGAGATTGTGGATGTGAAAACATGTTATAAGCTCCTTTGGTAAAGAATGAACACTCATATGTGCCAAGAAGTTTAGAAAAAAAGATAGATTTGACCTTAGTGCATGTGTTTGAACAGTTTCAAAATCTTCAGCAGAAAACATAGAAATATTCCTCCTCTGAAAAGCAATCACTTCTCTTTTGTTTTTGTTTGTTTGTTTGCTTGCTTTATTTCAACTTTAGACCAGATCTTTTGTTCTATTTACATAGCCATTTGTATTTCATTTATTTATCCTTGATTACCATATGCCATAAGCATTATTTAAGAAGCATCTCCTGGCCTAAGTAGCCCTTTGGTGTCTTAGTTTGAACAGAGAATACAATTGAGCTCTGTCTCCCTTTCTCAGGTAGTCCAGGTGCAATCATCCTTCTCGACAGTCTGGAGGAACCAGGCAGGTGAACCACCCAAAGATGGAGAGCTGGTGCTAGCCGATTAATGGCTGAAAGCCCAGAATACCACCCCCAAGGTATTGTAGCAAAAACTCCTAGGCCCATGTTTGGCCAGGATTAGAATGTCTCTGATTAATTAGTCAAACAACAAGAGTTATTGAGCACAACTTTGTGCCCAGCACCAGGTAGGAAGCAGTGGCATATACAAGAGAAGTGTTTATGCCATAATTCCTGCCCTAAAGGAGATTATTTTGTTGACAGGATAAGACCAATGACACTGAAACAGTAAGAGAGTCATAAAAAAAAAAAGTAATATAATGAAAGGTTATACTTTATGCCAGACTGAAAATGCAGGAATATGGAGCAGGAGACTGAAAGAAGCTAGAGAGGGCAGGAAGTTTTCTGCAGGAGAAGGTTTGTTAGCTGGGCCTTGATGGATGTGTAGGAGTTGCATTAATGAAAGGGAAGATGGCATTATAAGCTGTGTTTTTGTTTGTTTGTTTGTTTATTACTTTTATTGTGGTGAAAACACACACAACAAGACATTCACCAACATAACAGCTTCACATTTACAGCTCAGGGACACTGATTAAATTTTTCATGTTGTGCCCCTATTATTGCTATCCTTTTTCAAAATATTCTACCACTTATTAGCATAAACTCAATGCTCCCAAACAAAAGCTTCCCCTTTCCCCCTTCCTCTTATCCCTGGTAACCACTGATAATCTTTGGTTTCTATATCATCTATATCTATCTATCTATCTATCTATTATCTATCTTTTTGTTTTCACCTATCTAGAAATGTTTCCTCCCCTCCTCTCCCATCCCTAGTGACCAACAAAGAAAGTCTCCTTCTATGTATAAACCTTTCTTTGATGTTTTAAAGTAGTGGACTACTACAATATTTGTCCTTCTGTGATTGACTTATTACACTCAGCATAATGTCCTCCAAGTTCATCCCCATTATGCGGTGTTTCACAGATTCTGCATTATTCTGTAGGGTTGCATTTTATTCCATTGAGCACACATACCACAGTTTGTTTAGCCATTTCTTGGTTGATGGACATTTAGGTTGTTTCCATCTTTCTGCTATTGTAAATAGTATGGTAATGAACACAGGTATGCATATATCTATCAATGCCCTGCCTCTCACTCTTCAGGATATATATCTAGTAATGGGATTGAAGGAGCTCTGGTAGCATAGTGCCTAAGGCACTTGACTTCTAACCAGAAGGCTGGTGGTTCAAACCCATCGGCCACTCCTTGGAAGGAATGTTGGGCAATCTACTTCCATAGTGATACTGCCTTGGAAACCCAAGCAAGGGTTTCTATGAGTTGAGTCTGATACAACAGCACATAATAACAACAATGATGGGATTGCTGGGTCAAATGGTATTTGTATTTCCAACTTTTTAAGGAATCACCATACAGATTTCCACAGTGGCTGTATCATTTTACAGTCCGACCAGCAGTGTATGAGAGTCTCCACATCCTCAATAGCATTTGTTATTTTCTGTCTTGTTGAACGTTACTCTTAGTGCTGGGGCCAGATGGTATCTCATTGTTGTTTTGATTTCCATCTCTCTAAAGGCTAATGATCATGAACATTTCTTCATATGTTTGTTGGCTGCCTAAATATCTTCTTTGGTGAAGTGTCTGTTATGTCTTCTGCCCATTTTTTAATTGGATTCTTTGTCTTTTTGATGTTGAGGTGTTGCAATTTTCTGTAAATTTTAGAGATAAATCCTTTGTCTAATATGTCATCACTGAATATTTTTTCCCCATTCTGTAGCTTCTCTTTTTATTCTTTTGGAGAAGTCTTTTTGATGCACATAAGAATTTAATTTTCAGAAGATCACCATCATCTGTTTTATCTTCTGCTGTTTGTGCATCTTGTGTTATGCTTGATAATTTATTTATGCCATAAATTAGAGCCCTTATGTTTGCCCATATTTTTTTCTTTGATGAATTTTATAGTTTTAGATTTCACATTTAAGTCTTTGATCCATCTGGAGCTACTTTCTGTGTACGGTGTGAGGTATGGATCTTGTTTCATTTTTCTGCAAATAGATATACAGTTTTGCAGCACCATTTGTGAAAGGGACTATTTCTTCCCCATTTAATGGATTTTGGCCCTTTCTCAAAGATCAGCTGACCAGAGGTGGTAGATAAGGTTGTGTGTCAACTTGACTGGACCTGGATTTGAGTGATTGGGCAGCTTGATGTCATTATTCCCCATGGTGAGATTGGTAATTAAATTCATGGTGGAATTTACTGGAGTAGCTGAGTAGCTGCTCTAGGGATGTGGGATGCTTCCAGTACATAAGAAGCGACTTTATGGAAGGTGTCCAGCTTTTTGGCATGCTTGGATCCTGCATGTAGCTGAGTCATCATTCAGCAGCCTGCCATGCTCTGCTGATCTTGGGACTCTTAATAGATTTGAATCAATAGCCTGCCTTGTGGTTTGGTAATATCAGGACTCTTGCCTTTTTACTTGTCGACCTTGGGTTTGTCAGCCTTAGCAGCCAGCAGCTGTCTGAGTGAAGAAAGCCTCCAGCTTCTGTGGGCCAGGAACAAGAGGCAGAGCTGAAGCCCAAGGTCAAGGGGCTTTCATCCAGCCCCTAGAACCTGGCACTTTGAACTCGGACTTCTAGCATTACAAACTGTAAGAGAATAAATTCTTATTTGTTTAAGCCATCCGGTTTGTGGTATATTTCTGTCAGAATGTTGCTAAGTAACCCAAACACCACAGAAGGATGGTTCTATTTCTGGGTTCTCAATTCTTTTCCACTGATCTATGTGTCTGTTGTTGTAGCAATACCTGGCTGTTTTGACTACTGTGGCTGTACAGTAGGTTTTGAGATCTGAGAGTGCGAGACCTCCTACTTTGTTCTTCTTCTTCAGTAGTGCTTTGCTTTTCCAAGGTCTCTTTCCTTTCCATATAAAATTAGTGATTGGCTTTTCCATGGCTTTGGGATTCATACCAGTTATGCAAGGATGGTTCAGCATTAGAAAAATGTCCTTGGTAAGATTTGTTTCCAAGTGTTTTATCTTTTTGGTAGCTACTGTGAGTAGTATTGATCTCCTTATTTCCTTTTCAGAGACCTCTTTGCTGGTCTCTGAAACAAAAATCCAACTGCTTTTTGTATGTTGATCTTGTGCCACTATGCTAAATTTTTCAATCATTTGCAGTAATTTTCTTGCTAGGTCTCTTAGGTTTTCTGTATATAGGATCATATCATCTGCAAATAGAGATAGTTATACTTCTCCCTTACCAATTTGGATGCCTTTGATTTCCCTTTCTTGCCTTATTGCTCTGGCCAGGACTTGCAATACAGTGCTAAATAGAAGTGGAGATAGAGGACATCTCTGTCTTGTTCCTTTTCTCAAGGGGAATGGTGTCAATCTCTCTCCATTGAGATTAATGTTGGCTGTTGATTTTGCATATATGCCCTTTATTACGTTGAGGAATTTTCCTTCTATTCTTATTTTTCTGAGAGTTTTAATCAAGAATAGGTGTTGGATTTTATCAAATGCCTTTTCTGCATCGATTGATATGATCATGTGATTTCTTTTCCTTTTATTTTACTTATGTGATGGATTTTGTTGATTGTTTTTGTAATGTTGAACCATCCTTGCATACCTGGTATGAATCCTATTTGTCAGGATGTATTATTTTTTTGATATATTGTTGGAATCTATTGGCTGAGTTTTGTTGAAGATTTTTGCATCTATATTCATAAGGGATATTGGTCTGTAGTCTTCCTTTCTAGTGATCTTTGCCTGGTTTTGGTATCAGGGTTGTGCTTGCTTCATGAAATGAAGTTGGGAGGATTCCATCCTTTTCTATGTTCTGGAATAGTTTGAGTAGGATTAGTGTCAGCTCTTCTCTGAATGATTGGTAGAATTCTCCAGTGAAACCATCTGGGCCAGGACTTTTTTTGTTGGTAGTTTTTTTTATGACCTGTTTAATTTCTTCTTTTGTTATGGGTCTGTTCAAATTTTCTACCTCAAACTATGTCAGTTTAGGTAAGTAGTGTGTTTCTAGAAATCTATCCATTTCTTATAGGTTTTCAAATTTGTGGAGTATGGTTCTTCAGTGTTATGATATTATTCTTTTTATTTTTGTTGATTCTGTTGTAATGTCACCCCTTTAATTTCTTATTTGTGTTATTTGCATCATCTCCTTCTTTTCCCTTGTTAAATTTACCAGTGGCTTGTCAATTTTATTAATCTTTTCAAAGAACCAACTTCTAGTCTTGTTGATTTTCTTTCTATTTTCTGCTCAGATCTTGATTATTTCTTTTCTTCTGGTGACTGTAGGTTTTCTTTTTTCTTTTTTTTTTTTTTTTTCCCTGCTCTTTTTCTAATTGTTGGAAATGTTAGGTTAAGGTGTTGATTTTGGCTCTTCTTTTTTGATGTGTGCATCTATTGCTATGAATTGGCCTCTGATCACTGCTTCTGTGGTATCCCAAAGATTTTTGTATGTTTAATTATTGTTTGAATCAAGGAATTTTTTAATTTCATGTTTTATTTCTTCTATTACCCAGTTGTTTTTAAGGAGGATATTTTTCAGTTTCCATGTGTTTGGTCTTTCTCTGTTGGTCTTTCTAGTGTTGATTTCTAATTTTATAACATTTTGATCTGAGAAGATATTTTGCAGTATTTCAATGTTTTTAAATTTATTAAGGCTTGTTTTGTGGCTAACATAGGGTCTATCCTGGAGAATGTTCCAGGTGTGCTGAGGAAAAATGTATATTTTGCTGTTGTTGGGTGGAGTGCTCTGTAGATGTCTATAAGGTCATTTGGTTGATCATATTGTTTAGTTCTTCTGAATCTTTGCTGAGTTTCTTTCCAGTTGTTCTATCTCTTATTGAAGTTATGTACTACAATCTCCTACTATTACTGTGAAGTCATCTATTTGTCTTTTCAATGTTGTTAAAATCTGATTTATGTATTTTGGGGCTTTTTATTGAGTGTAGCTATTTATTATGGTTATGTAGTCTTGTTCAATTGATCATTACATAAGGTCCTTCCTTGTCTCTTATAGTTATTTTTATATTAAAGCCTATTTTATCAGAAATTAATATTGTCACTTCTGCCCTTTTTTGGTTGCCATTTGCTTGGAATATCTTTTTCCAACCTTTGATTTTTAGTCTATTTTTGTCTTTGTGTCTAAGATGAGTCTCTTATAGACAGTATATTGATGGGTTTTGTTTTCTTATCCAGTGTGCAACTCTTCATATCTTGAGTGGTGCATTTAATCCATTGACCTTCAGTGTAATTATTGAGAAGAATGAATTTTTTGCTGTCATTTTGTTATGTGTTTTTTTGTGGTGTTGCCAATTTCTTTGCTCCATGTAATCTTCTGTGCAAAGCTCATTTTATTTATGAATCATGTTATCATCTCCTTTATTGGTATTATTTTAGTATTTGCTATATATTTGTGCTTGTCTTCTTTATTTTTATGCAAAAGTTTATTATTTTTCTTTGAGGTTATCCTGTGATTATTTTCCTCCCATGTTTAAAACAGTCTATTTTATCTTGCAATTGTCTTGATTCCCTTACTATTTAGAAGTTCTGTAACTATAGTATTTATTCCTCTGTTTGTGTTTTAGTTGTCTTATTTACCAATTGATGTCCCTGATTCCCTGTTCACAGTCTTGTAAGCTTATTTTACTTTGGATACTTCTATAACTGGTTGGATTTCTGGCTTTTGTCATCATGTGTGTTAATCATCAGTTGTTATTTACTGTTATGGTTCTCTGTCTGAAGGACTACCGTTGGTCTGATTTTAACAAATTCCCTTAATTTCTGCTTATCTGGTAATCTCCTAATTTCAACCTAATATTTGATAGACAGTTTTACTAGGTGTATAATTCTTTGTTGGAATTTTTTTCTTTCAGGGTTTTATATATATCATCCCATTGCCTTCTCTCCTGAATGGTTTCTGCCAAGAAATCAGAACTTAGTCTTATTGGTTGCGCTTCGTAGGTAACTTTTCATTTTTCCCATGCTGCTTTCAGGATTTTTTCTTTGTCTTTGGTTTTGGTGAATTTGATGATGATATGTCTTGGTGTTTTTCTTTTGGGGTCTATCCTGTTTGGCATTCACTGCACTTCTTAAATGGATATATTTTCATATTTCATCATATTAAAGAAATTCAGTGATTTTCTCCATGGTTTTAGCTGTCTCTTCCTGTTCTGGAATTATGATTACATGCAGGTTACATGCAGTAATTATGATTACTCTTGATGGTATCCCACATGAACCTTATTCTATCTGCATTTTGTTTTGATCTTTCTCCTGATTGTTGCATTACCAAAGTAGGATTGAAGTATTTGTCTTCAATCTCATTAATTCTGTCTTCCTTTGATTTGATTCTACTTCTTTGCCCCTTCAGTGTTTTAACTATTTCTGAATTCTTCTTATTAATCTCCTAGATTTCTACTTGTTGTTTTTATATCATTTCTAAATTGTTATTTTCAATTTTTTCTTGTATTATTTTCCTATACTGTTCTAACGTTTTGTCTGTGTTTTCCTTGTCAGTATTTTCCTCCATCTTGTTAGTGTTTTCTTTGATCTGTCTCTCAATCCACTGAAGGTACCCAAATATAATTCCTTTGAATTATTTATCAGGGTGTTCCAATGCTGCTTCTTCCTCAGGGATGTTTTCTGGCTTTGTATCCTGATCCTTTGTTTCTACTTCTTTATCTTGCTTCTTTGTGTGGACTGTGATGTTCTGTTGTCTCCAAGACATTGCGGTGGTGTTGTATTTATGTCTAATATGTGAAAGAGAAAAAGAGATCTAGTAGATCTAACAGAGCTAACAGATTTCTGTTAGCTGTTCATGAGATGCAGTTGATGGTGAGTGTAGCTGTTATTGGCTACCGTTTATTGTTGGTCAGTTGGTGGAAAAGCAAGTGGTGGCCCTCACTCAGTAGCAGGGGCTGCAGAAGGTGCAAGTATGGTTGTGTTATGTTGGAACAGTTACTGTCTAACACTCAGACAAAACTAATAATAATTAAAAAAAATAAAAGCAAAAGAACAAAAACTCAAACTGCATAAAGAAACAGGAACAATCACACACACAAAAGTAATGCAGTAAATGAGAAGAAACATTTTCAAAATAATAATAATAATAAAGATGAAGATAATGAGAAAAGAAAAGCCACACTATCTGGGGAAGGAGAAATGAGAGAAAAAAAGCAAGAGTAAAAGAATAGTAAGGAAAAAATGGGAAAACTGCAAAAGGAAAAACAAAGGATGGGAAAAACCAAAAGAAAGAAAAGAAAAAGGGAAGTAGGCAAAGGGAGGAGAAAACAAGAAAAAAGAAAAGAAGAACAGGGATAGGAAAGGGGATAGAAAAAAAATTAAATAAAAAAGAAGAAAGGAGGATGATAAAACAAAAATAAAAACAGAAACAAAACTGTGGGGGGCAGGGCACCCGTGCTCTGGCAAGGCACAGACCAAGATGGAATTCCTGCTGGTCAAGAAGGTGAGTGAAGGCAGAGGATGTTCACACCTCTGTTTACCAAAAGCATGTCAGGTGTAGAGTAACAAGGGAAATATTGCACCTTCCCAGTTCAGCCTTCAGTGCAGCTGCCTATGCTGTCCTTGGAAAGTTGAGCCCACTCCTATGTCACTGTCCAGGTGAGAATGCCCCTTCCATATATGCAAAATGGTCACGGCCACTGCTTGCGAATATTCAAAATGGCTGCGCCCTCAGGACAGTGGCTGGCAGTCCACAAGTCTGTTTGTCACTTTTTTGACTGTTTTCCTTTCTGGTTATCAGGCAGCAATGAAGTCCTTGCCCACGCAGTCTTTAGTGAGAGAGACAATTCTTAGGTTGCTACTGGAATATAATCAAAATGGCTGTGCCCTCAGGACAGACAGTAGTGTGCAGCTCTGTTTATCTCCTGTTTTCATTTAGGTTCTTCTACTAGTTGGTATTTAATCTACTTCTTTATCTATGCCTTCATGGCTCAGGGTTCCAGAATCATCTTCTGTATTGGTTTCAATTGATTTCTCATTGCTTTTGTGCAGAGGGTCTGTGCAGCTTGTCTGCCTGTTCCACCATCTTGCTGGAACCAGCTGTGGATTTTTTTGTGTGTGAGAAAAATCTAAGAGGTAGGAAAAAGGACTGCTTATAGGGCAGAGTGAGACAGGCATAGCTGTAGTAGAGGGAATGAAATCTAATTTGCAACTTTATAGATGGTTTTGCAAGAACCAAGAAAACGAATTCCTATTGGCCAAAACTATTTGAAAGTATTGCGGTTTATCATATTCTACTTCTCACGTCTACAGTTATAGGTGTACTTTGGCAGAGCACTTAACCTCTCTGAAACTTTAGTCTTCTCTCTTGTAAAATGGGGATGATAATACCTATCTAACAGCACTGTGAGGATTAAAAGGGATACTGTGTGGAGGTTTCCAGGGTTAAGTGCTAACAGGCAGGTAATGAAGGCAAATTTCCCTTCAAACTCCCACCTCAGTAGCTCCCAGCTCACGTCCACACAGAGAAGAGATGTTCTCCAAGTCTCCCAGTAGTCAGTGTCCATCTCTCCTTCCAAAGAGAGTTGGGAGTTTCTTTGCTTCTTTCCCTAACACTCTCTACGTCTTCAGCTAAGTTTTGGGCAAAGGATAGATAAAGAGTTCTCTTTGCTTTGGGACTTGTGTCCCAAGAGGGAGAACCAAATTTGGGAAAAATCACTTACTATTGAGGTTGTTCCACAGAGGGCTAAGGAAAAGACTTCCTCGGGCCTACTTTGCTCAGAAAGTAGGCCCTTGTTAGGGGTATAATGAATGCTTTCCAAGGTGAGAGGTGTATTTCTGAGGTAGGACTTTGTGAATGAGGAGTTGCCTCCGCTCCTCCTTGCTGCTCTTGACTTTCTTCTCTGTGAGAGGAAAGACAGGTGAAAATGATCTTGGGTGAATTCCTAGAAAGTGCTGACTGACCTAATAAAACAAAGGGCACCAGTAAGGAGTTGGCTCCAAAGTGAGAGAGTACAAGGGTAGTGGAGGCTCTGTCCACCATGCTGTCTGAAGTTAGATACCGTTTTTCTGAGGAGAACAGACGGTAGGCCGGTTGCTAGGGTTAGAAACAAACAACCCACTGAAGATCCTTGGCGAGAACAAACGTCTAATCAATCAGCCTCGAGGGACAGGCCTGCTGCCTGGTGACGCTCCTCCACCTGGTTTCAGGCCACCGAGTCCAAGTTTCTACCACTATCCCAGGGCTGAGGCTATTTCCCAAAAGCTTGGTAATTATTTTTCACCTGTGCCTTTCTCTAGAACAACTGCTGGGCACACAAGCCACCTTCCCTCACTCCTCCCCTCAGGCTGGGCCCGAGAAATAATTACTGAGAAAGTAGGAATCAATGAAGCGAGGTTGGGCCTGGGACAGGAAGCATGGCTGGTTAGTGGGGCATAGAGAACAGCGACATAGGCAAGCGTAGGCAAAGGTGGGGCCCTCGGAGGATAGGATCTACACCCGACCGTCCTGCTGCCTGTCGTTGCTGGGCTGGATGCCTGCGCGGGCCCTTCTGCAGGGAGATCTGCTGTGCTGGCTAAGCAGGCTTTGCAGAAGAAAGTGCTGCCAGGTGGAACTCCAGTAACCTGGCTGCTGGAGCTCTGAGCTGCACTTCACACAGCAGACAGCAGGGGGCATGAGGCAGGCCAGTTGTTCCCTCGCTGAGCTGCTGCTGAATGTCATGCTTACCAAGCGTGTGCAATATGTCATTTGAGTCCATCCTAGAGCAAAGTCCATGCTCACTGCACCCTCTGCATGGCACACTTGGCATAAGAAAGGGTTGTAAAACAGTGGGCAGTGTGTGTGTGTATGTGTGTGAAAAAACCCTAATGGAAAGGGGTTGACAGGAACCTAAAGAAAAGGGGTTGATAATCGCAGTGATGAAAGTGCTGGGCGGCTAACCAAAAGATTGGAGGTTCAAACCCCACCCTCCTGCTTCCGTAAACATTTACTCTCTTGGCAACCCTATGCGGCAGATCTGTTCTGTCCTATAGGGTAGCTTTGAGTCAGAACCCACTCGTGGGCAGTGGGTTTGGTTTGGTTTTGATTTGGAAAAGGGTTAAGTAACAAAGTTCTGAGCAGCCAAAGGATACCTTGAATCCAGTGGATATAAAATTCCCTAAAGTGTAAGCTCTTTGAGGGGAGAGATTTCCATTTAATTGTTTATTGCTATATCTTCAGTGCCCATTATGATACCTGGCACATAGGTGAAGCCCCGGGGTGCAAACCATTAGCATGCTAGGTTGCTTACTGAAATGTTCGAGGTTTGAGTCCACTCAGGTGACTCAAAAGAAAGGCCTGGCAATCATTGAAAACCCTACAAAGCTTAGTTCTACTCTGACACACAGGTAGTCACCATGAATCAGAGTCATCTGGATGGCAACTGATTTGGTTTTGTTGTTGTTGTTGTTATATAATCATAACCAAACCCACTGCCATAAATTTGATCCTGATTCTTAGTGACCCTATAAATCAGAGTAGAGCTGCCCCATAGGGTTTGCAAAGCTGAACATCTTTACAGAAGCAGACTGCCTTGTCTTTCTCCTATGGAGCAGGTGGTGGGTTTGAACCGCTGACCTTTTGGTTACCAGCCAAATGCTTTAACCACTGTGCCACCAGAGCTCCAGAGAGGAGCAGAGCTCTGAAAATAGAGCACTGCCAAGGTGGCCACACCCTTCTGGAAGCATATGGTATGATGGAGTAGACTGCACTCCTCCTCAATCCTCCAGTTGGGAATTCAGACTCCAAGCTTCCATTTTCCTACTTTAAAATGACAGCTATTATAGTTGTCTCACAGTGATGTTGGGAAGAGTAAAGCAGACAATAGGTGAGAAAGTTCTGGAACACATGATAGGTCCCACAAAAATTATCAGTTGTTCTTTGTATTTTTTCCCTGACTAGTACACAACAGTCTGGGAGTGCCTATGAGTGGCTGGCAATTGTTATGGTTGGATAATGACTACCAGACCACGCCTCCGTTTTTTTTTTTTTTTTTTTTCAAAAAATGCCCAGAGGAGAATTTAATAGTTGCAGGAAAACTGAGGCAAGCTTCATTTCTATAACATTCAGAAATTACTATGCTATGAGTCATATATTCTACTGGGGCCTCCTCACACTCAGGAGAGAGGTTTTCCAAGTAATTAAACAATTATGTTGTGACCTACCTGAAGTACACTAGCTCTGGCCTTTCCACTTGGGAATCTTTCCTTTGCTCTTGCCAACTGCTTCTAGGACTACTAAGGAGGAGATTAGCAAATTCTTCCTTCTAGCTGTAAAAGGGAGACACTTTGAAAACCTAACCCTGCCAATAACATTTTTCATCACTAAAGGAAGGATCAGATTTCACCCTTCTCAAATTGATTTAAGACCCACCAGAAATAACAAACTTCATGGGATAATTAAGAAATTATCCTCTTACAAATTGGTAGATGGCTTCTTCTTTTTTCTTTGGGATAAGATTGAAAGGATGTTGTTTTTCTTTTTACCATGGTGAAGCTGCATGATTAACCACACCACCCGGGTAATTGTTCACCTGTGGGTAAACTGATAGGTCTCTGTTCCAGTGTGTGCCTGCCAACAACTCCAGAATAACATATTACATCCTCTTGCAGCCCTTCCTGATGAAAGGAAAGGTTCAATTATAGTCAAGGAGCTCTTTAAATCTGGGCCATCAATGTCCTAAAATTACAGCAAAATTGAGAAAAGGTTTCCTAGAACTGGCTAGAAGCATGTTTGTTTAAAGGGATTATGTGCCTTCAGTCTGAGCCTGGTCAATACACCCTGTTTCTGGGCTTATGGAAAACAGTGTAAATATTCCACAGAGAAGCCAGAAGCCCCTAACAGTTTTTGAACCTGTCTACCCTCCTGGCTCTCGTAGCATAGTGCCTAAGGCACTTGACTGCTAACCAGAAGCCTGGAGGTTCAAACCCACGAGCCACTCCTCGGAAAGAAGATGGAGCAATCTACTTCCATAGTGATACTGCCTAGGAAACCCATGAGGGGTCGCTATGAGTCGGGTCCGACTTGACGGCACATAACAACAACAACAACAACAACCCTCCTGGCTCATCAATAATAACCACAGTCTTTTCTGACTGTGGAAAGGATCACATAATTAAATTAACTCACTATAGTAAATGGAGGAGCTCTGCTGACATAGTGGCTAAGGCAGTTGACTGCTAACCAGAAGGCTGGCAGTTCAAACCCACCAACCACTCCTCAGAAGGAAGGTTGGTCAATCTACTTCCATAGTAACACCACCTTGAAAACCCAAGGAGGGGTCACTATGAGTCGGATCCTATTCCACGGCAGTGAGTTGTTATTTTTTTGTTTTGTTTTGTTTTTTGTATAGTAAATGGTGGTTAAGAGCTTGACTATTAATAGAAAGGTCAGAGGTTTGAACCCACCAGACACTCAGCAGGAGAAAGTTGTAACAGTATGCTTCAGTAAAGATTACAGCCTTGGAAACCCTATGGGGCAGTTCTACTCTGTCCTACAGGGTTGCTATTAGTCAGAATTAACTCGATAACAATGGGTTTGGCATAGTAAAGGACTGACAGCAATTTCATCTGTTGTCTCAGAAGCGTTTGCATTTAAATGTGAAACAATAATCCAAATGAAGAAAGTGCTAATGGTAAAAATGTCAGGCACAGGAAGTAAACATAAAGGCTTAACATGAACCAGGGGCTGTTGAGTTATTGAATTGGGAGAATTTTTATTTCTAGGACCCCTACACCTCTCCTAGATCTCCTTTGCTTTGGGCCTGTCTCCTTCCAATCTATCCTGTAGAGTGCCAACTTCTTGCTTTAGCAGATCTGGGCTTAACAGCATCAGAGTGGAAAACTCTAAGGTGGTGGTTGCTAAAGTGTTGTCCCAGGACCAGCAGCATCAGCATTACCTGAGAGTCTATTAGAAATGCAAATTCTGAGGCCCAGCTGAGACCTACTGAATCAGAAACTCCCAGGGTAGGGCCCATCAATATCTGTTCTAATAAGCCCCCACTGATTTGCACACTAACATTTTAGAACCACTGCCTTATTGCTTTAGAAAGCCCAGACTCTCTCTGAGTCCTCGTAACTGAGCACTGACCTCAACAAGTCCCTTATAGTCTAACCATACCCACCTAACACTCACAGTTCCCTAAACAATTTTTTCATGTATCTTTGATACTCTTATTATTTTGAATGGCAATTCCTTCTTTTCTGCCTAACAAAATTCCTATCCATCATTTAAAGCCCAACTCAAAGATCTCCTCTTTGGAGACTTCCCTTGTGTTTCAGCAAGATTAGTCACTCCTTCCTCTGTCTCCCTACAGTACTTGTAACTATCTTATCATCATTGGATTCTTTTCGTTCCTTTGCATCACTTTCTTATTGTCAATGATCTCAGGTCAGGGATTTTGTCTTATTTCTCTGCATTCCCACTGCCTAACATTGTGCCAGGAATATGTTGTTGTTTGCCTTTGAGTCAATTCTGATACATAGCAACCCGATATGATAGGATAAAACTACCCAATAGGGTTTCCTAGGCCAAAATCTTTATGGGAGCAAATCTCCATGTCTTTTCTCCCATGGAGTAGCTGGTAGATTTGAACCTCAACCTTTGGGTTAGTAGCAGAGCACTTTAACCATTGCATCACCAAGGCTTCTTGCCAGGAATGTAGTAGATACTCCATAAATGTGTATTGAATAAATGAATAAGTGAATGAACAAGCCCAAGTATTATAACCATAACATTGAGTAACAGACAGGCAACTAGCCTATGGGCATACAGTTGCTTGCTGTGAAGTTGATCTGACCCCAGACATCCTGACTCTTTGCCCTGGATAAAGAGTGTTTCATTTGTTTCACCCAGTCTAGCTATCTCTAGGTAATGTAATTGTTAAATAAGACAGTCATTTTTGGCTACTTTGTGACAGATAATTATGCCAAACACACTCATAGGTAAAATACTTCCCTTTAGGCTATGGAGCTGTGACTTGGTGAGGTCACAGCCTCCCTCAGCTATCTCCAGATCTCTCTGTATTTGTATTTATATATGGCACCGACCTATCACAATGATATCTAAAATAACTATTAAACAATTTTAATGCCCAGGAACCAATTTGTGGCAGCCAGCAACTAGCTCCATTCATGTATTTAATTTTTTCCCTTTGAAGTTTATTATAATGTAGTTGTTATGATGTAGTTGTTACTGCCTCCAAGTCTGCTTGCTGCCTAAGTCTGGAGCTAGAGAAAATCAGACTGTAGAGGGAAGCTGCTTAGACTTAAACCAACTCTTGGGATTCTATTGAGGCTGCTGCTGTTTTTGGGTCTTTCTCCATGAACACATTCAGAATGAAAAATGATAAGGAATAGATTCTTTTGTTTGTTAGTTCATTCATTCATTCAACACATATTTATTGCTAGGTACTGGGGGTACACAGAAAATAAGGCATGGTACCTACTCTCATAGAGCTTCTAGGATAGTGGGTTGAAGCAGTGTTATAAATAGGAATTGGCAAGTTTATGTGATGAGTGTTATGGCACAGGAAGATAAGGAATGTTCAAGCATGAGTAGTGGTTAGCCAGTTCCAGATGCAGAGCCAAAGAGTTCCAACTGAGAGGAAGATTAGAGATGAGAGAGAGCAAAGCATTCCTGAAGAACTGAAAGTAGTTCCTGTGGCTGGACTCATGGTAGACTTTGGGTGGGATGCCTTGAAATCCTGCAGTGCATGAGAGGCTCCAGTTATGCTAGATTGAGATAAATTACTGTCTGGTGCTAGGACAGGAGTCAGTGTTGTTGTTATGTGCTGTTGAGTTCGACCTGACTCATAGCAACCCCTCCTTGGGCTTCCGAGGCAGTATCACTATGGAAGTAGGTTGCCCCATCTTCCTTCCAAGGAGTGGCTGGTGGGTTTGAACCACCAACCTTCTGGTTAGCAGTCAAGTACCTTATGCACTACGCTATCAAAGCTCCCAGTAGTGGACATAATTTCTCAGTAGCACCTTAGTTGCTCTGGACAGCTATGGCCAACAGTTGTCCCCTTCTGGAGAAATTTGTGTCATGAGTCTCCATTTCTTCAAGCTATTTGAAAAATTATGCCCTTGGCAGCCTGTAGGTTGCAGAAAACAGGGCACTGTGAGTAAAAGGATTAGAAGTCATCATGCTTGCCAACCTTGCCCTTTCTACTGGATCCTTCCCCAGAGCTTATAAAATATACTCAAAAATCTCTTTCACTGTAAAAAAAAAGAAAAGAAAAGAAGAAAGAAAAGAAAAAGAAAAAGAAAGAAAGAATATCACTTAAGTACAAATCCTTCCTTTCTCTGTGATACTTCCAGGTATCCTTTCTCTCTTTCCTTCCTTTGAAAACCAAGTTCCTCAAAAGAATCTATACTTCATTCTCTTCTTTCATTCACTTTTCTACGTCACACAGAACCCACTATGGCAATGATTATCAAGGTCCTCCAATGACCATGCCAATGGACTCGTTAGTTCATTCAATAAAAGTTTATTATGCAGTATCTACCCTGAACCACGGAGCTCTGGTAGTGTAGTGCCTACGGCACTTGACTGCTAACCAGAAGGCTGGCAGTTCAAACCCACCAGCCACTCCTCGGAAGGAAGGTTGGGAATCTACTTCCATAGTGATACTGCCTCGGAAACCCAAGGAGAGGTCGCTATGAATAGGTCCAACTCGATGGCACATAACAACAACACTCTGAACCACGCACTGTTCTCGTCAGTGAGCTATAGTGGTGAGAAGGCTTTCTTGGAGCTTATATGTTTTAGTGGACTTCTTTCAGTGTAGGTCTCTGCAGCATTTGTAGTCATGAGGGTTGACTTTCTGGAAACACTCTCTTGCCTTCCATGACACCAGTCTTCTGTGGTTCACCTGTCTTTTTGATTGTTCCTTCTCAATCTTATTTGTGGACTCCTTTTCCTCCACCTGTTTATTAAACCTTTATTAAGCTTTAACAGAACCGTATTTAGGTACTGTGCTGGGTTCTAGCCTTATCCTCCAAGTTTTCATCATTTCCTCTGATTTTAGTTCTTAGCTCTGTATCTCATGACCCATATAATTAGCTGTCTCCTGGATGTCTCCCCATGGATGGCACCCCAATGTCAAAATAATCAAAGCTTCTCTGCCCTCCAGCTGCTCTTTCTCCTGAGTTTCCCACCTCACAAAACAGGGCACTGTGAGTAAAAGGGTTAGAAGTAAATCCTGCTATGCGATCGTGGAATTAGGTTATTATTGTTATTTTAAAACTATTAACAAAATAGTTAAAATTTATGGATCACAGTGGTCTGAACCCACTGTGCATAGGGGTGCCATGAGTCAGGGGCTGACTTGATGGCAACTAATAACAAAAGTATTTTCAGTTTTGAAATATGTTTTTGTTGGGTGCCATTGATTTGGTTCTCACTTATAGTGACTCACAGTGGTTCTCACTCGTGGAAAACAAAACAAAACACTGTCTGGTCCTGCACCATCCTCACAATCATTGCCGTTTGAGCCCATTGCTGCAGCCACTGTGTCACTCCATCTCGTTGAGGATCTACCTTTTGTTTCACTGACCCTCTACTTTGCCAAGCATGATGTCCTTTTCCAGGGACTGGTCCCTCCTGATAACATGTACAAACTACATGAGAAGTTTTACCATCCTCACTTCTAAGGACTATTCTGGCTCTACTTTTTCTAAGACATAGTTTTTCTTTCTTCTGGCTGTCCATGGTGTATTCAGTATTCTTTGCCAACATCCTAATTCAAAGGAATCAATTTTTCTCCAATCTTCCTTATTAATGACCTAGCTCTCACATGTGCATAAGCTGATTGAAAACACTATGGTTTGGGTCAGGCACACCTTAGTCGTCAAAGTGACATCTTTGCTTTTTAACTTGAAAGAGATCTTTTGTAGCAGTTTTGCCCAAATGCAATACATGGTTTGAATTCTTGACTGCTGCTTCCATGGGTATTGATTGTGAATCCAAGTAAAATGAAATCCTTGACAGCTTCAATCTTTTCTCCATTTATCATGATATAGCTTGTTGGTCCAGTTGTGAGAATTTTTATTTTCTTTATGTTGAAGTGCAATCCATACTGAAGGCTATGGTGTTTGATTTTCCATCAGTAAATCCTTCTCACTTTCAGCAAGCAAATTTGTGTCATCTCCATATCACAGGTTGTTAATGAGTCTTCCTCCAGTCCTGATGCCTTGTTTTTCTTTTCATGTAGTCCAGTTTCTCCAATTATTTGCTCAGCGTACAGATTGAATAAGAGTGATAAAAGGATACTACTCAAATGCACACCTTTCCTAATTTGACTCATAGCAACCCCTCCTTTGGTTTCCGAGGCGGTATCACTATAGAAGTAGACTGCCCAAACTTCCTTCCGAGTAGTGGCTGGTGGGTTTGAACTGTCAGCCTTTTGGTTAGCAGTCAAATGCCTTAGGCACTATGCCACCAGAGCTCTCTCCTTTAAACCATGTGTTGTTGTTGTTGTTGTTATATGCCGTCGAGTCAGCCCTGACTCATAGCGACCCCTCCTTGGGTTTCCGAGGCAGTATCACTATGGAAGTAGGATTGCCCAACCTTCCTTCCGGGGAGTGACTGGTGGGTTTGAACCGCCAGCCTTCTGGTTAGCAGTCAAATGCCTTAGCCACTATGCTACCAGAGCTCCCTTAAACCATGTAGTATCCCTTTATTCTGTTTGAACAGTTGCCTCTTTGTCTATGTACAGGTTTCTTATACCATGATTAAGAGTGAAATTCCCATTCTTCACAATGTTATCCATAATTTGTTATGATCCACACAGTCAAATGCCTTTCCATAGTCAATAAAACACAGTCTTTCCAGTGTTCTCTGTTTTCAGCCAAGATCACCAATGACATCAGCAACAATATTCCTAATGATATCCCTAATTCCTCTTTTGAATCTGGCTTGAATTTCTGTCAGTTTCCTCTTGATATACTGCCACTTTTGTATGTATTTCTGTTTTTGAATTATCTTCAGCAAAGTTTTACTTGCATGTGATATAGTAAACATCAATAGATATAATCCATATAAAAAAGAACTCTTTGGGGTCCTCAATAATTTGTAAAAGAATAAAAAAGTCTTATAGCCAAAAGTTTTGAAAACTGCTGGCCTACAAGATTAAGTTCCAAACTTCTTTGCACACATATTAGGTCATTCATTATTAGGCCTCCACCAGTCACCAACCTCTGGTGCCATAGAGGGTAAGGCATGTAGCTGCTAACCATAAGGTTGCTGATTCAAACCCACCAGCTGCTCTGCTGAAGGAAGATGAGGCAATCTACTTCTGTGAAGATTCCCAGACTCAATGACAGTGGGTGGATCTAATCACCAACTTCAGCTCTTACTGATCCATTATCTCCACCAGACCATTATCTCTCTCTCACCTCAAATCACACCTTTTTGACCTGAATGGACTGGCCATCTCCAGGCTTTTTGCCTCTGCTCACCCTGCTCCCTTTACCTGGACTGCTCTTGCCATATCTTTTTTTGTTTGTCTTTTTCCTGCCTTTTAAATAGTTATTCATACTTAACACAAACCTGATTTCAGCTTCTTTTATGAGCACCCTCCCCCCTTTCTAACTTGCTCAGGAAGATTGATCCTTTGTACTCTTCTATACCTTGCAGGAAATTCCTGTGTGATGCAAACGGTTAACATGCTCAGCTGCTAACTGAAAGGTTGGAGAATTGAATCCACCCAGAGTCCTTGGAATAAAAGCCATGAGATCAACTTCCTTACACTTTAGAAGCACAGTTCTACTCTGACACACATGGGGTCACCATGAGTTGAAATCGACTTGACAACTGGTTAGACCTGTAGATATGTCTATATAAGTGCCTGTAACACTTCAGTGCTGGTCCTCCTATTTGACCTCCAGGGCTTATCTTTGGTTAACAACAACAACAAAAAAAAAACCTCTAATGTTAAGCAAATGAAATGTTTATTTTTCTGTTACTACCATCCCTGCCTTGGACATGCTGTTACTTGTCTACATGGACACTTGTTCAAGAGATTCTCTGGAAGAAATTCCTAGAAGGGGAACTACTGGATCTCAAGGTTTGTGCATCACCACTATTACCAGGTATTGCTACATTGTTCTCCAAATTGTTTGCAGCAATATATACTACCACCAAAAATGCATAAAATTTCTGACTTCCCCACATTCTTGTCAGCACTTAAGGCAATCAGACCAATTTTTTTTTCTGCTAAACTGATGGCTATGAAATAGTATTTCATCCTTATTTTAATTTATGTTTGCCTAATTACTCATTTTCCTTGGAAGGAAGATGGGGCAGTCTACTTCCGTAGTGATACTGCCTGGGAAACCCAAGGAGGGGTCGCTGTGAGTCAGGTCTGACTTGAAGGCACATAACAACAACAACAACAACAATTACTCATTTGCTCACTCACTCACTCACGGTCTTCGAGTCGGATCCGACCCATAGTGACCCTTCCTTGGGTTTTCAAGGCATTACTGAGATTTAATATATCTATAACCCATTTGGGTTTCCACATCTGTGAACTGCTTGTTCAGAAATATCTTTGATCAATTTTTCTTTGGAGTTGTTTGTCCTCTTCTTTATGATTTGTAATTCTTTATATATTCTGAATACTGCCCCTTTTTTTTTTTTTTTTT
>NW_006922080.1:1845221-1857145 GCF_000298275.1 Orycteropus afer afer | reverse complement strand
TTCATCCCCATTATGCGGTGTTTTGCAGATTCTAGGTTATTCTTTAGGGTTGCATAGTATTCCATTGTGTGTGTGTGTGTGTGTGTGTGTACCATAGTTTGGGTATCCATTCTTCAGTTGATGGACACCTAGGTTGTTTCCATCTTTTGGCTACTGTAAACAGTGCTGTGATGAACATCAGTGTGCATATATCTGTTCTTGTCCTGGTTCTTACTTCTTTAGGATATATACCTAGTAATGGAAGGGCTGGTTCAAATGGTATTTCTAATTCCAACTTCTTAAGAAATTGCCATACTGCTTTCCACAGTGGTTGTACCATTTGACAGTCCCACAGCAGTGTATGAGAGTCCCAATCTCTCCAAATCCTCACCAGCATTTGTTATTTTTTGTGTTGTTGAGCTTTGCTACTAGTGCTGGGGCAAGATGGTATCTCATTGTTGTTTTGATTTGCATCTCTCTAATGGGTAATGATCATGAGCATTTCTTCATATGTTTGTTGGCTACCTGAACATCCTCTTTAGTGAAGTGTCTACTCATGTCTTCTGCCCACTTCTTAATTGTATTATTTGTCTTTTTGTTGTTGAGTTGTTGCAATTTTCTATAAATTCTAGAAATAAGTCCCTTGTCAGATATGTCATCGCCAAATATTTCTTTCCCAATCTGTAGGTTCTCTTTTGACTCTTTTGGAGAAGACTTTTGAAGTACATAAAAATTTAATTTTTAGAAGGTCCCTTTCATCTAATTTCTCTTCTGCTGTTTGTACATTTTGGGTTATGCTTGATAGTTTATTTATGCCATATATTAGAGCCCCTAAATTTGCCTTTAGTTTTTCCTTGAGAAACTCTATAGTTTTAGGTTTCACATTTAAGTCTTTGATCCATCTGGAATTAGTTTTTGTGTGTGGGTCTGAGTTACAGATCTTGTTTCATTTTTCTGGAAATGGATACCCAGTTTTGCCAGCACCATTTATTAAACAAACATTCTTTTCTCCATTTAATGGATTTGGGCCATTTGTCAAAGATCAGCTGACCATAGATTGATGGATCTATTCCTGGGTTCTCAATTCTATTCCATTAGTCTATTTATCTGTCATTAAACCAATACCATGCAGTTTTGACTACTGTGGCTGTATAGTAGGTTTTGAGATCCAGCAGTGTGAGACCTCCTACTTTGTTCTTCTTCTTCAACAGTGCTTTGCTTTGTATGGAAAGATCTCTTTCCTTTCCATACAAAGTTAGTGATTGGTTTTTCCATATCCTAAAAGAATGTTGATGGGATCTGGACTGAGATTGCATTGAATGTATAGATTGCTTTGGGTAGAATTGCCATTTATCTTTTTATCCATGAGCATGAGATGATCTTCCATTTATGTAGATCTTTTATGGTTACTTGAAGTAGTTTTTTATAGTTTTCTTTGTGCAGGTCTTTTGTGTCTCTGCTAAAATTTATTCTCAAGTATTTTATTTTTTTGGTAGCTATTGTAAACGAAGGAGCTCTGGTAGCATAGTGGTTAAAGCACTTGACTGCTCACCAGAAGGCTGGCGGTTCAAACCCACCAGCCGCTCCTCGGAAGGAAGGTTGGGCAATCCTACTTCTGTAGTGATACTGCCTCGGAAACCCAAGGAGGGGTCGCTCTGAGTCGGGGGTCAACTCGATGGCACATAACAACAACAACAACAACATTGTAAACGATATTGATTTCCTTATTTCTTTTTCACCAATCTCTTTGCTGGTGTAGAGGAATCCAACTGATTTTGGATGTTGACCTTATATCCTGCCATGATGCCACTAATCTCTCAATTAATTCCAGTTGATTTTTTACTGGGAGCTGTGGTGGCATAGTGCCTAAGGCATTTGACTGCTAACCAGAAGGCTGGTGCTTTAAACCTACCAGATACTCCTTGGAAGAAAGATTGGGAAATGTATTTCCATAGTGATATCATCTTGGAAACCCAAGGATGGGTCGCTATGAGTCAGGTCCAACTTGAAGGCAGTGAGCTTGGTTTGGTTTTTCTTGGTTTTGATTTTTTACTGAGTCTCTTGGGTTTTCTAGGTATAGGATCATATCATCAGCAAATAGGGATAGTTTGACTTTTTCCTTACCAATTTGGATGCCTTTGATTTCCCTTTCTTGCCTTATTGCCCTGGCTTGGACTTCCAATAGAATGTTGAATAGAAGTGGTGATAGAGGGCATCCTTGTCTGGTTCCTAACAGCAAGGGGAATGGTTTCAGTCTTTCTCCATTGAGAATAATGTTGGCTGTTGGTTTTGCATAGATGCCCTTTATTATGTTGAGGAATGCCCCTTCTATTCCTATTTTGCTGAGATTTTTTTTTATCAGAAATGGGTGTTAGATTTTATCAAATGCTTTTTCTGCATCAATTGATATGATCAAGTAGTTCTTTCCCTTTGTTTTGTTTATGTGGTGGATGACATTGATTGTTTTTCTAATGTTGAACCATCCTTGCATACCTGATATGAACCCCACTTGGTCATAATGAATGAGTTTCTTGATATATTGTGGGAGTCTATTGGCTAGGATTTTGTTGAAGATGTTTGCATCTATATTCATGAGGGATATTAGTCTGCAGGTTTCCTTTTGAGTGATGTGTTTGCCTAGTTTTGGTACCAAGGTTATGCTTGCTTCATAAAATGAATTAGGGAGGATTCCATCCTTTTGTATGTTTTGGAATATTTTGAGTAGGATGGGTGTCAGTTTTTCTCTGAATGTTTGGTAGAATTCTCCAGCGAAAGTATCTGGGCCAGGAATTGTTGGTAATTTTTAAATGACCTGTTCAATTTTTTCTCTTGTTATAGATCTGTTCAATTTTTCCACCTCAGTCTGTGCTAGTTTAGGTATGTTTGCTGTTTTCCCATTGATCTGCCTATTGTTGATTTCTAATTTAATAGCATTATTATCTGAGAAGATGCTTTACAGTTTTTCAATGTTTTTAAATTTATTAATGCTGGCTTTATTGCCTAACATGTCGTCTATTCTGGAGAATGTTCCATGTGCACTGGAAAGGAACGTATATTGTGCTGTTGTTGGGTGAAGTGCTTTGTAGATGTTTATAAGGTCAAAATTGGTGGATTGTATTGTTTAGCTCTTCTGCGTCTTTGTTGAGTTTCTTTCCAGTTGTTCTATCTTTCATTGAAATTGGTGTATATGTCTCCCACTATGACTGTGGTGTCATCTATTTGCCTTTTCAACTCTTTTAAAGTCTGATTTATGTATTTGGGAGCTCTTTTATTGGGTTATTAGTTGTGGTTCTATCTTCTTGTTTAATTGATCCTTTAATCATTTTATAATGTCCTTCCTTGTCTCATATGGTGGTTTTTGTCTTAAAGTCAATTCGGTCAGAAATTAATATTGCCACTCCTGCTCTTTTTTGATTGCCATTTGCTTCATATATCTTTTCCAACCTTATTTTTGTCTTTGTTTCTAAGGTGTGTCTCTTGTAGACAGCATATTGGTGGGTTACGTTTTCTTATCAAGTCTGAAACTCTCTGTCTCTTAAGTGGTGCTTTTAATCTATTAACATTCAGTGTAATTGTCAACAAGTATGAATTGGTTGCTGTTGTTTTGCCACGTGTTTTTTTCATGATGTTCCTGTTTTCTTTGTTCCATATAATTTTTGGTGCTGAGCTCATTTTCTTCATGAATTAGGTTATCATTTCCTTCATTGCTGTTGTTTTAGTATTGACTAAATATTTTTGCTTGTCCTCTATTTTATTGTGATGTGAAGGTTTATCATTTTTCTTTAAGGTTATCCTGTGATTTACACTTTTCTCCCCAAGTTTAGAACAGTTCATTCTATCTTACAACTCTCTTGATTTCCTCACCATTTAGAAGTTCTGTAACTACATCAGTTTTTCCCTCTTTTTGGTTTGTAGTTGCCCTCATTTGTCAATTGATGTCTCTTGTTCTGTGTTCACAATCTTGTAAGCTTATTTTACTTTGGATACTTCCATAGCTGTATTGGTTTCAGGTTATGTCACCTTGTATATAAATGGTTGCTTGCTGTTTGCTATTATTGGTTCTCTGTTCAAAGGACTCTATTAAGTATCTCCCATAAGGTTAGTCTGTTTTAACAAATACCCTTAATTTCTCTTTATCTGAAAATGTCCTAATGTCACCATCATATTTGAGAGACAGTTTTGCCAAGTATGTAATTTTTGGTTGGAGTGTTTTCTCTTTCAGGGTTTTATATATACCATGCCATTGCTTTCTCACTTGCATGGTTTCTACTGAGAAATCAGAACTTATTCTTATTGGTTGTCCTTTATAGGTAACTTTTTGTTTTTCCTGTGCTGCTTTCAGGATTCTTTCTTTATCTTTGGTTTTGATAAGTTTGATAATGATATGTCTTGGTAAATTTCTTTTGGGGTCTATCCTGTTTGGGGTGCATTGGACTTCCTGAATGGATATGTTCTCATCTTTCATCATATCAGGTAAGTTCTCTTTCAACAAATCTTGGACAATTTTCTCAATGGGTTTATTTTTCTCTTCCTGTTCAGGAATTTCAGTTACACGTAGGTTATTCCTTTTGATGGTATCTCACATGAACCTTAGTCTTTCTTCATTTTGTTTTGATCTTTTTTCTGATTGATCCCTTTCTAAAGAAATATTCAGGTATTTGTCTTCAGTCGCATTAACTCTGTCTCCCATTGATTCAATTCCACTTCTTTGCCTTTTCAATGTGTTACCTATTTCTGAAAATTTAGTATTAATTTTCTGGATTTCTATCTGTAGATTTTGAATTATTTCTAATTTTTCATTTATTTTGTCATTTTGTTCTTGTATTTTCTCTCAAAACTGTAGAGTTTTGTCTATGTTTTCCTTAATTTTGTCAGTGTTTTCCTTGATTTGTCTCTCAATCCTTTGAAAATGCGTATCAGGGAGTTCCAATGTGGCGTCTTTCTCAGGGATGTGTTCTGGGTCTGTGTCTTGGTCCCTTGTTTTCACCACTTTATCTTGCTTCTTTGTGTGGACTGTCTGTTGTCTTTGAGACATTGTGATGTTGTTGTATTTAGATCTCTGTTAAACGTTCATGAAGAGCAGTAAGGGTGAGCCAGGCTCTTCTTGGTGGTTGTTTATTGTTGACCAGTTGGTGGAGAAGGAAGTGGTGGCTCTCACTCAGTAAGTGGAGCTGAAGGAGGTGCAGGTATGGTTGGGCCATATGGACATGGTTGCTGTCTCTCACTCAGTTAGACAAAAACAACAATCAAAATATCATCAATAAAGTAAAACCAAGTGGACAAAAAACACACTGCATAACCACACAGGAACAGTCACAAAAAAAAAAAAAAAAAAAAAAGGAAAAAGCAAAGCAAAGCAAAGGGGGGAAAAGAACCCACAATATCTGGGGAGAGAGCAATAAGATAAAAAAAAGGTAGAGTAGGAGAATAATGAAGAAAAAATGGGAATAATGCAAAAAGAAAAACAAGGAATGGAGTTAACCATGAGAAAGAAAAAATTAGAACCAGAAACAGGGAAGAGAGAAAAAGCTGAAAACTAGAACCTGGGAAGGGAAGAATAAATAATAATTACAATAATAAGCACAATAATAATAATAATTTTAAAACAGACAAAAATAAACAAATTAAAAATAAAAGGAAAAAAAATATCTGGGCAGGGTGAGGCAGGGCACTTAGTCTCCATCCCAGCACACAGACTAGAAGACGTCCTGCCATGCCAGAAGGTGGGTGGGAGTGCGGGATGGCTGCACCTCCATTTACCAAGAGGGTGTGGGGTATAAGGGTAATGAGGGGAATATTGCACTTTTCCAGTCATTGGCATCTGGAATGTCCTTGTGGTTCCTGGCAAGTGGAGCCTATTCTTAAGTCCCTGGAATCTGGGAGCATGCTGCCACTTTAAATATCCAAAATGGTCAAACCACTTGTAAACGTTCAAAATGGCTGCATCCTCCGGACAGGCAAAAGTCCCCAGCTCAGCCCACCTTCCTCTTTGCTGTTTCCCTTTTTATTCACCAGCCACCAGTGCAGTCCTCCATGCAGTTCCTAGCTAGCAGGCTGATTTTTAGGTTAATTCTTAGGTCCTAACACCACTTGGCAAAATCCAAGCTGTCTGTGCCATCAGGATTTCTGCCAGACTGCATCTCTGTATGTCTCCTTTTTTGATGTTTTCATGTGAATTCTTCTACTAGTTGGAGTTTAGTCCACTTCTGTATCCTTCCCTTCAAAGCTCAGGGCTCCAAGATTATCTTCTGTACCTGTGTTAATTGTTTCCCCTTTCCTTTGTTGAGGAGGGTCTGTGCAGTCTTTCTGCCTATTCCACCATCTTACCAGAACTCAGCCAGCCAGTATTCTTTTATAAAAGCCGCTCTGGTGGTATAGTGGTTAACATATTTATCTGCTAACCAAAAGGTTGCTGATTCAAACCCACCAGGTGCTCTGTGGAAGAAAGATAAGGTAGTCTGCTTTCATAAAGATTTACAGTTTTGGAACCAATGTGGGTTGCTATGAGTTGAACTCAACTTGATGACAGTGAGGCTTTTTT
The DNA here is from genome assembly GCF_000298275.1 of Orycteropus afer afer. Lineage (NCBI taxonomy): Eukaryota > Metazoa > Chordata > Mammalia > Tubulidentata > Orycteropodidae > Orycteropus > Orycteropus afer. The sequence continues at coordinate 1,850,625 of NW_006922080.1, read as the reverse complement.
TTTTCCTTTTCTTTTCTTCCATAAAGAACAACTTCCTACATTTCTCTCTCAATTTCTCCTTTTTAAAACATGTTACTATCAACTTGTAAATTATTTTTTTTCAGATTTTCTTAGATGCTCAAATTGATCCAAATTTGGCCACTGGGAACCCTTTTGTATTAGCTGTTGTGTCCTTTTGATATACTACCATTAGTCTTTGGGTCCTTTTTTGCTTAATGGAACAACAGGTACTCCAAGTTCACCTTGTATTTTCTTTGCCCCAGATCTGGAATCATGCATTTCTCTAAGCAACTGTAACTTCTTTTAGTGGAGAATATTTAGAAATGAAGAGATGATATGCATTATCACTGCTATCTTAGATATCATTGCTTTCAGATATTTTAAGAAGACATATGGAACACACACACACACACACACACACACAGTTTATTTATTTATTTATTAAAAGACCATCATTTTATACTGATAAGTCCAAATCAAATCAAATACTACAGGGTTCGACCTCATCTTTACCTAGTCTATATTTGATTCTCCCTTCTCTCAAAGTGAAAACCATGTTTTCTCAGACAATATTTTTACTCATTTGTTCTGTCCTACTTCTGTCTTTATTAAATGAAAAAAAAAAAAACAAAAAAAAAACTACACTGCCATGGATAGCGACCCTTCTTGGGTTTCTGAGGCAATATCACTACAGAAGTAGATTGTCCAACCTTCCTTCCAAGGAATGGCTGGTGGGTTTGAACCACCAGCCTTCTGGTTAGTAGTCAAATGTCTTAGGCACTATGCCACCAGAGCTCATTTTCTATGGAAATAGTAAGATGCACTCTAATGAATCCTCCAGGTTTCAGACATAGTTTTCCTTGTCCCCGTTGCATAGAAAAACCAAACAATTTCCCTTTGCTAATTCAATCCAAAAATTCCAGCCAGTAGAGTGACTCCCTCCTCTGAGGCTTTTTCAGCTTCCAATTAAACTTTGGCTATTTTCCATGGTGAAAATATTTCTTCTTTGGCCACTATGATCTCCTAACCTATCAAGTCTAAGATGCAAAAACAGGAAGCAAAAACTGTTAAACAGGTTATTATTTATAAAAATGAAAGAGCTCCTTCTATTTCTACCCCTTGTTTCTTGGATCAATGCATTCTGGCTAGGAGAGATGCCATAGTGCTTGCTGGTTTAAGTCATGCCCTTGGATGATACCTGAACCTTGCACAATGTTGCTCCTCAATTGGTTTCATAAATGACCCTTTAGCAGTCCATTTCATCATTCTACCAAGCCATATGCATATAGGTGATAGGGCATGTGTTTCTAGATGTTGTTGGGTCAGTTTTGACTCATAGTGACCCTATACAATAGAATGAAACACAGCCCCATCCTGTGTCATTCTCACAATCATTGTTATGTTTGAGTCCATTGTTGCATCCACTGTGTCACTCCATCTTGTTGTCTTTCTCTTTTTCACTGATCCTCTACTTTGCCAATTATGATCTCCTTTACCAGGGACTGGTCCCTCCTGATAACATGCCCAAAGTACTTGAGACAGTTCTCATCATCCACACTTCTTAGGAATATTCTGCCTGCACTTCTTCCAAGACAGATTTGTTCATTCTTATAGCAGTCCATGTTATATTTAATATTCTTTGCCAATACCATAATTCAAAAGCATCAATTCTTTGTCAGACTTTCTTACTCACTATCCAGCTTTCACAGACATATGAAGTGACCAAGGGTTGGGTCAAATACACCTTAATCTTCAAGGTGATATCTTTGCTTTTTATTACTTAAGGAGTTCATCAGTTGCAGATTTGCCTGATGCAATATGTCACTTTCTTGACTGCTGTGATAAGACCTGTGAAATCTGAGACCATGTGCCCATTGCCATGCTTCATTCACTATAAAATGCTTTCTCCATTTGGTGGTGATGTTGTGTAGAATGTCTTGACAAAGAATAAGGAGTTCTTTAAATCTATGAATAGTAGAGCTGATATCAGGTTTAAATATAAATCCATATCTGAAACACATATATATTTGTTTATGAAAACAATCACTTCCCTATCAATGATGGAAAATGTCTAATATAATCAACCTGCCATCGGGTGGTTGGCTGCTATTCCTGGACAATGGTGCCAAGTTGGGGGCTCCATGTCGCCCTTTGCTATTGGCAGTTTGGGCATTTGGCAGCAGTGGTAGCCAAATTATCTTTGGTTAGAGGTGATGCATGTTATTGAATAGCCATCATTTTGCCACCAAAGTAACTTGTTTATGTGGGTCCATTGAACAAGTACCAAGGTGACTGAGGAAGGAGGCTGATTGACATCATATAATGGGTCATCTTATCCTCTTGATTACTGAGTACCTCTTCTATAATGGATATCCTCTGGTGAGCAACTATCTTTATACTCTTAACTATTCCAAAGATTTCATCCACATTTCTCTCTCCCAAATATCTTTGTCATCAGTCTCCCAATGTTCTTTCCAAGTCCTTAACCAGTTGATTAACTTATTAGTGACTGTCCATAAATCAGCATAGTTTCATGCTTGAAGCAATGTCTCCTGCAACATGAAGTGGGCAACCAGACATATTTCCAGATATTCTGCCTACTGGAAGTATTTCCTTCACCACAGCCTTTCAGGGTATTCATGAGTGGAGTGGTATTCCAATGCAAGAGCCATCCACTTCTAGCCTGCAGTAGCATACTGTGCAGGCTAATTTTTAAGTTAGGCTTGTGGTTATTCCTTCTCTGATAGTTGGTCATAGGAAATGTCTATAAGGCCTTAACTATGGATTAAGGGTGTAGCAACAAATGAGTAGGAGCAGATATCGTGAGAGTCTGAGCTCATAAATTACCTGCTCATGGAATTTATATATACATTCTGGTTCTACCATTTCTATTTAGTAAGATGCACATGACCAATTTTATGATTTAGTTGATCAGAGAACACTCAGCTTATGATGGCTGTTTAAGGTCACACGATCACTTGATTTCTCTTTGTCAGGCATCACATTTCTATGAGAGCCTACTAGCAAGCCAGGAACTTGTTTTATAGTCATTAGCAGAAAATGGCATAACCTTACTCCAAATCCTTAGATTTCTATGCTGTGATTGTCTCATTGGGTCTTGCTGTTGTTGTTGTTGTTATGTGCCCTCAAGTTGGACCTGACTCATAGAGACCCCTCCTTGGGTTTCTGAGGAAGTATCACTACGGAAGTAGATTGCCCCATCTTCCTTTCGAGGACTGGCTGCTGGGTTTGAACCACCAGCCTTCTGGTTAGCAGTCAAGTGCTTTAGGCACTACGCTACCAGAGCTCCCATGGGGTCTTGCTAGAGGCTCCATAAAGCAAATTTTTGCTGATTATCTTTGTTGATGAGTAAAGAAATGGAAAACATCTGTTACATCTGTACCTGCATACCAGGTGCCAGGAGCTTTATTGGCTTTCTGCAGTAAATATACTACAACCAGGACAGCAACCTAGATTGAAGTTGCCACATGATTAAACTGAAAATAATTTACAGTTATTCTCAAAGACCTGCATAAATTTTCACCAGCCAAATAGATTAATTAAAGGGGCATGTGATAAGAATTAGGAGCTCTGGTAGTGTAGTGCCTAAGGCACTTGACTGCTAACCAGAAGGCTGCAGGTTGAAACCCACCAGCCACTCTTCAGAACGAAGGTTGGGTAATCTACTTCCATAGTGATACTGCCTTGGAAACCCAAGGAGGGGTCTCTATGAGTCAGGTCTGACTCGACGGCACATAACAACAACATGATAAGAATTAACCGCTCCCCCTTGCATTTTTAAAGTCTTTGGTGCGGGGAGAAATAGCTGAACTTCCCTTGTGGAAGGGATTTTTGAGGATCTCTTTCTGGCCTGTTTTACCCTAATAGTTCTCACTCAACATATCAAATAACTAATGTGAAGATTAGGAGCTCTGGTAGCATAGTGCCTAAGGCACTTGACTGCTAACCAGAAGGCTGGCGGTTCAAACCCACCAGCCACTCCTCTGAAGGAAGGTTGGGCAATCCTACTTCCGTAGTGATACTGCCTCGGAAACCCAAGGAGGGGTCGCTATGAGTCGGGGCCGACTCGACGGCAAATAACAACAACAACAATGTGAAGATTCTGTGAGTTACTAAGCTGCATCATCCCACTATATTTTCTGGAACTGGGGCAAATGACTACAGTTATGTTGGGTCTTAATTTCACTGGACCCAGTGTGAAGGGAACTTGATGCAGGACTCCATCTATCGCTTAACATTCATAAGTCTCCACTCTTAGCAGTTAACTTTTGGAGGCATTTTTTTTAACTGTAGGGATAATAATCAGTTCAAAGCCAGTATCTAAGAAAATTTTACAAGGTTTCCCTTTCATCACTGCACAGTTACACTGATAAATGGATACTGGGCTTTCTGGGAGAGGTTTGGATAAATGTTCATTATATACACTTGTGGCAATACTGCAGGATCCTGTCCCAAAGGGACTCAGATTCTCCTCAATCAAGAGATACTAAGTCTTTTTGAAATGACTTATATCTGAGAATTGAGTAAGATGTTATAAAATTCCACTACAGTGTCTTGAGTCATATATTTGCCACCTGACCTAGCATACTTTCACTTATATACTCCATTTACACCTTAATGGACTATTTTATTCCATTAGGATCCCAATCAATTTGCCATCATACAATTCATGTGGTTAAAAATTATACATTGTCATTTTATTCCTGCAGCTTATAATGCCAATTGTGTGCAACATGTTTCTGGTAGCTATTGTAAATGCTATTGTTTTCCTTTATTTCCCTTTCAGAGATCTTTTAGTTAATGTAGAGGAATCCAAATGATTTTTGTATGTTAATCTTGTATCCTGCCACTTTGCTGAATCTTCCTATTAGTTCCAGTAGTTTTCTTGCTGAGTCTCTAAGTTTCCTATGGATAGGATCATGTCATCTGCAAATAGAGATATCTTTACTTCTTCTTTGCCATTTTGGATACCTTTTATTTCTTTTTCTTGCCTTATTGCCCTGGCTAGGACTTCCAATACAATGTTAAATAGAAGTGGTGATCAAGGGCATCCTTCTTTGGTTCCCATGCATAAGGGGAATGATTTGAGTCTTCATCCATTGAGAATAATGTTGGCTACTGGTTTTGCATGCGTGCCTTTTATTATATTGAGAAAATTTCCTTCTATTCCTATTTTACTGACAGCTTTGATCAGGAATAGTTGTTGGATTTTGTCAAATGCCTTTTCTGCTTCAATCACTATGCTCATTTGGTTCTTTTCCTTTGTTTTATTTATGTGATGAATTACATTGATTGTTTTTTTGATGTTGAACCATCCATGAATATCTGATATAAATCACACTTGGTCATGGTATATTTTTCTTTTGATATGATTTTGGATTTT
>NW_006922080.1:1841575-1844659 GCF_000298275.1 Orycteropus afer afer | reverse complement strand
GGGTTTGAACCACCAGCCTTCTGGTTAGCAGTCAAGTGCCTTAGGCACTATGCTACCAGAGCTTATATATATCTATATATATATAATTTCATTTGGTTCTGTTGTGATGGCACATGTTTCATTTATTATTGATGTTATTTTCATCTTTTCCTTTGTTAAATTTGCCAGTGGTTTGTTGATTTTGTTCATCTTTTGAAGAATCAGCTTCTAGTCTTGCTGACTTTCTCTACTGTTCTTTTTTTTTTTTTTTCTGTTTCATTTATTTCTTCTCTGATCTTTATTACTTCCTTTCTTCTGGGGATTGTAAGTTTCCTTTGTTGTTCTTGTTCTAATTGTTGGAGTTGTTAAGTTAAAGTGTTGATTTTGATTTTTTCTTCTTTTTTGGTATGTGCATTTATTGCTATAAATTGACCTCTAAGTATTGCTTTTACTGTGTCCCAGAGATCTTGGTAAGTTGTGTTTTCATTCTCATTTGTTTCTAGGATTTTTTTTTTTAAATTTATTTCACACTTTATTTCTTCTGTTTCCCAGTAGTTCTTGAGCAGTGTATTATTCATTTTCCATGTACTTGATTTTTTTTCCCCTTGTCTTTACTCCTGCACATTTTTGATTATCATTTGCTTGATTTTTTTTCCCGAACCTTTGATTTTAAGCCTATGTCTAAGATGTCTCTCTTCTAAACAGCCTAATAATGGGTCAAATATTCTTATCTATTCTGCAGCTCTCTGTATCTCAACTGCTGCATTTAATCCATTTCTAGTAAATGTAACCATTGTCAAGTATGTATTTTTGCTATCATTTTGTTGTGTGTGTGTTTTGTGGTACTGCTGGTTTTATTTCATAATTTTCTGTGCTGGACTCATTTTGTTTATGTATTTTAAACAATCATTTCCTTCATTGCTATTATTTTAGTGTTTGCTAAATATTTATGTCACTACTGGCCTGTTAGTTTGTTGTGTTTTGGTGGTGTCATGATGCTAGAAGCTATGCCACCAGTATGTAAAATACTAGCAGGGTCACTCATAATGTATAGCTTTCACAATAAGCTAGATTAGGAAGAAGGATGTGGCAGGTGACTTCTAAAAAAATTGGCCACTGAACACCTTAAGAATGGTAGTGAAACACTGGTATAGTGCTGGAAAATGAGCCCCTTAGGTTGGAAGATACTCAAAATATAACTGGGGAAGAACTGCCTTTTCAAAATAGAGTTGATCTTAATGGTGTGGAAGGTGTAAAGCTTTTGAGACTTCTGTTTGCTTCTGTAGAATGACCAAAATGATAAGAAACTGTCATAAACATACAGAAATAATCAGAACATTGAATATATGAGTATGAATTTAGAAAAATTTGGAGTGGTCCAAAGTGAAATGGAATGCAGAAAGATCAATATACTACCCATTAGTGAGAAGAAATGGGCTGGAACAGGACATTTGGAATTGGACAATCATATGATCTATTATGCCAGGAATGTCAAATTGAAGAAGAATGGTGTCCCACTCATCATCAAAAAGAACATTTCAAGATATATCCTGAAGTACAATGCTGTCACAGATAAGATAATATCCATACACCTACAAGGAAGACTAGATAACCAAATGAAGATAGCAAAAATAAGGCAAGAACAAAATGAAGAAGAAAAAGTCAAATACTGGGGAGGGGAGAATAGAAAAGAGTACAAGACAAAGGGAATAGTAAAGAAAAAATATGAAAAAATACAAAAAGAAAAACAAAGTGGGAAAAAATGAAAAGGGCAAAAGAATAAAAGGAAGGAAAAGGGAATAAGAAAAAGAAAAACAACAAGGTTAGAGAAAGAAAAGGAAAAAAAGAGAGAGAAAAAAACTTGTGGGGCAGAGCATCTGGACTGTGTTCCTTCTGGTCAAGTAGGCAGTGGAGGGCAGGGCATCTAGTTCCAGAAGTTCCTACACGTCCAGCAGGTGGCTGGGGACAGGATGCCTGGTCACAGAAGGAGTTCCTGCTAGCCTAGAAGATGGCTGGGAGTGGGGCATCTGGACCTAGAAGAAGTTCATGGCAGTTCAAAAGGTGTCTGGGGGCAGGGCTCCTGGTCCCAATAGGAGTTCCTACTGGCCTAATGGATAGCTGGCCAAGGCACTTAATCCTAGAAGAAGTTCCTGCTGGTCCAGAAAGTGGCTGGTGGCAGGGGACCTTGACCTGGAAGAAGTTCCTGTTGGCCTGGTTGGGATGGAATTCCTGCCTGTCCAGAAGGTGGAAGGGTGTGGGGGATGACTGCACCACTAGTTACTGGGAGGGTGTGGGGAATAAGGAATATCACACCTTTCTGTTTGCCAGTTACTTGTGTGGGTGCCTGGGTAGTTGTCAGCAAGCAGAGTTGATTATCAAGTTGCTGCCCCAATTGGAATACTGCTTGCAAAAATTCAAAATGGCTGAGCTCTCATGTAAGTTGACAGTTTACAGGCCCATTTATCTCCTTGTTCACTGTTTTCATTCAGTTTTTTCTTCTTCTAGTTGATACATGTTCCACTTCTTTATCCTTTCTTATTTTAAAATCCAGGGTTCTGGGATTATCATCTCTATCTGTTTCATTTAGTTTCTCAGTTCTTTGTTGTGGAGGGTCTGGGTATAATTTTTGCCTGTCCTGCCATCTTCTCAAACTCAAAATCCCCACTTTTCACTTCCCTGTTCAGTTTTGACACCAGGGGCCTGTACAGCACTTCTTTCTCTGACCCTAGCCAGATATTATCTGCTAAAAGGACAACATCTTTCGAATGTCCAAATAAGCAGACACCAATCACAAGCTTAGGACTCTCCATTGGGCTCCTTAACTCCTGACCTGTTGGTTACAGATTCAGAAGTTTCTCTCTATCCTTTCAGGATACTAAGCTTAGGAATCCTACTCTTGTTGTTGTTAAGTGCAGTCGAGTCGTTTCCAACTCATAGTGACCCCATGCACAGCAGAACGAAACACTGCCCGATCCCACACCAGCCCCACAATCCCTGCTATACTTGATCCCATCATCGCAGCCACCGTATCAATCCATCTTGTTGAAGGCCTTCCCCTCTTTCGTCGAACCTCCACCCTACCAAGCATGACATCCTTCTCCAGGG
>NW_006922080.1:1837651-1839120 GCF_000298275.1 Orycteropus afer afer | reverse complement strand
TGGTTGTCTGATTCAAAATGGCCAAAACCAGTCCATTTCAGCTCACTAATGCCGAGGATATAAATCTTTATGCATTCCATTTCCTTTTTGACAACAGGAATCCTGCTCTGGTCTCCCTAATTTCTGACCTGCTGGCTACCATAACTCCTTTGAGTTTGCTAATTCACTGGAACAATTCAAAGAAATCACAGAACATGGTAAACAAGTAGTTCCAGCTTATGATGGGGTTCCATTCCAATAACTCCCTCATAAGCTGATTCTGACAAAAGTCAAATGTGTCTCTCTTTCTTTCTTTTCTTTTTTTTTTTTTTTAGTTTTCATTGTTACTCTCTTTTATAATCAATATCTAAGACATAGTGGCAGGGAAGACTTTTTATCAACTTCTGCAATCTGAAATTGACCAAATATTCAATCAAGATGTGTTAATTATCACTGATGACTGGAATGCAAAAGTTGGAAACAAAGAAGAATCACTGGTAGCTGGAAAATTTGGTCTTGGTGACAGAAATAACACTGGAGATCACATTATAGAATTTTGCAAGACCAACAACTTATTCACTGCAAATACCTTTTTTCAACAACACAAATGGCAGCTATACATGTGGAATTCACCAGATGGAGTACACAGGAGTCAGACTGACTACATCTGTGGCAAGAGGTGATGGAAAAGCTCAATATCTTCAGCCAAAACAAGGCCAGGATCTGACTGTGGAACAGACCATCATCTGCTCATATGCAAGTTCAAGTTGAAGCTGAAGACAATGAAAGAAAATCCTCCAGAATCAAAATATGACCATGATTATATCCCTCCTGAATTTAGAGACCATGTGAAGAATAGATTTGATACATTGACCACCAATGACTGAAAATCAGAATTGTGAGATGGCATCAAGAACATCATCCATGAAGAAAGCATGAGGTCATTTAAAAGACAAGAAAGGAAAAAAAGACCAAAATGGATGACAGAAGAGACTCTGAAACTTGCCCTTGAATGGAGAGTAGCTAAAGCAAATGGAAGAATCGACACGATAAAAGAACTGAACAGTAGATTTCAAAGAGCAGCTCAAGCAGACAAAGCCAATTACTATGATGAAATGTGCAAAGATCTGGTGTTAGAAAACCAAAAGGGAAGAACACACTTGGCATTTCTCAAGCTGAAAGAACAGGAAAAAATTTAAGCTTTGAGTGCATCATTGAAAGATTCTATGAGCAATATATTGAATGATGCAGGAAGCATCAAAATAACAAGGAAGGAATACACAGAGTCACTGTACCAAAAAGAACTGGTTGATCTTCATCTAGTTCAGGAGGTGGCATATGATCAAGAACCAATGAATGGTATTGAAGGAAGAAGTTGAAGCTGCACTGAAGGAAATGACAAAGGAATTAATGGAATACCCATTGACATGTTTCAACAAACAGATGCCCTGCTGGAGACACTCACTCGGTTATGCCAAGAGATTTGGAAG
>NW_006922080.1:1822277-1836878 GCF_000298275.1 Orycteropus afer afer | reverse complement strand
TTCAAGTGCTGAGGAGCAAAGATGTCTCCTTGAGAACTAAGGTGCACCTGACACAAGCCATGATATTTTCAATTGCCTCATATACATGTGAGAAGAAATGAATGAATAAGGAAGACTGAAGAAGAATTGATGCTTTTGAGTTGTGGTGCTGGCAAAGAATGCTGAAAGTACCATGAACTGCTAAAAGAACTAACAAATCTTTTCCTGGAGGAAGAGCAGCTAGAATGCTTCTTGGAAGTGAGAATGGCCAGACCTTGTCAAACCTACTTTGGTAATGTTATCAGAAGGGACCAGTCCCTGGAGAAGGATGTCATGCTTGGTAAGGTGAAGGGCTGATGAAAGAGGGAAAGGCCCTCAACGAGATGGATTGACACAGTGGCTGGGGCAATGGGCTCAAGTATAGCTGGGATGGCGGAGGTTGCGGAGGACCAGGCGGTGTTTTGTTCAGAGGGTTGTTATGAGTCGGAGACAATTTGACATCACCTAATAGTAACAACAATCAGTATCTTTATAAATCTGATCTTTGATCATCTGCAAGTGAATATCTGAGAATGACAACACAAGCAAATTACATGCTGCAACATTGTATGTAGTACATATTACTAACAATAAAATGCACACACAAAATCAGATTGTTGTAAGCCGTGGTTTGCGGTAATTCAAATACGTCATAAGTTGGGCACTGCCTGAGCATATGGTTACAGCTTTATTATTGGAAAAAAGAATGCACATGAACATGAGGTAGAGGGCTACCAACACTACTTCCAAGTCTCAAAAAGGAACATGCATGCATAGATGCCTTTCACCAACCAGGAAGCCCATGGAGCTTCAGTGTTCAGAGCATTTACTGGCAGTCTCATTACATAATAAAAATTTCAGCCCCTCTTCCCTGAAGTCAGCTGATATCAAAAGGTGATCATGAAGTATTACATATTACAACTTTCCCTCCTGGACAGAACCCACCCCAGAGTCACTTCATCACCCTACCAAACCTGTTAGGTGTGGTCTGGAGTACTTATCAAAGATACATAAATTCCAAGGTATTTTAGATTTAATCTCTCAGAAACTAAGAGAAAGGACCAAAATCTTTGGGTAAGGTTCATGTAAATTCTTCAGTGCCATTCTGGTGACCCAATCCCATGTGTGGGTTAAAGGGTCAAAAATCTCCTTGAGAGAAATAAGGATAAGGTCCCATTCAAGTCCCAGTTTAGGGCCAGGGCTATCTGCCCAGATTGCATTGTTGGCTCTGGCTGGTCCCAAGTACTTGAAGAGGACTTAGTGAGATTTTGAGTAGGGTGCTTCTGTCTATTAGGACCATTATGTGACTTCACCTGCCTATGGATGGCTAGTCAGTATCAGCCACTGATGGGGGATTTAGAAAAATTATGAGGCTGTTGATTCAGGTGAACAGAAACCACACAGGGTTTTACCTGAGGGCTCAGGGTGAATGCCTGCTCTAACCTGTTCCAGACAGTAGAGGAGACTTAGAACAGTTTGAGGAAGGTACTCCAAATTGTGGGAACCTCCAGAGGTGTGGGCCCCAGGATAAGGGCCCTGCTTGTCTGAAGCTAAGGGTAGCACTGGCCAGAAAAACAAATACCCTGATGTCTCTCTCCTATTTCTGATATCCTATAAATTCCTATCCTCACAGTGGCTGAACCCAACTTGAAGCCAGGGAACAAGTGAGCTTGGGTAATGCAGTGTACAGAGGTGAGCCTTGTGAGGCAAAAGCAGGCACAGAAAAGTGAAGTAGTTTGGAGAGACAAACTGAAAATATCCAGCACATAAATTCACAATAATTTTTTTCGTCATCTCTTTGATGATATTGGGAGCTCTGGTGGCTCAGTGCCTAAGGCATTTGACTGCTAACCAGAAGGCAGGTGATTCAAACCCACCAGCCACTCCTCAGAAGATTGGGCAATCTACTCCTGTAGTGATACCGCCTTGGAAACCCAAGGAGGTGTTACTATGAGTCAGATCTGACTCGACGGCAGTGAGTTTGGTTTTGATGATATTATTCAATGGCCTTCTAGTCTCTGTTATGCTTTTGAGAAGCTGAATTACTTTATAGACATTTTGTCTCTGTTTTTTGTTTGCTTTATGTATTTTTTTTTCAGCCTGTTCTGAAATAGCACTATGATATACCTAGGAATAAGGGGCTCTTGTGGTGTAGTGGATAAGGTAATTGCCTGCTAACCTGAAGGTCCATGGTTCAAACCCACCAGCTGCTCCATGGGAAGAAGATGAGGCAATCTAGTTCTGTAAATATTTACAGCCCTGGAAACACAGTGGGTGTCACTATGAGTAGGAATCAACTTGATTTTCTTTTTTTTTTTTTGATGTCGAGGAATGGAATTCTTAAAATTTATTTTTATTTATTCATTTTACTCTAAATATTTATGTGTTTTTTGAAATTATTTGCCATTATCTCTTTAACTATTGCATCCATCTCATTATTTCTAGTCTGGAATTATAATTAGACATATGCTGGGCCTATTCATTTTATCCTCTATCATTTTTTTTAACAGCTTTTTCACATATTCTACCTCTTTATCTCTCCACCTTGCCTTTCTGGGTAATTTTGTCAGCTGTTTTGACTACTAACCAGAAGGTTGGTGGTTCAAACTCACCAGCCACTCCATGGAAGGAAGATGAGGTGCTCTACTTCCATAAAGATTTACCACCTTGGAAACCCAATGGGGGTTGCTATGAGTTGTAATCGACTTGATGGCAGTGGGTTTGGTTTATATACTGTAGTCACTAATTTTCTCTTTAACCATATCAAATACGTCACAGTTATAATCAAAATACGATTTTGTTGACTTATTATTTTGATGACATTTTTATTTTTAGAAATTCTAATTTTATCTTTCAAAACAGTGTATTTTTCTTTCTTTGTCATTTCTATTCTATCTCTATAATCATTTTATTTTTTCAATAAAGTCCAGTTTTTTGTGCATATCTTTGTTTAATGTGTCTGCTGATTCACAGTCATGATCGGTTATTTCCTGAGAGTTTTGTAATGTTAAATTGTGAGTTTATGTTCAGTGCCTTATCCTTTCTATGGAAATTCTATAAAATCTGGATTATGAAGGTATTCTTCCCTAGAATGGTCTTGAATTTGCTTTGAAAAATTACTAACTCAACTGCAATTGTGTGTGTGTGCACTTTGGGCACAAACTTACAAACAGAATTTGTTTTACATTCAACAGTTCGTGTACATTTGGTTTCACTCCCTGATTACCATCCCCAACCCTAACCCACTCTCCTCTCTTCCCTTCCCTGTGAGCTCCCCCCCCCCGTGCCCTTCTTAACTATGCACTCCTATCTGTCCAGCTTTCCCTCCATGTGAATGCTGCCCCTCTGGTGTCCCATGGCTGATTGCTCCAAGGGGTGTCTCTCCATAGAGTAAGTGGATACATTGCCCTGGATTGGGGTTCTGCATGTAAGCCTTTCTACTGTTGGGCTGAGAGCCAGTCCTTGGGAGTGAGTCCTATCCCAAGCCTAAAGTGTATCCCAAATCCTTAGTCTTGGGGGTCTCACCAGACTCCATCTGACAAGTAATTCTGGTCATTATTGTGTTTTTGAATTTTGTTTTTCCTCCTGCTCTATCCAGGATCTCCAGTTTTGATCTCTGCCTAAGTGATTGGCATTGGGAGCCACACACCATCTGCTTCTGGTCTCAAGATCCATCATATTTGTGGACTAATTGTTTCCAAATGTCCTTGATTTTCTTCACTTTTCTTTGCTTCAGACAAGAGTACACAATTAGCTGGATCTTACATGGCCACTCGAAAGGTTTTAAGACCACAGTTGCTACTCACCAAAGTAGGCTGAGAAACAAGATTTTTATGTATTATGTTGGGCCAGTTGAGCCTGGTGTCCGCCAGTACTATGGTCCCGAGTCCACAGGCCCGTTGGTTCTCTTTCCCAAGGTGTTTGGCTGTCTCTGAGGGATAACTTCAACTCTGTCTTCTGTTCCTTCTGTAATGATTGTGGTTATTTGGTATCACTAGTATCTATACAAGATTATTTTCAGCTAAATCTATCTTTGGTCTAGGCTATATTCCTGTTCACTGACCCCCATCTGAACTTCTCAGTTGTCTATGCATTTATCTGTAGCCTGGTGTTTGGTGTTAGTGGCAATGCAGTATTGTGCGTATACTGCTATTAGCCTCCGTCATCTATACCTCATGTGCACATTTTAGTGTCTTCCATTTCCCCAATGTTATCATGCTGGTCACAGACTCTTTCCATACCATCCCTCCCCTTATCCAACACAGTGTGTTGCCCCCAACTAGTCTGAAATTTTCCCTCTTCTTCTTGGTAATCTTCAAAGTGAGTTCCCTTGACTTTTTACAGAAATGGGCTCATACAATATTTGTCCTTCTGCAGTTGACTTATTTCACTCAGCATAATATCCTCCAGATTCATCCATGTTGTGAGATGATTCACATATTCTTCCTTATTATTTAATGTAACATAATATTCCATTGTGTGAATGTACCAAAATTTGATTTTCCATTCATCTGTTGATGGGCATTTAGGTTGTTTCCATCTCTTTGCTATAGTGAATTGTGCTGCACTGAACATGAATGTGCATATGTATGTTCGTGTCCTATCTCTCACCTCTTTAGAATATATTCCCAGTAATGGAATTGCTGGTTAAATGGTTTTTCTATTTTCATTTTTTGTTTTTTTAAGGAAACAGTGGCTTCCCATATAGCCATACCATTTTCCACAGTGGTTGTACCATTTTACAGTACCACCAGCACCAACTATAAACTTTAAATTAATTTCTAAGCCTGGTGATTCCTGAAATACATTGATAATTTTACACTCCAGTTGTGTATAAAGTACAAGTTCATTTTTTAATTTCTAATTAAAAAAAAAATATTCTCATCCAGCATTCCTGAGAGCAATGAGCTCTTTGCCATCTCTGTAGATAGGCCAAAGTTTTTGTTTTTACATGATTATGAAACCTAAGCTTAATTCCTAGTCTGAAACTATATCTTCCCTCTAGATCTCCTCACTACCCTCTCACATATTGCATATCAGCTTCAGTGCTGAGAGCTCTAGTTTTCAGGTTGGCTGTGTATGTTTGTTTCTGGCACCTGAAGACTTTCTTTTTCTTTTTTTTTCCTGCAGTCAGCTCCATTTTTAAATTTTTTGTATTAGGTACTGTAACAGAAAAGTTTTCATATTGTCTCAGGCCACCAGATTTCCTGAATTTTTCATTATCTTTCTGTTTCTAATAAATTCAGTTTGATCCATTGTGATAGTTAAGACTGTGTGTCAACTTGGCTGGACCATGATTCTAAGTAGTTTAAACAGTTGTGATGTAGTTGTCCCCCATGATGAGATATGGTATGATCAGCCAGTCAGTTGAAAGGGAATTTTCTCAGGGGTGTTTTCCTGGGAAAATTCTCTCACTTTTTGCTGGATCTGGATCCTGCATCTAGCTCAACATCATCTGGTTCCTAAAGCTTAATCAGTGGCTTCCTATATTGCCTGTCGAAGTTGAGATCATTGCCTTCACAACCTGTGAGCCAACAATTTGCCATTTTACCTGCTGATCTTGGAGTCATCATCCTCTAAGCCAGCAGCCTGCTATACAGCCTGTCAGTCTTGATTTTGTCAGCCCCTGCGGCTGCATGAGTCAAGAGTAACTTCCAGCTTGGCATTTGACCCAGGAAATTGGGAAATTTATATTTATATATATATGTATCTATCTATATATATATATATTTTATATATTAAATATATCATACATACATATATCTTATATCTAAATATATATATATTTTTAACCTTCACTGGTTTTGCTTCTCTAGAGAACTCAACCTAAGAAATCCATCTAAATTTAGCAAGCATTTATTAAGAAGCTAAAATTTGTCAATCTTTGCTAGGTACTGGAAATAAAAGAGCTGTATAAGACTATGTCTCGTTTTTGAGAAATTCTCAGTCAAATGCGGAAGAAAAGCATATCTTAAAACAATAATACAATTTGATAAGTGCATGTCAATTTTACAGAATAAGCAGTGAAGAGGATAGATTAAAAAGGCAAGAGGGAAGAGACATTAAAGTGATTGTATGATCAAGAGATTTGGGGGGCTTGTACTAATGTTATGAGCTCTGGTGGTGCAGTGGTTAAAGCATTTGACTGCTAATCAAAAGGTTGGTCGTTTGAATCTACCAGCCACTCCACCAGAGAAAGATGAGGCAGGCTGCTTCCGTAAAGATTTACAAACTTAGAAACCCTATGAGGCAATTCTACTCTGTTCTATAATGTCAGTATGAGTTGGAATCGACTTGATGGTGGTAGGTTTGATTTTTTTTTTTTTTTTTGTACTACTGTACATATGGAATTACTCCCCACCACTTCTCAAATAAATGTATGCTATTGTTGTTGCTTAGTGCTTTCAAGTTGTCTCTGACTCATAGTGACCCTATGTAAAACAGAACAAAACACCGCCTGGTCCTGCATCAGCCTCACAATCCTTGCTATACCTGAGCCCATCATTGCAGTCACTGTGTCAATCCATCTCATTGAGGGCCTTCCCCTTTTCCACTGAGCGTCTACTTTACCAAGCTTGATATCCTTCTCCAGAGAGTGGTCCCTTCTGACAACATGATCAAAGTAGGTGAGATGATGTCTGCCCATTCTCGCTTCCAAGGAGCATTCTGGCTGCACTTTTGCCAGGACAGATTTGTTCATTCTTCTGGCAGTCCATGGTACTTTGAGAATTCTTCACCAACACCACAATTCAAAAGCATCAACTCTTCTTCAGTCTTCTTTATTCATTGTCCAGCTTTCACATACATATGAGACTATTGAAAATACCATGACTTAGGTTAGGTGCACGTCACTCTTAAAAGAGATATCTTTACTCTTCAGTACTTCAAAGAGGTCTTTTGCAGCAGATTTGCCCATTGCAATATGTCATCTGATTTCTTGACTGTGGCTTCCATGGATATTGATTATGGATCCAAGTAATTTGAAATCTTTGACAACTTCAATCTTTTCTCAATTTATCATGAGGCTGCTTATTGGTCCAGTTGTGAGGATTTTTGTTTTATGTTCAGGTATAATCCATACTGTGGACTGTAGCCTTTAATCTTCATCAGTAAGTGCTTCAAGCCATCTTCACTTTCAGCAAGCAAGATTTTGTCATGTGCATATGGCAGGTTGTTAATGAGTCTTCCTCCAATACTGATGTCATGATCTTCTTCACATAGTCCAGCTTCTTGGATTATTTGCTCACCATACAGATTGAATAAGTATGGTGAAAGGATACAACCCTGATACACTCCCTTCTGGAAGAAGGAAGGGGTCATCCACTTCTCAAATTGGCTAGTGAAAACCTTATGAATAACAGTGAAACACTGTCTTGATATATTATTGGAGGACACAAAAATGTATATGTTTTCCAAATCCTGAATCCACCAAAAAAAAAAAAAAAATCATTTGAGAAATCAAGAATGTGAGGAAAAAATTACCATGATTCTCCTGCAATAATTAATATTTAACAATTCACATAAAAAATATTACCAATTTAAAAAAAAAAAAAAACAACTCCAATTTAAGGAATCCACTCATGCCAAGTCAAAAGTAAGCATAGGAAGCACTGACCCATAGAGTCAAATACGAAGGTTGAATTTTCTGGGAGCTAGGGCAGGAGCATGGGAGAGAGAAGTGACCACTTTCTAACCAGTCAGTCTTGCCTATAGCTATTGTCATGATGTGAGTGTGTCTGTTACTAAATATCAGTCATTCTTGCAAGTAAAATAAATATTGAAAAGTTTATATACATAGTTTATTATAGAAAGGGGCATTGGTAGTTCAGTGGTAGAATTCACCTTCTAAGTGGGAGATCTGAGTGCACCTCAAGCACAACAACCACCTGTCTATCAGTGGAGGTTTGTGTGATTCTATGATGCTAAGCAAGTTTCAACAGAACTTCCAGACTAAGACAGATGGTCTACTTCCAAAAATAAACGAATGAAAACCCAATGGATCACAATGGTCCAATCTGCAACCAATCATGGGGATGGTGAAGGACAAGGCAGCATTTTATTCTGCTGTGCATAGGGTTGCCATGGTAAAAGTACAACTCAATGGCAGATCAGAACAACAACAACAACATATTTTATACAAATTACGTTTCAAGACATAAGTCAGAATCAAAATAGACCTCTAAATGGAAATTTCAACATGCTGATAACCTTGTTAGAAGATATGAATGTTATATTATTTGAATAGTACCAAATAATATTTTCCAGTGTATATTTCCAGCAAAAGCAATATCGACTTCAATGGCAAACCAAAAACTAGAGCAAGCAGACAAAATATTTTCACTGTTAAAAAAGGAAATGAGTTTATTTGAAGCAATATGTTCCCTAACATCCAATTTGAACATACTTTTGAATGCATATTCAACCAACTAATTCAACCAACATCAACACAAGATGAAAGAAAATTTTCTATATCTGGAATATTAATCCAAAAACAAAGATCAAAACTATTGCATAGTATGATTCATGCTTGTGTATTTTAAATTTTACTTTAAAATTCTGGTTATCTAGTGCCACTCTGACAAGAATATACCACAAATGGGATGACCTTAACAAATAGTAGTTTGTTCTCTTACAGTTTGGAGGCTTTAAGTCAAAGTTAAAAGTGCCACGCTCTAGGGGCTGTATGGAAGCCCCTCAGCCTTGGGCTTCAACTCTGCTTCCAGCTCCTGGCCCACTGATGCTAGAGGCTTTTCTTCACTCAGACAGCTGCTGGCTGCTGAGGCTGCCAAGCCTAAGGTTAACAAGTAAAAAGGCACAGTCCCGATGTTACCAAATCACACAGCAGGCCATTAATTCAAGTCCATTGTAAGTCCTAAGTTCAGGAGAGCATGGCAGGCTGCTGAACAACATAGCTACATGCAGGGTCCAAGAGTGCCATAAGCTAGAAACCATTCCCAAAGCTGTTTCTTATATAAGGGAAGCAGACCACATCCCCAAAGCAGCTACTCAGCTTCTCACAGTAGATTCCATCATGGAGTTGATTACCAGTCTCATCATGAGGAATATTACATCCAGCTGCCCAAACACTCAACCAGGCCCAGCCAAGTTGACACACAAACTGAACTACCACATATGACTATATCAGGTAGAGGAGCTCTGGTAGCATAGTGGCTATGACATTTGATTGCTAACCAGAAGGCTAGTGGTTCAAACCCACCAACCACTCCTTGGAAGGAAAGTTGGGCAATCTACTTCCATAGTGATACCACCACAGAAACTCAAGGAAGGGTCACTATGAGTTGGGTCCTACTTGAGGGCACATAGCAACAACAACGTATTAGGTAGAGGGCATTTTTATAAAACAAAATATAAAATTTTGTCACAATATACAGTTCATAATAGTAATGACCAATCATTTATTATTATGCCTTTTTCACTTAAAAATATCTGAAGTTTTATTAGAAATCTGTCACAGGAAAAAATTCATTGTTTATTATTATGATCAATCTCCATTATTTACAAATACATAAATAAAGTGCTATGAAAAATCCAGAATAACTTACGATTTTGGGAAATCCTGAGTATTCCAATTCCTTGTTTCTGAGTTACAAAAATGAATCTCAATTGGGAATTTGGAAATAGTGACTTGTACTAGGCAGCTGCAATGGAAAAAAAGAAAAAAGGAATTTAGAGGTATTTAACATATAGAATCATCAGAATTTAATGGCTAATTAGACATGAGAGAAATATGAATCTAGAATGATTTCTAAGAGTCTTTTTTTTTTTTCTTGATGATGAAGGTTTTGGAAAGAAAAGCAGTTTGGGGTGCTGAAGGGCCTTAATGAGCTTGGTTGAGATGGTTCAAAAAAAAAAATAGAAAAAGCAAACATACTGCCATCTAGTCTATTCTGACTCATAGCAACCCAATAGGACATAATTTCCCCATAGAGTTTCCAAGGCTATAAATTTTTACAGAAGAAGCCTGCCTCATCTTTCTCCCACAGAGCAGCTAATGGGTTTGAACTGCCAACCTTTTGGTTATCAGCAAAATGTTTTAACCACTGTGTCAGCAGAGCTCCTTTAACTGAGGAAGTTAGAACATACAAAGTTAAAGGAGACTCTATCATTCAGCTGGGGATGTCCTCCAGTGTCTGGAGATGGAAGCTCCAGATTAATCAGCAAATATATGAAAGTTAGAATTATGGGCATGAATCCTGAACCAGATTCCATCACTCTTTAGAGAGATGGAAAAAACTAGCCACCAACTTTATATAGAAAGGTAAGAGATGCCAGCATTACTAAAGAAGAAAGAAAAAGGTAGGAGGCCTCACATTCTCTAAACTCAAAACCTACTATACAGCCATAGTGGTCAAAACAGCCTAGTTGGGTACAATGAACAGAACTGAGAGCCTAGAAGTAAATTCATAGACCTATGGACAGCTGATCTTTGACAAAGGCCTGAAACCCATTAAGTGTGTTTCTTTAAAAAATGGTGCTGGCAAAATGGGAAACAAACACACATTGAGTCTATTCTGTCTAGAGGACATTCATTTGTAGAAAAGTGAAACAGGATCTATATCTCTCATCATATATACATCATATACAAAAACTAACTCAGATGGATCAAAGAACTGAATATAAACTTAACTATAAAGATCATCAAAGGAAAAATAGGAACAAACTTAGGGGCCTGTGATAGCTGGAAGTGTGTGTCAACTTGGCTGGACCACAATTTTGTGTGGTTTAAGCAATTGTGATGTGGGTTGTTCCAATGATGGGATCAGATGTATATGTTTTGAGCAGCCAATCCATTGAAAGGGAGTTTTTCTAGGGGTGTGGCCTGCTTCAAGTATATTTATAGACATCCTGGGAAAAGAGACACTCTTCTGTGGATAGGAATTCTGCCTACAACTGTCCATGAGGGAACAATCCACCATTCAGCCTGGAGATCTTGAATTTGTCATTCGTTGGAGTCAACAGTCAGTATACTGCCTGCCAACCTTGAGCTTCTCAGCCCCTGCAGCTGTGTGAATCAGGAAAAGCCTCCAGCTTGACGTTTGATCCAAGAACTTGGGACTTGTCAGCTTCTACAAGTGTGTGAGCCATTTTCCTAAGATAAATTTCTCTTTCTCTCTATATATATGTATTACTGGTTTTGTTTCTCTGGAGAACCCAGAATTACACAGGGACCTAGTATGTGGCATAAATACACTATCAAACATAACTGAAAGTGCACAAACAGCAGAAGACAAACTAGATAACTGGAACTTCCTCAAAAGAGTAAAATGAGCACTTGAAGACTAGGAAAAAAAAAAAAAAAGCAATGACATATCAGACAAGGGTCTACTCTCTAGAATTTAAAGAAAGCTTCAACATCTTACCAACAAAAAATAAACAATCCAGTTTAAAAATGAGCATAGGACATGGACAGACACTTTACCAAGGAAGACATTCAGGCAGCCAACAAACACATGAAGAAATGGTCATGATCATTAGCCATTAAAAAAAACAAAATACACTGCTATAGAGTCAGACCTGGCTCATAGCAACCCATCCTTGGATTTCTGAGGCAGTATCACTATGGAATTAGATTGCCCAACCTTCCTTATAAGGAGTGGCTGGTGGGTTTGAACTGCCAGCCTTCTGATTAGAAGTTAAATGCCTTAGGAACTATGCCACCAGAGAGACATGCAAATCAAACCAAAAAAAAAAAAAAGAGAGAGAAAGATTATCTCACCCCAACATTACTAGCAATGTTTAAAAAAAAAAAAATCTGGCAAGGATGTGGATAGACTGGAACCTTCATATACTGCTGGTGATACTATAAAATGGTGCACATTGGAAAATTGTATGGCACTTCTTTATAAAGTTAAAAAAAGAAATGCCATATGATCCAGCAATCCCACTACTAGGTATATATCATAGGGAAATAAGAATCATGACATGAACAGATATATGTACACCCATGTTCATCATACTATTATTCACAGATAGCAAAAGATGGAAACAACTTAAGTGCCCATCAATGGACTAATGTATAGACCAACTAAGGTACATGCACACAGTGGAATACTATGCAGTGTTAAAGAATAATGATGAATCTGGGAAACAATAGATGAATCTAGAAGACATTATGCTGAGTGATATTTGTGAATCAGAAAAGGACAAATATTGTACAAGACCACAACTGTAAAATGGCAAGAAAAGTTTTACATATAAAAATAAACATTCTTTGAAGGTTACCAGTAGTGGGTGGGGAAGGGAGGGGAAATCACTGACTAGAGGGTAAACCAAACCAAACCAAACCCACTGCCAACGAGTTGATTCAAACTTATAGTGACTCGAATTGGGCTTCTGAGGCAGTAAATCTCTACGGAAGTAGATTGCCCTGTCTTCCTTCCATGGAGTGGCTGGTTGGTTTGAATCACCAACTTTCTGGTTAGCAATCAAATGCCTTAGACACTGCACCATCTGAGCACCTTACTAGAGGGTAGACACATATTAACGTGAGTGAAGGGAAAGGCAAAATAAAATAAGGGGGAGATCAGCAGAAAATGATCAAGGCAAAGGAAGACACTGGGAGCAGCACAAGTGTTAAAGGCAACAAAGGTAAATACTATCACGGACATAATTCTGCAATAACAGTAATAATGATCTAAGAGTGGACAAATGGTTAAACACGTAAGCTGAACAGATGAGAGAAGGTGAGTGGGACTACACCCAAGAACATATATGGGTGTAACAGAGGCTATTTCTACATATATGTTTATATGTGCTGCAAATATATCCATGAATATAATAGGCATACAGGGGCAAAGTTATGATAACTTTTTAGCCATAAACAAACACCTTGAAGGAATGAGCTACTAGGGGCTGGGGGCTCAGGACCATAGTCTCAGGGAACATCAAGTTCACTTAGCATGACATAGTCCACAAAGACAATGTTCCACATCCTACTTTAGTGAGTAGCAACTGGGATCTTCAAAGCTTGTGAGAGGCCATTAAGGTGCAACTATTGGTGTCTCCCCCTCAGAAGCAAAGAAGAATGAAGAAAATCAAAGACACATGGAAGCAATTAGTCCAAAGGACTAACAGATCACATAAACTCCAGCCTCCATTACCCTGAGACCAGAAGAACTACATGGTGCCTGGCTAGCCATGCCAAATGCTCTGAAAGGGCACCATTAATTCAAGTCCATTGAAAGTCCCAAGGTTGGCAGAGCATGGCAGGCTACTGAACTCAGCTACATGCAGGGTTCAAGTGTGCCATAAGCCAAAGACCATTCCCAAGGCTTCTCCTTATACAAAAGGAAGCTCCCTAAGGCAACTATTCACCTGCTCACAGTGGATTCCAACATGGAGTTGATTACCAGTCTCATCATAGGGAATACTACATCCAACTGCCCAGCTAATCAACAAGGCCCAGCCAAGTTGACACACAGACTTAACTACCACATGCAAGTTATTACAGAATTCACTGGGAGGCATGGCATCGTGTATCTCTATGACACACTCACCAACTCTCTCAGCCTGGAGCACAGTGTAGGCAATTCTTAAAATTTCCATGAATCTGCGCACAACTGCCTCTGAAGGATAATGATCTGTCCTCTCCTCTTTATTCAGTGACTGCCTCATATTGCTCCAGAACCATATGGAGAAGAAGATTCTGGGAAATGTAATTAATGGTCTCTCTCTGGTAGCATAGTGGCTAAGACACTTGCCTGCTAACCAGACGGCTGGTGGTTCAAACCCACCAGCCACTCCTTGGAAGGAAGGTTGGGCAATCCTACTTCCGTAGTGATACTGCCTCGGAAACCCAAGGAGGGGTCACTATGAGTCGGGTTTGACTCGACGGCAAACAACAACAACAACAACTTCTTCAAAGCTGGGTGACATTAGAAGGGGAGTATCAGTGATGATCCTTTACAATAGATAGTCCAACACACTTGTCCTAAGATCACTGAAAACAGATCATTAATGATATTGATGAAATTGAATACTTAACAGATATTATTTTATCACTGGGCATTCATGGCCATTGTGAAATTACAAAAATTAAGTGGGATACATATTCATTTTGATCCATAATACAAGTGTTTTGACTGACTCCGAGGTGTTTGTATTAGTTTTCTATAATTTCTAAGTGGGTAGGTGAGTCACATTCTTATGTCCTACACATATCTTATTAAAAGCAACAAGCCTCTACAGACCTGGGGGAAAAAACAGGGCAGATTTCATTCCTGGCACAGGTACAATAAGTTAAAACGATGCCAGCTGAATCAGATTTTCCAGTAGAAACTATGCCACATGCATTACCAACAACCTAATGACCAACTGTTTCTAGTAAATGTCAAATGTCACAATTAACTAAATGCAACTTGTATATCTGTACAAGGCTGTACAAAATATACAAACAGGGAGAAATGCAGGCAGAAGCCAACCACTGAAGTATAATAGTCAATTAAACTGTCATTGTCTTTTTTTCTTCTTTTTTAAATTATTTATTGTGATTTGGGTGAAGATTTACAGAGCAAATTCACTTTCCATACAGCAGTTCACATATACTTTGTCTCATGTCATTGA
>NW_006922080.1:1813438-1818577 GCF_000298275.1 Orycteropus afer afer | reverse complement strand
GTGCCATCTGTGCCATCAGGATCACTCAGGTCACTGCCAGACCACAGCTCTGTGTGTCTCCTTTTTTGGTATTTTCACACTCAAATTCTTCTGCTAGTTAGGATTTAGTCCACTTTTGTATCCTTCCCTTCAAGGCTCAGGGGTCCAAGATTATCTTCTGTGTCTGTGTTAATTGGTTTCCCTTTTCTTTGTTGAAGAAGGTCTGTGTTGTCATTGTCTTTTAATGTTTTTTATTAGATTCACCACAATGAAAAGAAAGTGAAATTGTACCTGTCCAGAGAATTTTTGTGTAAATTCTGATAGGAATCTTTGAATATAACTTTGAGGAAACTTAAGTTTTGATGATGTTTTGTGAAGGAAATCCAGGGAAATATGCTTCTGCTTCAAATTGTTAGTGTCAATTTGCTTGTAGCCAGCAACTATAAAAAGCAACAAATAATTGGTCATCAGGTATTTGAATTCTGTGTTTTCTTTTCTGAAATGTTACCCATGAACACTAGCTAATACACTATACTCTGATCTTATGCTAGGCATACTTTTTAAAAAACATATTTGATTTTAAGATCCACAACCTAAACTTTATTTGCATTGAAATTTTCATCAGTTTACCTATTCCTTTATTCCAGAGTGTGTAGTACTCTCAATTCTGCCCTGAATAGTTGCCAGACTCACAAATATACAACATCTGGCTGATTCTGAATCCGGAAGTAATTGTTTTGTAGCTATAATGAAATTGTATCCTATGAACAAATACACTTTCCTTTAAAAACAAATGAACAAAAAACTTTAAATGAGTGAATAGTAAGAATAAAATGTCCCCAAACTGCTTCTTTCTCCCATAATATTATATATTGGATTATAGGGACCTAAATTCATATTGTCCTTCAAAAGTGATTCCCTTGTTCTGAACATCTGGTATTCCTCTGTAAATTGCTTTAGAATTGCTATAATCAAGGTAACCAATCTCATTTACTTTAAGTTTACAGAACAATTTTCGTTTGTCTGCAGCCTTTCTTTCCTTCCTCTTTCTCTCTTTCTCTATCCCTCCACTTTATCTTCAGAAATACAACTTTTTCTCTGCTGCTCCCTGAATTTTACAGGAGGGATTCTGTAAGTGCTGGGAGCCAGACTAGACTGATTTAGACAGATGAACATATCAGGAAGACAGACCCAATACCAGGCAATAACAGGACACTACACTGAAAAACGAGATTTTCTGAACAGGCAAGTTTTACAAACACTCTCATTACTTCACTGTTCTCATCTGTGAAATGGATGAGTTGGAGTAACTTCTTCCTACTCTAACATTCCATGGCTATATGAAATACACTGCTTGTTGAAAAAAATCCAGTAGATATAATTTGTTAAGCTTTTAAAATAGAAATATATGCCAGAGGTCAGTGCAAATATAGGTAGAAAGAGCAGATTTAGCCCAACCTTTTGGATTCTAATACCATATGCAAAACATGAAGATAGCTCTGATTAGATAAATCCTGAGGAGAGCTGCTGGAGGTGGTTGGTGGAATTTCCAGGGAATTTGAATGAATGAAAGTCAGCTTAACAGCGCCTCAACTCAAGTGGCCAAGCACTTTAAAGCTCTGGAAAGTGCTGGTCCGCACTAGGTGAGCTTTTCCAGCCTGCCTTCAACATCTTCCTTGCACCATCACTTCTCCTCAGTTGCCATGTTTCTCCCCTTTTGTTGTTCAAAGACTTCCTGGAATTCCCTTCAACATGGCAACTCTCCTAATCAACTGGCAGGTAGATGGTGACTTTTCCTAGGGAGAGCAATGAACATATCTAACCTGAAGCCCCATGGCCCATCAAACCCCCTAGGACCATATAAAAGCCCCTAACCTGAGGCCTGGATGTAACATTATTATTTGACCCAATTCTCTCAAAGTTTGTGTGGGACTTGTTTCTCTATTATGAACTTGTGCTGCTTAACTAAGATTATGACTATGCTCTAGAGATTCTTTAGGAAGGGATGGATCTTTTCTGAAGATGTTGAGATGCTGAAGTTCCTTGCCAACTTTCTTGCAGATAGAGAAGAGGCCAATAGAAGGGTCCCTATTTTGCAGTTGGAGAACATGAGGCCAAAGTGGTACAAAAGAACTCACTCTATGTTTAGAGAAATAGGAGGGAGAGATGAAAATAACATGAAGAATAGGCCTATCACCCAATTTTCTGGGGATGGATGGATGGATAGATAGAGCTGTCAAATTCTGAAAACTTAGTCATGTAGGCCAACCCTTTCATTTTATGTTGTTGTTGTTGTTATTTGCTGTCGAGGAGGACCAGACTCATAGTGACCCCTCCTTGGGTTTCCAAGGTGGTATCACTATAGAAGTAGATTGCCCAACCTTCCTTCCAAGGACTTGAAGGTGGATTTGAACCGCCAGCCTTCTGGATAGCAGTTGAGTGCCTTATAGGAAACCAAAATCCAGAGAGAAGTAATAGCTTGCTCTCTTGTGCTATTATTGGAAGTCTCACTCTTGGGATTCAGTCTTATTCTTTGTCCTTCTACTAAGGATTCAGTCAGGCTAATTCTAAAACTACAGCCCTCTTTCCAGGAACCTAAGAAACCAAAGAACACTGGTAGGATTGATATTACTTATGCACATAAAGCTGCATCAACACGTCCCCAAAGTTCCAACAAATTAAGTAATCAAATGAATGAACAAGTAAATTTCTGCTAAATTAATAGTTGTAAGGTATATATTTTAAATTCTCAGACTGATGGGGTCAAAAATAAGCTAGAAGGAAGAAAATAAAAAAATATAAAATACAACAGGAATACTTGAGATAAAATAGAAAAAATAAATTTCATGCTCATAAAACACAGATGAATGTCTTACTGATGTAAACAAAGTATATCTTCTTTTTTTCCCCCCATTAATCATGCTTTCATGTTTTTTTTCATGTTTGTTTCATTTCCAGTCATCATTTCCGATCACCTGGTCACATCATTCATGTAAACTCAGCTGTCAAATTCCCTAGCCTCCACTTCCTCAAAGAATTTCTTATCTGAAAATTCTGGACTTTCCACTGAAAGGGAAACATGCAGTGTACCCCAGTATTCCAACAAGGACTGTACTCATTAGACAGACAGTTGGAAAGATATTGTAGAAACTCAGATAGGTGTTCTGTTAAAGCCAGGCTATAAAAATCTCATTATCTTCTTCTCCTTGTGTCATGAAATAACACAATAGTTAATACTAATGGAAAGCCCTGTAAATCTTGGTGACAGAGAGCAAAGTGAACTTGAGATCCTTGACTTCAATAAGACTTGATGCTTCAGCTGACAGACTTAACAACATATGTACATTTCATTTGTATATATGAAATGTTTTCTCCTTCCTACCTCTTAAGAGGTCAATTGCCCATTGGAAATTGTATTTGGGAACTAGGCAAAGAGAGAAACAAAGCTAAATCATACAGTTTACAAACACTTTAGAACCTCAACCTAGTGATTTACGGTTTGATATCTTCCTGGGACAGAGGGAATGCTTTGTAAATCAAGCCCTTCTCAGTTTCTCAGCCCTGGGTCCGTGTTTGCTGAGTCCTCAAGTCAGTAACAAACAGACTCAGCAAGTTGGAACAGTGTGAAGACTTTGGCAAAGGACTTATTCCACCTCCCTCTCACTCTCCATTTTGATGAAACAATTCTAGGGTGAGGTTGGCCCTAGGAATTATTTCTCTGACTCATATTCCCTTTGCTCTTTTCACACACAACTCAGAGTACCTCATAGCCCTGAGCAGAGAGAGGTCAGGATTGGGGCAAACCCCTACTGGGCCCATTCCCTCCCAAGGCTGAGAAGACAAACAGGGAGGTGTCTCTCCCAAGCTGAATTCTTTCATCATCCCAAGTTATTTGGGGACACCATTGCCACACACCTCATGAAGAAGTCTCAAACTGGTTTTAGCTGTCAGTGGTGGGAATAGGCCTACTTAAAACTCAGATACAAAGCTGATAGAAGATTAAGCTAAGCAAGGTGAGAAGGGGTTCGTTTAGTAATTGTCTTTCCTGTTGGGAAGAAAAGTAAGAGGTATATTGCATCTTCAAAGATTTGGGATAAGCTAGAGGACCTAGATTCTGGCCCAGAAAAATACTTGGAATATTTAGGACCATCTTGTCCCATCCATCATCTTTGACAATCTGAGTCAGCCAACTTTATTGTCTTGGCATTGGAAATGCATATATGATTAAGACATAGTCCCTACCTTCAAGCAACTCATGATTTAGTAGAGGAGGCAGACACATAAACAAACAGCTTCAATTTAATTTGATACATAAGAAAGCAAAGATATGCTTAGAGTGCTATTTTTCTCTTTCCAAGGACACAAGCACTAACACACACACACACACATGATCACTGCAGACATAAGCTCTGCATCATTAGATATCTCCATTCATGACTAGAACAGTAGTGATATTTCAGGTAGAGCAAGAGAAATCTGGCAACATCAAGAGTGGGAGAGTTCACACAAGAGCTGCCCATTTTCTGTCACATTTCAGAGGTGCTCTCTCTTCTGAAATTTCACAAGCTCTGGCTCACTCACTCTGAAATAAAACAGTGAGTGTCAAAATCTGTAAAATACACAGCACACTGCCTCGATGTGGCAGTTGTGCTGTCATCCCAGTCTCTAGAGAACAGAAAAGACACAGTTGCTCTGGAGCCCAGGATTCACAAATTCTCTGCCCAGCTCCTTGGCTGACCTTCTAGAAACATGAACAATCCTCTGCCTTTCTATACCCTGAGAGTTCTTTGAATGAAATGTAGTTCTTGGGTTTTACTGGAAAATGAACTTGTAGAGTATTAAAATTATGCCAAGTGGCATTCATGCATTAATGTGTTCATTCTTTATTAGTGCATTTCACAATTATATGTGTATGTCTATTGTGTGTTTAGATGTTAGTGCAAAAATCATGTAAGTGCAGGATACAAAGATGAATAATGTACCTGCTCTCAAGGCTTTTGCCCACAGTGTGAGACATCTGAGTTCATCTGCTAACAAAAACTCAAGAGAAGAGTGTTCAGCCAGGGGGCAGTTTAAGCATAGGCACTGAAACAAGGCGGGCTTGTGCTTACTCACTGATCTGCACTGAACACGTTTCCCTTGTTACCCTACCGAGAGGGA
>NW_006922080.1:1801860-1809669 GCF_000298275.1 Orycteropus afer afer | reverse complement strand
GGGCAGTGTTTCCTTCTGCTGTGCATGGGGTCGCTATGAGTCGGAAACGACTCGACGGCACTTAACAACAACAACAACAATAACATAAAAGCTCTAATAAAAACATCAGTAGAATTTCTGGCAATAAGGCTGCCTACTCTGATTTGAGCTTTCTCTTTTATTTCATCTACATATTGAAATGCTAGACAAAGGGAAGAAAGAAAGAACTCAAACCTAAAGAGAGGAGGAAATGACAGCAAATACCATAATGGTCTAAGGGGTTTTCCAGGCCTGCATGTAGACGTCAAAGGCTGTGGACTGGTTTTCATGTTTATGTTAGCAGAGATAACTGGCCATGGACATGCATAAATTTAGAAATTGCAGTTTAATTCTCTTCATAAAGCCCAGTGACTTGAAGGTATTCCCAGTTCATGAAAAGTGTACTAGGAAAACTTCATCCAGCAACCTGTGGAAGTGGTGAGGAATCTTATCATCCACCTGATGCTTTGATGAGATTTAAAAAATCATCTATGAAAACTTAAAACTCCAAGTCTATGCCAATTGAAGAAGTATAGTGTATTGCACAGGAATACCAAACCAGGACATTAACATAACATTAACAATATCCTAAAACAACGAAGTTCCTGTGAGTCCAGCAAAAGCAATAGAAAAGTGATTTTGTAAAGGCACTTAACCTAAAGTACATAATAATCCCCCAAGAGAAATATGAATTAGATGACTGGGAGCTCCTAAAATAAAACATGCATGGGCATGAAAAGCGTTCATCAAAAGAATAAAAACAGAATCTACAGACTGGGAAATATATTTTGGCAATGGCATATCAAACAAGGCTGTTGTTGTTAGGTGCCGTTGAGTTGCTTCCAACTCATAGCCACCCCATGCACAGCAGAATGAAACACCACCCGATCCTGCGCCAGCTCGGTGATCCTTGCTATACTTGAGTCCATTGTCACAGCCACCGTGTCAATCCATCTCGTAGAAGGCCTTCCCCTCTTTCGTCAACCCTCCACCTTACCAAGCATGACATCCTTCTGCAGGGAATGGTCCCCTCTGACAACATGACCAAAGTAGGTGAGATAAAGTCTGGCCATCCTTGCTTCCAAGGAGCATCTCGGCTGCACTTCCTCCAGGACAGATCTGTTAGTTCTTTTAGCATCCCATGGTACCTTCAGCATTCTTCACCAACACCACAACTCAAAAGCATCAACTTTTCTTTGGTCTTCCTTATTCATTGTCCAGCTCTCACATGCATAAGAGGTGATTGGAAATATCATGGCCTGTATCAGGTGTACCTTAGTACTCAAGGAGACATCCTTGGTCCTCAGCACTTGAAAGGGTTCCTTTGCAGCCGAACTGCCCAGTGCTACACATTGTCTAATGTCCTGACTGCTGCTTCCATTGGCCTCTATTGTAGAACCAAGCAAGGTGAATTCTTTGACAACCTCAAACTTTTCTCCATTTATTGTGATGCTGCATATTGGTCCAGTTGTGAGGATTTTTGTCTTCTTAATATTGAGATGTAATCCATACTGCAGACTGTGTTCCTCAGTCTTCATCAAACAAGGCATTAAACTAAAATTTATAGAAAATTTTAATACTGCAACAATAGAAAGACAAATTATCTAATTTAAAAAATGGGCAGATGCCATGAACAGACACTTCTTACTTCTTACTTCCATTTATCTAGCATTTCAATATGTAGATGAAATAAAAGAGAAAATCCAAGTCAGAGTAGGCAGCCTTGTTGCCAGACACTTAACCAAAGAAGACATTCAGATGGCCAACATACACATGAAGAAATGCTCTTGATCATTAGTCATTAGAGAGATGAAAATCACAACAACAATGAGATATCATCTCACTCCAGCAAACTACTAAGCAAAGTTCAATGACAACAACAACAAAAATGAAAGAAAGAAAAAGAAAACAACAAAGTCTGGTGAGGGTGTGAAAAGACTACTTGTTGTTGTTGTTGTTGTTAGGTGCCATTGAATTGTATCTGACTCATAGCAACGTTATATACAACAGAACAAAGCATTGCCCAGTCCAGCACCATCTTCATAATCATTGATATGTTTGAGCCCATCATTGTAGCCACTGTGTCAATCCATCTTGCTGAGGATCTTCCTTCCCCTTTTTCACTGACCCTCTATTTTACCTAGCTTCATATCCTTCTCCAGGTAATGGTCCCTTCAGACAACATGACAAAAGTACTAGAGATGAAGTCTGGCCATTCTGACTCCTAAAGAGTATTCCAGCTGTATTTCCTCCAAGACAGATTTGTTCATTCTTCTGGCTGTCCATGGTACATCCAGTATTCTTCACCAACACCACAATTCAAATACATCAATTCTTTGCAGTCTTCCTTATTCATTGTGAGGCTTTCATATGCATTTGAGGGTATTAAAAATACTATGGCTTGGGTCATGCACACTTAAGTCTTCAAAGTGACATCTTTGCTCTTAAACACTTTAAAGAGGTCTTTTGCAGCAGATTTTCTCAATGCAATGCATCATTTGATTTCTTCATTGCTGCTTTCAGGGGTATTTATTGTGGACCCAAGTAAGACAAAATCCTGGACAACTTCAACCTTTTCTCCATTTATCATAATGTTGCTTATTGGTCCAGTTGTGGGGATTTTTGTTTCCTTTATCTTGAAGTGTAATCCATAGTGAAGGCTGTAGCCTTATCCTCACTTTCAGCAAGCAAGGTTGTATCATTGCATATTGCAGGTTGTTAGTCTTCCTCTAGCCCTGATTCCATGTTCTTCTTAATATACTCTAGCTTCTTGGATGATTTGCTCACCATACAGATTGAATAAGTATAATGAAAGATACAGTCATGACACACATATTTCCTGATGTCAAACCAAGCAGTGTCAGAGGGACTTCCAATTAAGATGGTGGTAAGACAAGCTACACAGATCCTCTTCAACAAAGAAAAGAGAAACTAATTGATACAGATACAGAAGATAATTCTGAAGCCCTGAGCTTTGAAAGGAAGGATACAGAAGTGAATTAAACACCAACTAGTAGAAGAACTTACATGAAAACAGTGAACAAGGAGACAAACGGAATTGTGGACTGTCAGCTATCCTGAAAGCACAGGCAGTTTGGTGTTAGGACCTGAGAATTAACCTGAAAGATATCCCTGCTTACCAAGGGATGCATGCATAACTGCATTGGTGGCTGATTACTGAAAGGGAAACATCAAAGAAGGAGATAAACTGAGCTGTGGACTTTCATCTATCCAGAGGGTGCAGCCATTTTTGGATGTTTAAAGTGACAGTGTTCTCCTTCAGATTCCAAGGACCTAGGAATAAGCTCTTCTTGCCAAGAACAGCATGGACACAGGAAAGGTGTGATAGTTCCCTTGTTACTCTTATACCCCACACCCTCTTGGTGAACATAAGTGTAGCCATCCCTCACCTCTATCCACCTTCTGGGCTGACAGGAATTCCATCCCACTCTGTGTGCTCTGATGGAGACTTGGTGCCCTGCCAAGCCCTCCCCCACCTGCAATTTTCTTTTTGTTTGTTTTTAAATTATTTTTTTCTCTCCTTCCTTTTCATTCTTTATTCTTTCTTTTTCCTTTCCCAAATTCTAGTTTTTGGCTTTTCTTTATCTTCTCTTTTCCTGGTTCCATTTTTTTTGTTGTTGTTGTTCTTCCCATTCCTTGCTTTTCTCTTTGCATTTTCCCCATTTTTTCTTCTTTGTTCTCTTACTCTAGGTCTTTTATCTTATTCCCCCCTACCCAGATATTGGAAGGTTTTTTCCTCTCTTTTTCTATTTATATTTCTGTTGTCTTTTAAAAGTATTTCTTTAAATATTTTGTCTCATTTATTGCTCCCCCCATTTTTTTCATTCTTTTTGGTGATTATTCCTGTGTGTTTATGCAGTGTGTGTTTTGGTCCTCTTGTTTTTACTTTTCTGGTGGATTTTTTTTTTTTAATTGTTATTATTGTCTAACTGAGTGAAAGATGGCAACTGTGCCCATACAACCCAACCATACCCACACCTCCTGAAGCCCCACCTACTGAGTGAGTGCCATCTCTTGCTTCTGCACCAACTGGCTAACAACACACCACAGCCAATACAACCCTAAATCACCCTTAGCTGCTCTTCACAAGCAGCTAAAAGAGATCTATGCACCCACTTTAATTCTCTATCACACCCACCAGGAGACAGGTGGTGAGTGCTTAAGTGCTTCCAGCTAGTGAATAGAGGGGCAAAGTACCCTGCTTACTCAGATACATTCAAAGAAAACAAAAATTTGGGTGTATCACTCCAACATACAAACACCAATTAAATATAAATACAATAACATCACAATGTCTTGGAGAAAACAGAGCATCACAGTCCACACAAAGAAGCAAGATAAAGCAGTAGAAACAGAATACATCCTCGAAGAAGAAGTAGCACTTGAAATCCCTGAAAAGGAATTAAAAAGAATTGTATTTAGGTACATCCCATGGGTTGAGAGACAGGTCAAGGAGAACACTGACAAAATTAAGGAAAACAGATGAAACTCTGGAATGATTTACAAAGACAATACAAAACCAAAATGACAAAATAAATAAATAATTGAAAATAGATGAAAAATTAGAAATGATTCAAAATGTACAGATAGAAATCCAGATTAATACTACATTTTCAGAAGTAGATAAAACCTTGAATGGGCAAAGGAGCTGAATCAAATCAATGGAAGACAGCATTACTAAGATTGAAGACAAATACCTCAATACTTGTTTGGAAAAGGATCAATTAGAAAAAAAAGATTTAAAAAAATGAAGAAAGCCTAAGATTCATGTGGGATACAATCAAGAGGAATAATCTGCATTTGATCAGAATTCCAGAACAGGAGAAGACAAATAAATTCACAGAGAAAATAGGCAAAAATATGTTGGAAGATAACTTCCCTGATATGATGAAAGACGAGAACATATCTATTCAAGAAGACCAGTGAACCCAAAACAGGATAGACTGCAATAGAAAACTACCAAGACATATCATCATCAGACTCACCAAAACCAAAGACAAGAGAAGAACCCTGAAAGCATCATGGGAAAAATGAAAAGTTACCTACAAAGGGCAACCAATAAGATTAAGCTCTGATTTATTGGCAGAAATCATACAGGTGAGAAGGCAATGGGATGGTATATATAAAATCCTGAAAGAAAAATATTTCCAACCAAGAATTATATACCCAGCAAAACTGTCCCCTCAAATATGATGGTAAAATTAAGACATTTCCAGATAAGCAGAAATTAAGAGAATTTATTAAAACCAGGCCAACCTTACAAGAGATGCTGAAAGGAGTCCTTTGGGCAGAGAACCAACAACAGCAAACAACAACCAACCATTAACACACATGATGACATGACCCAGAAATTTAACCAGTTATGGAAGTATCCAAAGTAAAATAAGCTTACAAGAGTGTAAACAGGGAACCAG
This sequence comes from Orycteropus afer afer, assembly GCF_000298275.1. Taxonomy (NCBI): domain Eukaryota; kingdom Metazoa; phylum Chordata; class Mammalia; order Tubulidentata; family Orycteropodidae; genus Orycteropus; species Orycteropus afer. The sequence goes on along the minus strand of NW_006922080.1, from coordinate 1,804,216 downwards.
AGACCTCAATTGGCAAATGAGGACAAATACAGACCAAAAAGAGAAAATAAATAGTGTAGTTACAGAACTTCTAAATGGTGAGAAGGTCAAGACAATAGCAAGATAGAATGGACTGTTCTAAACTTGGGAACAAAATTATAAAACACAGGTTAACCTCAAAGAAAAATTATAAACCTTCACATCAAAGTTAAAAAGAGGACAAGCACAAATATTTAGCAAATACTAAAACAATAGCAATGAAGGAAGTGATGACATGATTCATATACAAAACGAGCTCAGCACAGAAACTATACGGAACAAAGAAATCAGCAACACCACAAAAAAACACATAACAAAATGACAGCAACAAATTCATACTGGTTAATAATTACACTGAATGTAAATGGATTAAATGCACCACTCAAGAGACAGAGAGTTGCAGACTAGATAAGAAAACATAACCCATATATGCTTCTACAAGTGACACACTATAAAGACAAAGACAAAAATAGACCAAAAATCAAAGGTTGGAAAAAGATATATCAAGCAAATGGCAATCAAAAAAGATGAGGAATGGCAGTATTAATTTATAATAAAATTGAATTTAAGACAAAAACTACCATAAGAGACAAGGAAGAATATTATACAATGATTAAAGAATCAATTGAACAGGAGGACATAACCAAAATAAATACCTATGCACCCAATAAAAGACCCCCAAAATATATAGTTCAGACATTAAGAGAATTGAAAAGACAAATAAATGACTCCACAGTAATAGTTGTTGTTGTTGTTATTTGCCGTCAAGTCGGACCTGACTCATAGCGACTCCTCCTTGGGTTTCTGAGGCAGTATCACTATGGAAGTACATTGCCTCATCTTCCTTCTGAGGAGTGGCTGGTGGGTTTGAATGGCCAGCCTTCTGGTTACCAGTCAAGTGCCTTAGGAACTATCCTACTAGAGCTCCCCACAGTAATAGTAGGATATTTTAATATATCACTTTCAATGAGAGAACTGGAAAGTCAACAAAGACATAAGACTTAAACAATACAATCCACCAACTTGGCCTTATAGACATTTACAGAGCACTTCACCCAATAACAGCATAATATACATTCTTTTCCAGTGCATGTGGAACATTCTGCAGGATAGACTATATGTTAGGCCAGCAAGCAAGCCTTAATAAATTTAAAAACATTGAAATATTGCAAAGCATCTTCTTAGATCACAATGCTATAAAGTTAGAAATCAACAATAAGAAGATCAACAGAAAAACAGCGAACAAATGTAAACTGAATAACACTCTCCTTAAAAACAAATGGGTAATCATAGAAATAAAAAATGAAATTAAAAAATTCCTTGAGTCAAATGAGAATGAAAACACAATAAAAAAATAAAATCTTTGGGACACAGCTAAAGCAGTGATCAGAGGCCAATTTATAGCAATAAATGCACATATCAAAAAAGAAGAAAGAGACACAATCAACACCTTAACCCAACATCTCCAACAATTAGAAAAAGAGCAGCAAAAAAAAAGCCCACAGTCATGAGAAGAAAAGAAATAATAAAGAAATAAATGAAACATAAAATGGAGAAATAATAGAAAAAAACAACAAGATTAGAAGTTGGTTTTTTGAAAAAATTAAATAAAATTGACAAACCACTGGCAAATTTAACAAAGGAAAAGAGGGACAGAATACAAATAACATGAATAAAAAATGAATTGGATGATATCACAACAGAACCAACTGAAATAAAAAGGATAGTATCAGGATACTATGAAGGATATTATCCATCCAATAAACTTGAAAATCTAGAGGAAATGGACAGATTTCTAGAAACATACTACTTACTTAAACTAACACAGATCTAGGTAGAAAATTTGAGCAGACCCGTAACAAAAGAGGAAATTGAACAGGTCATAAAAAAATTACCAACACAAAAGTCCTAACCCAGATGGTTTCACTGGAAAATTCTACCAAACATTCATAGAAGAAATTACACCAATACTACTCAAACTATTGCAAGACATAGAAAAGGATGGAATCTTCCCAATTTCATTTTATGAAGCAAGCATAACCTTGATACCAAAACCAGGCAAAGACTTTACTCAAAAGGAAAACTACAGACCAATATCCCTCATGAATATAGATGCAAAAATCTTCAATAAAATACTAGCCAATAGACTCCAACAATATATCAAAAAAATAATACATTATGACCAAGTGGGGTTTATACCTAGTATGGAAGGATGGTTCAACATTAGAAAAACAGTCAACATCATCCATCACATAAATAAAACAAAGGAAAAGAGCCACATGATCATATCAATCAATGAAGAAAAGGCATTTGATGAAATCCAACACCCTTCTTGATT
>NW_006922080.1:1790794-1801381 GCF_000298275.1 Orycteropus afer afer | reverse complement strand
AAAACTCTACTTCAAGAAACCATAAGAGATCTACATAAATGCAGGAACATGCCATACTCCTGGACAGGTAGATTGAACATTGTGAAAATGTCATTACTAACTGTGGTGGTTAAGTTTGTGTGCCGACTTGGCTAGACCCGGCTGAGTGGCTAGGCAGCTGGATGTAGTATTCCACATGATGAGTCTGGTAATCAACTCCATGGTAGAATCTACTGTGAGGAGCTGAGGAGCTGCCCTAGGGATGTGGTCTGCTTCCTGTATATAAGGAGAAGCTTTGAGGAATGATGTCTAACTTATGGCACTCTTGGACCCTGCATGTAGTTGTGTCATTGTTCAGCAGCCTGCCATGCTCTGCTGACCTTGGGACTTACAATGGACTTGAATTAATGGCCTTCCATGTGGTTTGGTAACATCAGGACTGTGCCTTTTCACTTGTCAATTTTGGGCTTGGCAGCCTCAGCAGCCAGCAGCTGTCTGAGTGAAGAAAAACCTCTAGCTTCAGTGGGCTGGGAGCAGGAGGCAGAGCTGAAGCCCAAGGTTGAGGAGCATTTACCCAGCCCCTAGAGCCTGGCACTTTGAACTTGGACTCATAGCCTCCAAACTGTAAGAGAATAAACTCCTGTTTGTTAAGACCATCCCATTTGTGGTATATTCTTGTCAGAGCGGCACTAGGTAACCAGAACGCTACCCAAAGCAATCTATACATTCAATGCAATCCCAATTCTGATCCCATCAACATTCTTTAAGGATATGGAAAAACCAATTAATAATTTCATGTTGAAAAGAAAGAGACATCAGGTAAGCAAAGCATTACTGAAGATGAAGAGCAAAGTAGGAGGCCTCATACTCCCAGAACTCAAAAATTACTATACAGCCACAGTGGTCAAAGCAGCCTGTTATTGGTACAATGACAGATACACAGACTAGTGGAACAGAATTGAGAACCCAGAAACAGATCCATTGGCCTACGGTCAGCTGAGTTTGACAAAAGGCTGAAATCCATTAAATGGGGAAGAGATGATCTCTTTAACAAATAGTGCTGTCAAAACTGGATATCTATCTGCAGAATAATGAAACAAGATTCATACCTCACACCATACACAAAAAGTAACTCCAGATGTATCAAAGACTTAAATGTAAAACCTAAAACTATAAAATCTATCAAAGAAAAAATAGGGGCACATTTAAAGGCCCTAATTTATGGCATACATAGACTGTAAGCATAACCGAAAATGCACAAACAGCAGAAGATAAACTAGTTGAATGGGACCTTTTAAAAATTAAATTTTGAGAATAATCTCTAAGAGACAACCAAGCACCTTGAGAGAGAGAATCACTAGGCCTGCCGACTCTGCACCATAGTCTCAGAAGACATCATGCTCAATTGGCACAATATAGTACATAAAAATTGTTTTCCACAACCTACTTTAGTGACTAGCAACTGGGATCTTAAAAGCTTTCAAGTGGCCATCTAAGATGCAAGTGTTGATCTCCTCTCATCTGTGTCAAAGAACAGTGAAGAAAATCAAAGGAATCTGGAAAACAATTAGTCCAGGGATAACATGGACCATGAGGACCTTAACCTTCATGACCTCAAGCCAAGAAGAAATAGATGGTGCCCAGGTATCAATGCCAACCACTCAGAAAGGGATCAAAACTAGAGATCCTGGATAGAGTGGGAGGAAAAATGTGGAACAAAATTCAAAAACACAAAAACGACCACAGTTACTGGTTTAACAGAGTCTGGTGGAGCTCCCAGGACTATGACCCTGGGTTACCCTTCAGGCCTAGAAATGGACTCACTACCACGGATTTGCTCTCAGCCCAACAGTAGAAAGATCTCCGTGCCCAATACCTACCCCATGGTGATGCACTCACCTAAGCTAGGGAAATACACCCCTTAGAGCAATCAACCATGAGACATCAGAAGGGCAGCATTCACATAGAGGGAAATCTGGACAGACAGTAATGCATAATTAAGAAGGGCACAGGAATAGAAGGGAAGGAGAGTTTGCTATGGTCGGGGATGGTAATTGGGGTATGAAATCAAATGTGCATGAACTGCTGAATATAAAACAAATTTGCTGTGTAAATTTGCACCCAAAGCACAATAAAATTTTAAAAATAAATTAATAAATAAAATAAAAATTAAATTTTTATGTGCTTCAAAAGACTTCTACAAAAGAATAGAATGAGAACCTACAGATTGGGAAAAAATATTTGGCAATGACATATGTGATGAAGGATTTATCTCTAAAATCTGTAGAGAACTCCAACACCTCAACGACAAACAGACAAACAATCCAATTCAAAAATGGTCAGAAGACATGAATAGATACTTCACCAAAGAAGGCCTCTGGCCTTATTCTGACTGATGATATTGAGCTTCTCCATACTCTTTCCACATCGATTCTTTTTTTTTTTTTTTTTTTTTTTTTGTAGTTGATTTGATTCCTGTGTATTCTATCTGCCAAGGTCCTCCTGTACAGTCACAGTTTATTTTTTATTTTTTGAATAAAGATATTTACAGTAAATAAGTCATTGATTAAGGAGCTTTGGTAATGCAGTGCCTAAGACATTTGATCACTAAAGAAGGTTGGTGATTCAAACCCACCAGCCCACTCCTTGGAAGGAAGACTGGGCAATATACTTCCGTAAAGATTCACTGTCTCAGAAACCCAGCACGGGTCACTGTCAGTTGGAATTGGCTAGATGGCAGTGGGTTTGTTTCTGTTTTTTTAAGTCATTGATTGATAGAATTGCAAAATTCTATAATGAGATCTTCTTCATTATTTCTAACACCAAGGCCATATTTTCCAACTACCAATCCTTCTTCTTCTTTGTTTCCAACTTTCTCATTCCAATCGTCAGTAATTATGAATGAATTTTGATTGTATGTTTGGTCGATTTCAGACTGCAGAAGTTGGTAAAACTCTTCAATTTCTTCACCTTTGGTATTAGTGGTTGGTGTGAAAATTTGAATGATAGTCATATTAATGGGTCTTCTTTGTAGGTGTATGGATATTATCCTATAATTGACAACATTGTACTACAAGGTATATCTTGAAATGATATTTTTGACAACTTATGAGACACCGTTCCTCTTCTAATTGTCATTCCTCACGTAATAAACAACATGATTGTCTAATTCAAAATGGCCAATACCAATCAATTCCAGCTCACTAATGACTAGAATGGGAGCTCTTGTGGTGTAGTGCCTAAGGCATTTGACTGCTAATAAGAAGGCTAGTGACCAGCCACTCCTCAAAAAGAAGGTTGTGCAATCTACTTCCGTAGTGATACTGCCTCAGAAACCTAAGGAAGGGTCACTAGGAGTCAGATCTGACTCGATGGTAGTGAGTTAGAGTTGAGTAATGCCTAGAATATAGATCTTTATGTGTTCCATTTCATTGGTAACAACTTCCAACTTTCCTAGATTCATACTTTGTATATTCCATGTTCCAATTATTAATGAATGCTTGCAGCAGTTTCTTCTCATGTTGAGTCTGCCACATTAGCAAAAGAAGATCCTGAGAGCTTTACTCCATCCACATCATTTAGGTCTGCTCTACCTTAAAGAGAAAGCTCTTTCCCAGTCATATTTTGAGTGTCTTTCAGTCTGAGGAGCTCATCTTCAGGCACTGTATTAGGCAATATTCTGCTGATATTCCTAAGATTTTCACTGGCTAAATTTTAAAGCAGAGTATATCCAGGCCCTTCTTCCTCCTCTGTTTTAGAGTGGAAGCTTCATTGACATCTGTCTATGATGGGGACCCTTCTGGTAATTGATGTTCGAGTGGCTTAGCTTCCAGCATCACAGTAACACACAAGCTACCCTCAGTAGGATACAATGATAGACAAGTGGTGAGGAGAGAAAGGTAGAGAGGAAATATTCAAATACATCATTGCTGAGACTTTTCTAGAATTGAAGAAAGATATAAGAACTTATGGTGCAGAAACACACCAAATTTCAAGCAAAATACATAACAGGCAATCCAAGTCCAGTCAGTTAGTAGAGATCCTAAAGTATATCAAAGGTTATGAGTAATCTTAAAAGAAAAGATAATGTATCCCCTGAAAAAAAGAAAAGAAAAAACATCAACAATAAAGAAATTAATAGGAGTACAAGTACAAAGAAAGAAATGATTAATTATCCCCATGACTGTGGGAGGGAGATGAAGAGAAACATCAACAGAGGATTTATATTTGGGGCTGATCACTGAAATATATGTAGGAATTTTGGGGATAGAAAGTGGGAGAAAACATTTCCTCTATTGGTAATAGGATAAACAAAGACATAGAAGGGCTATTTGATTTGTTCAGGGTTCTCCAAGATACAGCTTTCCTTGGAGGCATAGGAGCAATACTTGAATATTGGGTAAAATGCTGGAACACTGGATTTAAAAAGGCCTAAGTTGTTAATGACTAAGTCACTTTGCCTTTTGTCAAGTATTCTTAGAATAAACTTGTCTGGTGGTGGTGGTGGTTGTTTGCCGTTGAGTCGGACCCGACTCATAAAGACCCCTCCTTGGGTTTCTGAGGCAGTATCACTGTAGAAGTAGATTGCCCAACCTTCCTTCCGAGGAGTGGCTGGTGGGTTTGAACCTCCAGCCTTCTGGTTAGCAGTCAAGTAAGTGCCTTAGGTACTATGCTACCAAAGCTCCTATATGACCCTTTCAGAGCACTGAAATCCTGACTGCAATAAATAGATTGGAGTTGATTTGGACAAGATTCAGAATATCTGAAGGGATTCTTTTCCTTGAGGCTGTATATTTATATACATTCATATTTATAAAAAGAAAGGTTTAGATAAAATTCACTAAGTCCATACAATTGAATGAATTATATATATTATACTATACTTAAGTTTAGCTTTACAATAAACTTCAAGACATATAGAAAGCTGGTGTGGTAGTTATGTTTGTGTGTCAACTTGGCTGGGCCTTGTTGAGTGGCTGAGCAGCTGGTGATAGTTATTCCCCATGATGAGACTGGCAATCAACTCCATGGTGGGTTCTACCATAAGCAGCTGAGTAGCTACCTTTGGGATGTGGTCTGCTTCCTGTATATAAGGAGAAGCTTTGAGAAGGGTCTCTAGCCTATGGCATGTTTGGACCCTGCATGTAGCCATGTCATTACTTAGCAGCCTGCTATGCTCTGCCGACCTTGGAACTCACAATGGACTTAAATTAATGGCCTGCCATGTGGTTTGATAACATCAGGACTGTGCCTTTTTACTTGTCAACCTTGGGTTTGTCAGCCTCAGCAGCCAGGAGCTGTCTGAGTGAAGAAATGCTTCTACCTCCAGTGGGCCAGGAGCAGGAGGCAGAGCTGGACCACAAGGCTGAGGGGCTTCCACCTGGCCCCTAGAGCATGGCACTTTGAACTTGGACTTAAAGCCTCCAGATTGTAGGAATAAACTCCTGTTTGTTAGGGCCATCCCATCTGTGGTAAATATTCTTGTCAAGAGTGCCATTAGGCAACCAGAACAGCTGGTGTATTGTTAATTCGAATCCCTCTTCATTACGGGTTTGGTTAAACTCAGCCTGTTTTTGTTTGTTTGCTTTATTTTATTTTCTGTCTTGTCAAGACCCTCTTCTTTCCTCCTTTTGGTTCTGCCTCACCCACAAATCTTATTCTGTGTCCTATGAAGAGTTCTATGTTCCACATTAGTCTTTACTGCACCTGGCACTTCCATATTCTAGGCTTTTGACTAGTTGCAGGAAATTTTCAGTGCTTTATATATAAGCAATTGCTTTTTTCCAAAGTAAATAAATAAAAACGTATCAACTATATTTGTCTAGCCCCAGCTTTTGCTATCCTATTTTGGAAGTGCATGCTTATGGGCAGTGCTGGAACAAAGTAGACTTGGCTTCCAGTGCACTCTTTCTAGTACTCCAGAAATGGCTTCTTTCTTGATTTTCTAATTGGTAGTACAAGGGCCTTTGTTTTTGTCAAGATAAAAATGACTTTCTGAGTGAGCACTACCATTAATGAACTCCTCACTGTGTAGAAGTCATTGACCATTATGACTATTAAGGATACCACATCAGCATGAGGGAAGCCTCAGATAGGCTTGTGTGACTTGAGAGGCCATCTCCAACAGATATTTTCTATCCATTGTCATTCCTTCCTTTTCTTCTAACCTAAAATTTTTACTACTTGAGCCAATGTAGGAAAAGTTACCTCACAACTTTCTATTTAAACTGTGTTATATGTCATTTACTCGGAAGGAAGGTTGGGCCATCCTACTTCCGTAGTGATACTGCCTCGGAAACCCAAGGAGGGGTCGCTATGAGTCGGGGCCAACTCGATGGCAAATAACAACAACAACAACATATGTCATTTAAACTAATCTTTTATATATATATATATATTCACTATAGAAGTAGATATAAGTTAGGTCTAATAGAAGCTAGAATTTCAGCAACTCTAAGAACATTTGAATACACAACTCTGAATCAAGGGCCAAGCTGAACAAACATAAAATTAAGACTTAAATGGACCTAAGAAATTATCAAGTTGTAGTTCAGGCTTTTTAATTTACAAATAATGAAACTGAGGTCTACATTGGCAAAATACATATTTGACTTTTTACCTATTTCTAGATAATGACTTGTTAATGTTTTCTTAAGAATTTTTGAGGCTATATTCATTAGGAATATTAGTGTAGCTTTCCTTACCTGTGATGTCTTTGTCTGGTTTTTGTATCAGTGTTATTCTGGTCTCATAAAGTAAATTGGAAAGTGTTCCCTATTGCTCTATTTTCTGATATGTTTGTGCTGAATTGGTATTATTTCTGCCATATATGTTTGTTAGAATTCATATGTGGCCTGGAATTTTCTTTACAGGAAGATTTTGGTTTTTTAATTAAAATTTATCTTATTGTAGCAAATATGTAGATAACAGAAATATGTACCTTTTCAATATTCTTCACATGTACAATTCAGTAACATTAACTATGTTTATCATGATGTTGTTCAACTACCATATGGGAAGTTTTTGTTTTGTTTTTTATGGGTAGATTTCTGGGCTCTCAATTCTATTCCAATGATCTATATGTCTATAGGAGCTCTGGTAGCATAGTGCCTAAGGCACTTGACTGCTAACCAGAAGGCTGGCAGTTCAAATCCACCAGCCACTCCTCGGAAGGAAGGTTGGGCAATCCTACTTCCGTAGTGATACTGCCTCAGAAACCCAAGGAGGGGTCGCTATGAGTCGGGGCCGACTCGATGGCAAACAACAACAACAACAACAACAATATGTACCAGGCTGTCTTGATTATTGCAGTTGTATAGAATGTTTTGAAATCATGATGTGTAATTCTTTCTACTTTATTCTTCTTTTTTTAAGATTGCTGTGGATATTCGGGGTTCCTTGCTATTTCATATAAATTTGAGAACTGCCTTTTCCATTTTGGCAAAGAAGGCTGTTGGAATTCTTGATGGGGTCTTTATGGAAAGATTTTTAATTATAACTCAATTTAATTTAATAATGATCTAATTACTCACTGCCATTGAGTCAGATCTAACTCATAGCCACCCCTTCTTGGGTTTCCAAAGCAGTATCACTACAGAAGTAGATCGCTCAATCTTCCTTCTGAGGAGTGGCTGTTGAATTTGAACCACCAACCTTCTGGTTAGCAGTCAAATGGCTTAAGCACTATGCCACCAGAGCATCATTCAAATTTTCTATTTCTTCTTGCATAATTTTTGACTATTTGTGTTTTTCTAGATTTGTCAAGGAACTTTGGTGGTGCAGTTGTTAAAGTACTGAGCTGCAAATCAAAAGGTCTGTGGTTTGAACCAACCAGCCATTGCATGAGAGAAAATGAAGTAGCCTGCTTCCATAAAGATTTACAGCCATGAACACCTTATGAGGCAGTTCTACTCTGCCCTATAAAGTTGCTATGAGTTGGATACAATTTGATGGCAGTGGGTTTGGATTGGCTTTGTTAGAAATTTGTCAGTTTCATTTGCTTTTTAGACTCATAGTGACTCTATGTACAACAGAACAAAACAGTGCCTGGTCCTGCACCATTCTCAGAATTGTTGTCATGCTTGAGCTCTTTGAGGTAACTACTGGGTCAATCCATCTTGTTGAGGGTTTTCCTTTTTTTTTTTTTTTTTTTTGCTGACCCTTTACTTTACTTAGTATGATATACTTCTCCAGGGACTGGTACTTTCTGACAGTGTGACCAAAGTATGACAGAAAAATCAGGCCATTCTTGCTTCTAAGGAACATTTTGGCGTACTTCTTCCAAGACAGGTTTGTTCAGTCTTCTAACGGTTTATGGTACATTTAATATTCTTTGCCAATACAACCATCCAAAGGCATCAATTCTTCGGTGGTCTTCCTTATTCATTGTTGAGCTTCCACATGCATATGAGGTAATTAAAACTACTGTGGCTTGGGTTAGGTGCGCCTTTGTCTTCAAAGTGATATCTTTGCTTTTTAACATGTTAAAAAGTTCTTTTGCAGCAGATTTTCCCAGTTCAATTCAACATTTGATTTCTTGACTGCTGCTTCTGTGGGTGTTGATTGTGGATCCAAGTAAAGTGAAATCCCTGACAACTTCAATCTTTTCTCCATTTATTATGATGTTGCTTATTGGTCTAATTGTGAAGATTTTTTATTTCTTTATGTTGAGATGTAAGTCATAGCAAAGACTGTAGTCTTTGAACTCTGTCAGTAAGTGCTTCAAGTATTCTTCACTTTCAGCAAACAAAGTTGTGTTATCTGCATACTGCAGGTTGTTAATGAGTATTCTTCCAGTCCTGGTGCTGTGTTCTTCTTCATATACTCCACCTTCTCAGATTATTTGCTCAGCATACAGATTGAACAAGTATTGTGAAAAGACACAACCCTGACACACACCTTTCCTGATTTTAAGCCATGTTATACGCTTTTCTTCTGTTTGATTGACTACCTCTCAGTCCATGTACAGGTTCCTCATGAACACAATTAAATATTCTGGAATTCCCATTCTTTGCAATGTTGTCCATAATTTATTATGATCCACACAATTGAATGCCTTTGCATAGTCAATAAAATACAGGTAAATATCTTTTTGGTATTCTTGGCTTTCAGTCAAGAAAAATCTGATATCAACAATGATATCCTTCATTCCATGCCCTCTTCTGAACCCAGCTTGAATTTCTGGCGGTTTCCTGCCCATATACTGTTGCAATCATTTTTTAATTATCCTCAACAACAATTTTCTTGTGTGTGATACTAATGATATTGTTTGATAATTTTCACATTCTGTTGGCTTACCTTTATTTGAAATGGGCATAAATATGAATTCTCTTCCACTCGATTGGCCAGTAGCTGTCTTCTAAATTTCTTGTCATAAAGAATGAGCACTTCCAGCACTACATCTGTTTGTTGAAAAATCTCAGTGGGTTTTCTCTCATTTCTGGAGCCTTGTTTTTCACCATTGCCTTCAGTGCAACTAGGATATCTCCCTTCAATACCATCAGCCCTTAATCATATACTACCTCCTAAAAAGGGCCACCGCAGGGATTGAGGTGAGGAGAGGAACTCAGGCACACCCAAAGCAGCAGGGTGGGAGAGTAGGAGAAAGGGGATTAAAATGCCTAGGAATCTGGACAGAGGAGGAGTCAACTGCAGAGACCCAGGTAAGGGTGGTATGAGAGGTTTCCAACAGGGTGGCAAACTTGTCTGTCGGTTTGTCCTACCGTGGTGACGTGTTGATGTGAGTTTTGAGGCTGAGCCACTGGTGTTTCTAACACAGCGGGATGCAAATGGTGCACAGGTATCATCCCAGCTTACAGATTGAGACAGACTAGGAAGAAGGAAGAGGCTGTCCACTTCTCAAGTAACTGGCCAAGGAAAACCTTATGAATAGCAAAGAAACACTGTTTGATACATTACCACACAACTTTATGAATAGTCCTGTTAGATTAGAAGGCTCTCAAAATAGGACTGGGAAAGAGCTGCATCATCTGAGGAAACCCAGCCTTACTCATATGGATAAGGTAAAGCTTTCGAGACCTCCATTTGCTGATGTGGCACCACTCAAATAGAAGAGAAACAGTTGCAGACATCCATTAATCATCAGAACATGGAATGTACGAAGTATGAGTCTAGGAAAATTGGAAGTTGTCAAAAATGAAATGGAATGCATAAAGATTGATATCCTTGGCATTAGTGAGCTGAAATGGACTATTTTTGGCTGTTTTGAATCAGACAACCATGTGATGTACTATGCTGGGAATGACAGTTTGAAGAGGAATGACGTGGCATTCATCATCACAAAGGATGTTTCAAGATATGTCCCGAAGTACAATACTGTCAGTGATAGGATAATATCCATATGCCTACAAGGAAGACCTGTTAATATGACTATTATTCAAATTTATGCACCAAAGCCAAAGATGAGGAATTTGAAGAATTTTATCAACTTCTGCAGTCTGAAATTGACCGAACATGCAATCAGAATGTGTTAATTATCACTGGTGACTGGAATGCAGAAGTTGGAAACAAAGAAGAATCACCAGTAGTTGGAAAATTTGGCCTTGGCAACAGAAATAATGCTGGAACTCACATGGTAGAATTTTGCAA
>NW_006922080.1:1787154-1788774 GCF_000298275.1 Orycteropus afer afer | reverse complement strand
AAAAAAAAAAGAGAGGGGGACCAGCTTTGCTGATTTGATAGAGCCTGGTGGAACCACTGAGACTATGGCCCCTAGCTACCCTTCAGGTCTGGAATTAAACCCACACCTGTGGTTTCCAGCCAAACAAAAGACAAGCATATGAGTTGAACATTTACCTCAGGTAGATACACTCCTTGGAGAGAACAGTCATGGGAGAAAAAAGGGCTGCTTGTGCATGGGGAGACAGCTCAGGGGGCATGAGTGCATGGAGAGATGGACACTGGGAAGAGGTAACTTGGGAGTAAGTGGGAGGGGAGCTGTTGCATTGTGGTAAACTGTGGTCAATGTCATGAGACAAGGTGTATGTGAACTGCTATATGGAAAGTGAATTTGCTCTGTAAATCTTCACCCAAATCACAATAAAAATAATAATAATAATAATAAAAGACCACATTTCTGCTTACCAAAGTATGTTGTGGAACAAGATTTTTATGTGTTTTGTTGTGCCAATTGAGCTTGGTGCTCCCCAATACTACGGTCCTGAGTCTGCAGGCCTGGTGGTTTTCTCTCCCAAGTTGTTTGGTTTTCTCTGAGGGATTACTCCAATTCTGTCTTCTGTTGCTTCTGTAATGATTGTGGTTGTTTTGTATCACTACTATCTATGCAAGACTATCTTCAGCTAAATCTATCATTCATCTAGGATACATTCCTGCTCGCTGACCCCCATCCGATCTTCTCAGTTGTCTATGCATTATCTGTAGCCTGGTGTTTGATGTTAGTGGCAGTATTGTGCATATGTTGTTGTTGTTGTTATGTGCCATCGAGTTGGCCCCAACTCATAGTGACCCTTCCTTGGGTTTCCGAGGCAGTATCACTATGGAAGTGGATTGCCTAACCTTCCTTCTGAGGAGTGGCTGGTGGGTTTGAACCACGAGCCTTCTGGTTAGCAGTCAAGTGCCTTAGGCACTATGCTGCCAGATCTATTGTGCATATACTGCTATTTATCTCTGTTGTTTATATCTTATATTTTATTCAGTGTCTTTCCTTTCCCTAATGTTATCATGCTGATCACAGATTCTTTCTATACCATCCCTCCCGTTACCCAACTCAGTATGTGGCTCCAAACTAGTCTGAAATTTTCACTCCCCTTCCCTCCCATCCCTGGTAATCTACAAAGCCTTCCTTGACTTTTTACAGTTATGGGCTTATACAATATTTGTCCTTCTGCAATTGACTTATTTGACTCACCCTAATGTCCTCCAGATTCATCCACATTGTGAGATGATTCACATATTCTTCATTATTCTTTAATGTAGCATAATATTCCACTGTCTGAATGTACCATAATTTGGTTGTCCATTCATCTGTTGATGGACATTTAGATTGTTTACATCTCTTTGCTATAGTGAATTGCGCTGCAACAAACATGGGTGTGCATATGTCTGTTCATGTCCTGTCTCTCACCTCTTTATGATATATTCCTCCTAATGGAATTGCTAGATCAAATGGTATTTCTGTTTTCAGTTTTTTAAGAAAATGCCCTATCATTTTCCACAATGATTGTACCATCAGCAGTATATGAGAGTTTCAGTCTCTCTGCAACCTTGCCAGCATTTTTTTTTTTAATTTCTTTTTTTTTTT
>NW_006922080.1:1770183-1779399 GCF_000298275.1 Orycteropus afer afer | reverse complement strand
TCTATGAGTCGGGTTTGACTTGACAGCACATAACAACAACAACAGCAATGGCTAATGATCATGAGCATTTCCTCATGTGTTTGTTAGCCACCAGTATATCATCTTTAGTGAATTATTTGTTCATGTCCCTTGCCCATTTTTGAATTGAATTGTTTGTCTTTTTGGCATTGGGGTGGTGATGTTTTCTATAAATTTTGGAGATAAGTCCTTTGTCAGATATGTCATAGGCAAATATTTTCTCCCAATCTGTCGGTTCTCTTTTTACCCTTTTGAAGAAGTCTTTCGATGCTCATAAGAATTTAATTTTTAAAAGATCCCAGTCATCTAACTTCTCTTCCCTCTTCTGTGCATTTTGGGTTATATGCTTGATAGTATATTTATGCCATAAATTAGGACCCCTAGATTTGCCCCCATTTTATCTTTGATGAGCTTTATAGTTTTGGGATTTACACTTAAGTCTTTGATCTAACTTGAGTTTGTTTTTATGTATGGGGTGAGGTTTGGGTCTTGTTTCATTTTTCTGCAGGTGAGTTTCCAATTTTGCCAGCACCAATTGTTAAAGAGGCTCTCTCTTCCCCATTTAATGGGTTTTGGTATTTGTCAAAGATCAGCTGTCCATAGAAGGATGGGTCTATTTCTAGGTTTTTGATTCTGTTCCATTGGTCTATGTGTCTATCATTGTACCAATACCATGCTGTTTTAACTACTGTGGCTGTATAGTAGGTTTTGGGATCTGGGAGTGTGAGATCTCCCACTTTGTTTTTCTTCTTCAGCAATGCTTCACTTATCCAAGATTTCTTTCCTTTCCATATGAAGTTAATAAGTGTTTTTGCCATATCTGTAACAAATATTGATGGTATCTGGATTGGGATTGCATTGAATGTGTAGATTGCTTTGGGTAGTATTGACATTTTCACAGTATTCAGTCTTCCTATCCATGAACAAAGCAGGTTCTTCCATTTATGTAGATCCTTTGTAGTTTCTTGTAGTAGTGCTTTGTAGTTTCTTGTAGTAGTGCTTTATAGTTTTCTTTGTGTACGTCTTTTGTGTCTCTAGGAGCTCTGGTGGCATAGTGCCTAAGGCATTTGACTGCTAACCAGAAGGCTGGCAGTTCAAGCCCACCAGCCACTCCCTGGAAGGAAGATTGAGAAATCTACTTCCATAGTGATATTGCCTTGGAAACCCAAGGAGGGGTCGCTATGAGTCAGATCTGACTCGATGGCCATGAGATTTTGTCTCTGGTAAAATTTATTCCTTGATATTTTATCTTTTTGGTAGCTATTGTAAATGGTATTGATTTCCTTATTTCCTTTTCAGAGGTCTCTTTGTTGATGTAGGGGAATCCAACTGATTTTTATATGTTGACTTTTTATCCTGCCACTTTGCTGAACCTGTCTATTAGTTCCAGTAATTTTTTTGCTGAGTCTCTTGGATTTTCTACTTACAGGATCATGTCATCTGCAAACAGAGATAGCTTTACTTCCTCTTTGTCAATTTGGATGCCTTTTCTTTCTCTTCCTTGCCTCATTGCCCTGGCTAGGACTTCCAATACAATGTTAAATAGAAGTGGTGATAGAGTGCATCTTTGTCTGGTTCCTGTTCATAAGGGGAATGCTTTGAATCTTTCTCCATGAATAATAATGTTGGCTGTTGGCTTTGCGTATATGCCCTCTATTATGTTGAGGAATTTCCCTTCTCTCCCCATTTTGCTGAGGGTTCTGAACATGAATGAGTGTTGGATTTTATCAAATGCCTTTTAATCAATTGATATGATCATATGGTTCTTTTGTTTTGTCATGGATTACATTGATTGTTTTTCTGATGTTGAAACATCCTTGCATACCAAGTATGAATTCCAATTGGTCAGGATGTATTAATTATTAGTTATGTTGTTGGATTCTGTTGGCTAGGATTTTGTTGAAGATTTTTGCATCTATATTCTTGAGGGATATTGGTCTGTAGGTTTCCTTTTTAGTGGTGTCTTTCCCTGGTTTTGGTATTAGTGTTATGCTTGCTTCATAGAATAAATTAGGGAGTGTTCCATCTTTTTCTATGTTCTGGAACAGTTTGAGTAGTAAAGGTGTCAGCTCTTCCCTGAATGTTTGATTTTAATTTGTCGTTCTCTGTTGTGGGTTCCCTATTGGCAAAATTCTCCAGGACTTTATCTTATGGTAAGTTTTTGTTTGTTTGTTTGTTTGTTTTTAATTTTTTATTACCTGCTTAATTTCTTCTTTCATTGAAGGTGTATTCAAGTATTCTATCTTTGACTGGGATAATTTAATTAGGTCTTGTGTTTCTAGAAACATGTCCATCTCTTCTAGGTTCTCGAATCTGTTGGCATACAGTTCTTCATAATATTCTGTCAATATATTTTTATTTCAGTTGGTTCTGTTGTGATCTCACCCTTTTTGTTTATTATTCTTTTTATTTGCATCTTCTCTTTCTTTTCTTGTTAGATTTGCCAGTGGTTTTTCTTAAACTCTTCAAAGAACCAGCTTCTTGTTTTATTTTCTCCATTTTTTTTTTCTGTTTTGTTTATTTCTGCTCTGATCTTTATTATTCCCTTACTTCTGAATACTGCAGGTTTCTTTTGTTGCTTTTTTTTTCTAATTGTTGGTGTTGTTAAGTTAGAGTGTTACTTGTGTTTTTTTCCTCTTTTTGGATGGGTGCATTTATTCATATAAATTGACCTCTGAGTACTGCTTTCACTGTGTCCCCTAGGTTTTAGTTAGATGTATCTTCATTCTCATTTGTTTCTAGGAATTTTCTTATTTCACACTTCATTTCTTCTGTTATCCAATAATTTTTGAGCAGTGTGTTGTTCAATTTCCACATGTTTGATATTTTTTCCTTGCTCTGCCTATCTAACTTTATAGCGTTGTGGTCTGAGAAGATGCTTTGCAGTATTTCAATGTTTTTGAGTTTACTGAGGCTTGTTTTATGTCTTAACATATAGTCTATCTAGAGAATGATCCATGTGCACTGGAGAAGAATGTGTATTGTGCTTTTGCTGGGTGGAGTGCTCTGTATATGTCTATCAGGTTGAGTTGGTTGATTGTGTTGTTGAGTTCTTGTATATTTTCATTGAGTTTTTTTCTAGTTGTTCTGTCCTGCCTTGAAAGTTGTGTGTTAAAGTCTCCTACTACTATTGTAGAGTTGTCCATTTTCCCTTTCAATTCAGTTAATATTTGCTTCACATATTTTGGAGCACTTTCCTTGGGTGCATATATATATTTGTTATGGTAATGTCTTCTTGGTCAATTGACCCTTTCCACATCATATAGTGTCCTTCTTTGTCCTTTCTGCTGTTTTTCACCTTGAAGACTATTTTACCAGGACTTAATATTACCACTCCTGCTCTTCTTTGCTTACCCTGGGCTTGGTATATTATATTTTTCTACCCCTTAATTTTAATTTTTTTTTTTTTATCTTTGTATCTAATGTGGGTCTCTTGTAGGCAGCATATAAATGGTTCTTATTTTCTTATTCAATCTGCCACTCTCTCTCAGTGCATTTAGTCCATTCATACTGAATGTAATTAGTGATAGGTAAGAATTTATTGCTGTCATTCTATTGTGCTTTTTGTTGTATTGTTGGTGATTTCCTTGCTCCAAATATTTTTCTGTACTGAGCTCATATTGTTATCAAGTATTTCTTCTCTTTTCTTCTTTATTGTTGGGTTTGTGCTTACTAGTTCATATATTTTTCTTTCTGGGTTTGCTTAGGGGGACTGTTAATTTTCTTTGTGGTTACCCTGAAGTGAATTCTTGTCTCCTTAATTTTAGAACAGTCTGTTCTATAAAGACATTGCCTGTCCTCCTCTTCATTTGGAAGTTTTGTAATTAAAACTTTTATTCTCTCTATTTGCTTTGTTGCTGGTGTCATGTGCAGATTGATTGACTCCCTGTTTCTTTGTGTGAAATATTTTATGAGCTTCTTTTGAGCATTTATTTCTGGTTTGGCTTCTAATTGCTGATGTCCTGATTTTAATTTGTTGTTTTCTGTTGTGGGTTCTCAATTGGAAGGACTCCCTATAGCTTTTCTTGTAGGATTGGTCTTGTTTTCACAAATCCCCTTAATTTCTGTTTATCTGAAAATGTCTTGATTTCATGTTCATGTTTGAGGGATAATTTGGCTGGATACAGAATTCTTGGTTGGAAGTTCATTCCCTTCATTGTTTTATATATGTCTTCTTGCTTGCATGGTTTCTGCTGAGTAATCAGAACTTAGTCTTGTTGCTTGTCCATTGTAGGAAATATTTCTTCCTTTGTCTTTAGTTTTGGAGAGTTTGATTATGATATGTCTTGTTGACTTTCTCTTGGGATCTATTGTGTATGAGGTTTGTTGAGTTTCTTGAACAGATAGCTTTTTTTCCTTCATGGTATGGGGAAAATTTTCTGTTAGCATGTCTTCCACAATTTTCTCAGTGCTTTTTTTTTTTTTTTTGTCTCCTCTTGTTCTAGTATCTCAATCAGGCATATGTTGTTTCTTTTCATGTCATCCCATATAATGCCTAGGTTCTCTTCATTTCTCTTAAATGTTGTTCTGATTTTTCTTCATATAGGCTGGTGTCAAGGGATTTGTCTTCTAGTTTGGAAATGTGTTCTTGAGACAGTTCTAGTCTTCTCTTTTGTCCTTCCACTGTGTTGTCTAACTCTGTAATTTTAGTTTTCATCTTCTAGATTTGTAACTCCTGTTTTTGTATGAGTTCTAGTTGAGTATTTATGTTGCTATTTTTTTCTTAAATGGATTTCATGAATTCTTCCAGGGTACTGTCTGTGTTCTCCTTGATTCTTTTTGTGGTTTCCTTGAGCTCTTGTATAGTTATATACATGTCTTCTGAATTCCTTTTCAGATAATGCTATTGCCTGTTCTTCTTCCATGATAGATAATTCTTTAGCCTAGGTTTTATTTCTATTGGTTTGCCCTGCTTGATTTGAGGTTGTCTACTGTTTTCCTAGACATTTTGAAGTTTTTGTCTTTAACTGTTAATTATGTATTGATTGTTTCACCCTGATTTCATGTTTAAGTATGTTTGCAAGTAAAGAGCAAATGTACTTTTTTTTTTTTGGTTGTTAATTCAGATGTACTGAGTTGCGCTCCAGTTTTTTGTGTGTGTGTGTGTGTGTGTTGGTGGAATCACTGCTGGGAATAGCTTCCTGAGTCAGAAGAAACCTCTGGCTCCAGTGGGCCTGGAATAAGAGGCAGAACTGAAGCCCAAGTTGTGTGTGTGGGTCTTCACCAGCCCTTAGAGCCAGCACTCTGAATTCCAACTTCTATCCTCCTACACTGTAAAAAATAAATTCCTTTTGTTAAAGCCATCTACTTTTGTTATTTCTGTTATAGCAGCCCTAGAGAACTAAGGGGTCTATGTGTCTGTTATTGTACTAACATCAGGCTGTTTTGACCACTGTGGCTGTATAGTAGTGGTTGAGTTTGGGTAGTATGAAACCTCCTACTTTGTTCTTTTTCTTTAGTAGTGCTTTGCTTATCCAGAGTATCTTTCCTCTCTACTTAAAGTTGATTATTGATTTGGCATTTCCTTAAATAATGATGATGGAATCTGGATCAGGATAGCATTATATATGTAGATTGCTTTGCATAGTACTGATATTTTCACAATGCTAAGTCTTCCTGTCCATGAACATGGTTTATCCTTCCATTTATGTAGGTTTCTTTTGATTTCTTGCAGTAGTATTATGTAGTTTTCTGTATATTGGTCTTTTGTGTCTCTGGTGAGATTTATTCCTAAGTACTTCATCTTTTGCATGGTTATTGTAAATGGTATTGCTTTCCTGATTTCCTTTTCAGGGTTGTCTTTGTTAGTGTAGAGGAATGTGACTGATTTTTCTATGTTGATCTTGTACCCTGTCACTTTACTGAATCCTTCTATTACTTCCAGTAGTTTTTTTTGTTTGTTTGTTTCTGGGATTTTCTCTGTTTAGGATCAAATCATCTGCAAATAGAGATAGTTTCATTTCTTCTTTACCAGTTTGAATGCCTTCTACTTAACTTTCTTGCCTCATTGCTCTGGCTAGGACTTCTGATTCATTATTGAGTAGGAGTGGGAATAAAGGGCCTCCTTGTCTGGTTCCTGTCTACCGGGGAATATTTTCAGTCTCTCTCTATTGAGAGTACTGTTGGCCATTTGTTTTCCAGACATGTCCTTAATTATGTCAAAGAATTTCCCTTTGATTCCTTTTTTGCCAAACATTTTTTATCAAGAATGGGTATTGGATTTTGTCAAGTATATTTTCTGCATCAGTTAATATGATTATGTGGTTCTTTTTCTTTGTTTTGTTTATGTGGTGGATTATGTTGACTGTTTTTCCAGTGTGGAACCATCCTTGAATAACTTGTATAAATCTCACTTTGTCATGATGTATTATATTCTTGATATGTTGTTGGATTCCATTAGCTAGGATTTTGTTGAGAAAGTTTACGTCTATGCTCATGAGGGATATTGGTCTGTAATTTTCTTTGTTAGTGCAGTCTTTGCCTGGTTTTGGTATCAAGTTATGCTTAATTCATAGAATGAGCTCAGGAGT
Organism: Orycteropus afer afer; assembly: GCF_000298275.1. NCBI lineage: Eukaryota > Metazoa > Chordata > Mammalia > Tubulidentata > Orycteropodidae > Orycteropus > Orycteropus afer. The sequence continues at coordinate 1,772,851 of NW_006922080.1, read as the reverse complement.
ATTCCACATTCTATATTCTAGAATAGTTATTATGTCAGCTCTTCTCTCAATGTTTGGTAGAATTCACCTGTGAAGCCATCTGGGCTTGGATCTTTTCTTTTGTGATGGATCTGTTCTAATTTTCTACCTCAGATTTTGTTAGTTTCATGTGGTAGTTTCTAGAAATATGTCCACTTCTCCTAGGTTTTCAAATTTGTTGGAGTATAATTCTTCATGGCATTCTGTTATCTTTTTTATTTCAGTTGGTTCTGTTGTGAAATCATCTATTGTTCATTCACATTATTTGCATCTTCTCCTTCTTTTTCTTTGTTAAATTTCCCATTGTTGAGTCAATTTTATTAATACTTTCAAAGAAGCAAGTTCTAGTTTTCTGGATTCTTCTATTGCTTTTCTGTTTCATTTATTTCTACTCAAAACCTTTTAAATTCTTTTTATCTGCTGATAGTGATGGTGATACTGCTTTTTTTGCCCCCTAATTGTTGGAGGTATTGGGCTAAGTTCATGATTTTAGTTTTCTCTTCTTTCTGGATGTGCACACTTATTGCTATAAATTGTCCTTTCAGCATGGCTTTTGCTGTGTCCCAAATAATTTGGTATGTTGTGTTTTCATTTTTGTTTGATTCATGGAATTTTTTAATTTCATTTTTGTTTTCTATTACCAAGTTGTTTTAAAACAGAGTGTTATTCAGTTTCCATGTAATTTTTTCCTTGATCTTCTGGTTTCAATTTCTAATTTTATAGCATTGTGATCTTAGAAGATGCTTTGTAGTATTTTGAGTTTTTAAAACTTTTAAGGCCTGTTTTGTAGCCTAACATATGGTTTATTCTGGAGAACATTCCATGTGCAATCTAAAAGAATGCATATTCTGCTGTTGTTGGTTGGAGTGTTCTGTATATGTCTATGAAGTCAAATTCATTAATTTGCATTATTTGTATCTTCTGTATCTTTGAGTTTCTTTGTAGTTGTTCTATCCTTCATCAAAAATTGTGTATTGAAGTTTCCTTCTATTATTGCTCAGTTGTTTATTTCTCCTTTCAATTGTGTTAAAGTTTGATTTATGTACTTAGGGGGTCTTTCATTGGGTACATAGATATTAATTATTTTTCTGTCCTATTGCTCAATTGGTGTGTTGCCTAAGGCATTTGACTGCTAACCAGAAGGCTGTCAGTTCAAAACCACCAACCACTCCTTGGAAGGAAGGTTGAGCAATGTACTTCTGTAGTGATGCTGCCTCAGAAACCCAAGGGCGGGTCGCAGTTAGTCAGATCTGACTTGATGGCAGTGTGTTGCATTGCATTGCATTTTGTGTTATTGTTTGATTGAGGAAGTTCTGAGAGCATAGTGCCTAAAGTATTGACTGCTAACCAGGTTAGTGGTTCAAACCCACCAGCCACTCCATGGAAGGAAGACTAGGCAATCTACTTCCATAAAGATTTACTGCCACAGAAACCCAAGAGTCAGAATCAACTCAATGCCAGTGAGTTTGGTTTTAGTTTATTGTTGGATTGACCCTTTAATCATTATATAATGTCCTTTGTCTCTTTTGCTGGTTTTTGCATTAAAGTCTATTTTATCAGACATTAATATCACCATTCCTGCTCTTTTTTGTTGTCATTTGCTTGATATATACTTTTTCTATCAACTGATTTTTTAGCTTATTATTTTTTTTCTTTTTGTGTCTACTCGTACATAACATATTGATTGGTCATGTTTTCTTATCCATTCTGCTGCTCTCTATCTCTTCACTAGTGCATTTAATTCATTTAAGTTCTGTGTAATTATCGATAGGTATAAATTTACTGTTGTCATCTTACTCTGTGTGTGTGTGTGTGTAGTGTTAATGGTTTCTTCAATATATTTTTCTGTGCTGTTAATTTTGTTTATGGATTTTCTTATCATTTTCTTCATTGTTATTGTTTTAATGTTTACTGAGACTTTATGATTTTTTTCTTTTTTATTTTGGTGAGAATTTTTACTAATTTTCTTTGTGGTTACCCTGTAATTTATTATTTTCTTTCCAAATTTAAAGTAGTCTATTCTCTCTTGATATCCTCTTGACTTCTTCTCTATTTGGAAGTTCTGTGACTGCATCATTTCTTTCCTCTTTTTGCTTTTAGTTGTCATCATTTACAAATTGACATATCTGGTTTCCTATTTTCAGTGTTATGTTTATTTTATTTTTTACTTCTATATTTGGGTTGATACCTGGTGATCTTGTTGTTTGTATTAATCTCCAGTTGTTGTCTGACATTGATGGTTCTCTGTCTGAAGAAGTCCTTTTAGCATTTCCTGTAAGGTCAGTCTGGTTTTTAAAAATTCCTTTATTTTCTGTTCCTCTAAGAACATCCTAATTTCACCATTGTATTTGAGGGATAATTTGGCTGAATATGTAATTTTTGGTCAAAAACATTGCTTTATTTCATGGTTTTATATGTCATTCCATAGCCTTTTTGCATCATGGTGCTGCTGAGAAATCAGAACTTAGTCTTATTGAATCACTTTTGTGTGTGTGTGTGATTTGGGTGAAGATTTACAGAGCAAATTCACTTTCCATACATCAGTTCACATATACTTTGCCTCATGTCATTGACCACAGTTTACCACAATGCAACAGCTCCCCTCCCACTTCCTCCCCATAGTTACCTCTTCCCAGTGTCCATCCCTCCA
>NW_006922080.1:1751559-1769173 GCF_000298275.1 Orycteropus afer afer | reverse complement strand
AATATTTGTCCTTTTGTGATTAACTTATTTCACTCAGAATAATGTCCTCCAACTTCATCCACATTATGCGGTGTTTTGCAGATTCTACATTTTTCTTTAGTGTTGCATAGTATTCCATTGTGTGTATGTACCATAGTTTGGTTATCCATTCCTCAGCTGATGGACATCTAGGTTGTTTCTATCTTTTGGCTATTGTAAATAGAGCTGTGATGAACATGGGTGTGCATATATCTGTTCTTGTCATGGCTCTCAGTTCTTTAGGGTATATATTATTGGTTCACTTTTGTAAGTAACTTCTCATTTTTTCCTGAGCAGTTTTCAAGATTCTTTCTTTTTCTTTGGTTTTGGAATGTTTAATTATGATATGTCTTGGGAATTTTCTTTTATGGTCTATCTTATCTGTGGGTTGTTGAGCTTCTTGAATTCATGTCTTCTCATCTTTTATAACATTAGAAGAGTTTTCCTCCAACAATTGGAAACCCAAGGAGGGGGTCCTATGAGTTAGATCTGACTCGATGGCAGTGCATTGCATTTGCATTATTCCTATTCTAGACAGCTGATCACACATAAGTTATTGCCCTTGCTGGAGTCCCACATAATTCTTAAACTTTATTTTTTTTTCCTCTCTATTTTTCTGATTGTTACTCTAGCAGATTAATCTTAAGAGTTTTTCCTTCAATCTCAGTATTTCTGTCTTCCATTGATTCAATTCTACTCCTTTGCCTTTCCAATGCATTATTTATTTCTGATATTTTAGGTTAATCTTCTGAATTTGTATTTGCTGTTTTTGTGTAGTTTCTCATTTTCCATTTATTTTATCAATTTTCTCTTATATTGTTTTCCTGAATTCTTCTAGAGTTTGGTCTGTGTTTTCTTTGATTTTGTCCATGGTTTCCTTGACCTCTTTCTTAAACTGCTGAAATGATCTAAGTGTAAATCTTCTAAATTTCTTATCACATAATTCCAATAGCATTTCTTCTTTAGGAAGATTTCTATTTCTGTATTTTGGATACTTGTTTAAACCATCTTTTCCTATTTATTTGCATGTGATTTGAAGTCTATTGTGTCTAAGACATTGTGGCATCATTGTATCAATCTGTTGATTGTATGTTTGTTTGGTTCACTCTGATTTTTTTTTTTTTTTTTAATATATCTGGGCAGTGTGCTACTCTGGTTGTTAGTTTTGTAGCACTGGGGCACTCACCCACCTTTCTCCAGGTGGATTTGGTAGTAGGTTGTAGTTTGGGTATGAATCTCTGATCACTGGTCATGCAGAACAGCTGATGGCAGGTTGGGTGGATGTTGACTGACATCTGTTGTTGATCCAGTGGAGTTGGAGTGGGTGGTGGCATTCATCCAGTGAGTGAGAAAGCAGGTGTGGTGGAATGAGCTGAGTAGGGCTACTAGCTCCTGAATGTTCTCTGATCATCAATCACTGATGTAAGTGCTAGGGCAGTCCTGGACGAGTGAATCCATGTATCTGGTTTCTCCTCGAATCAGAACACTGCTTACAGTGATTCAAAATGGTCACATTATACTAATTGGCTGTTCACCACTCTGTATGCCTTCTTTCTCACTATTTTAACTCAGTCTCTTTCTCTCATTGATATTTAATATACTTCTTTATCCTTTCCTGTGAAGTTCTGGGTTACAGGATTGCCATCCATATTCATTTCACTTAGTTTCTTGAGTTTTTGTTGTAGAGGGTCTGGATAGTGTATATGCCTTGCTAGCCACTTGTATTGCTATTCTCAAGGCTTCTATATTATTGATTTTCTGTTTACTTGCTCTATCAATTAAGATTCTCTGGTTATGCAGTGTCTTAAGGGTTTTGGATGCTAACAAGAAGCTCAGTAGTTCAAACTCACCAGCTGCTCTAGGGGAGGAAGATAAGGCAATTTACTTTTGTAGAAATTTATAGCCTTGAAAACCCAATGGGGGTCCCTACGAATCAGAATAAACTCTACAGCAGTGGGTTTAGTTTTGGTTTGGGCTCTATTAATTACTTAGAGAGGAGTGTTGAAATCTCCAATGAAAATTGTGGATTTGTCTATTTTTCTTTTCAGTTCTTTCTGGTTTGATTATTGTGTTTGAAACTCTATCATTGGGTGTATAGATAAAATTCTGTCTTTTTGATAAATGGGCCTCATTATTATTATGAAATGTTCCTCTTATCTTTGTAATATTCCTTGTCTTGAAGTCTATTTTGCATGTAATTAATACAAATACTTCAGCACTCTTATGGTTAGTGTTTGCATAATACACTATTTTCTATCTTTGTACTTTTAACTTCTTTTTTTCTTTGCAATTAAAGTGCTTTCTTTGTGATTTTGGTGAAAATTTACAGAGAAAATTAGTTTTCCACCCAACAATTTATAAACATTTTGTTTCTTGACATTAGTTGCAATCCCTTCAACATACCAGCACTCTTCCCACTTCTTCCTTGGGTTCCCAGCTTCCATTCATCCTTCTTTCTTACCTTATCCTGCCTTCTGGGCTTTGTTTGTAAGCAAACACTGCCCTTTTAGTCTCATATTGTTGATTGTCCTGAGGAGTAGTTATGTTCCACACAGGTGTTATTATAAAGTGAACAATAAAGTACATTTCTTGTAGGCAAGGTCCTATAGCTGGGACTTCCTATTTAAAAATTGTAGATGGCTGCTCAGAAGTTTTTAGGACCCCAGATAGTAGTACTCACCAAACTAGGATGTATGAACTATGTTATGCCAATTGACCAAGTTGTCTCATAAAACTGGTCCTAAGCTTTTAAATGCTATAAACTAATCTCACAAGGTATTTTGTTATGTCTAGCAAGTATCCACAACTGCGCCCTCTAAGTGCTTTATTATACTTATGAATATATACACATGTACATATACGTATACATATACATATACATATACATATGTATGTATTGTTGTTGTTTGCCATTGAATCAGACCTGACTCATAGCAACCCCTCCTTGGGTTTCCAAGGCAGTATCACTATGCATGGAGATTGCCCAAACTTCAATATGAGGAGTGGCTGGTGGGTTTGAACCACAAGCCTTCTGGTTAGCAGTCAAGTGTCTTAGGCACTACACTATCAGAGCATATATATATATATATACCCACAGACATGCCTATATGTACACCTGTATATACACACATATACCTTCCTATACACATATATGAATACATATCTACTTATGTAACCACCATATATTTTTTATTGTTATTGCTGCTTTTGCAAAATTATATATATGTTATAGTATTTAGCAAAAACATGCCTTATTTTTGTGTATATCTTAGTGTCATCATTTATCTTGGTAAAGCTGAGGATAGCAGAAAGTTTTAAATTTACAAATTTGGCTTGTTTTATATGTCTATAGGACCATACTGTAAAAGTCAGCTCCCTTTAGTGATAATAACGAATCCATTTATCAAGAGAGCCACCTTGTAATTAGACTTTTATCACCATATGTAACTTTAAAAAGCCTATATTTTTTTCCCTCTCTCTCATTGAATTAAAAAAGTTAATCTACCAAGCCAAAATGAATTAATCAATCATTATGTGTTTTTCTTTTTTTCTTTCAGACCACTGGAAATCTTTGGTGAAATCAGTGATAGATGACATGAGGTATGTTAGCAAAGAGTGAGCCTTTGGCTCAGTTTGGATTTGTTTGTCATCCATGACAGGGAAATTTGGCCAGAAGCCATCTGTTTACCCAGAAAACTAACTGCAACACCACCTGTGTAAATCTATAGTTTCCCAACCTGTATTATGCTGAAATAGGGGTGAGGGGGAGAACACACATTTAATTGACTACATTATATATCAACGTTAGGAAATTTTTCTGCTGGCTCTTTTTTAAAAAAAAAAATCTATTATTATTATGATTGATATTGTGTTTCCTTCACTTTCTGTCTCTTGTAAACTTTGTGAACCAAACAAGTGTTTTTATCACACAGCAAATTGCCTCAAAAATAACAGAAAAAGAATTTGTAAACTGAATCTGTGTATTGAAGTATTAGGAAAGTTGTGTGTATGTGTGTGTGTGGGTGTTTGTGTGTGTACATGCATGTGCACATGAAAAGGGCAGTCCTGGGGGAAAGGGTTAGCATATGAGAGTAGAAATAACAGTTTCTGACTCTCTGGTAAAGAAGTGTTTGGGACGAGAATGATGTCCGTGTCCAGAAAAAACTCTTGGAAGAGAAATATTAGCCACCTTTCATTCTCTCTGGAAACATTGTCTTGGATACGTATAAGCCCTTTGTGGGAATAACTGATTTTCAGCAGCAGGAAATGGGAATGGCATAAAAACAAGTGACACCATCTCTTCTTCTCTATGCCCCTATAAGATGTGGTCTACTCTTCCATCACAAATATCCAATACAAGGGAGCCATGAGTTCCCTAGATCTGGGAGGTGGGTGACAGGCTGCTACATAATACCTTTGAGTGTCCCTTGAAGGCAGAGCTAGAAGAAGTTCCACTAAGTCTACACCTAAAGACAAAAATTACTACCTACTACCAAGAACCCTAAGAGCTCTGGTGAAAGTTAAGCACATGACTGCTAATCAAAAGGTTGATGTCTCAAACCCACTAGCTGCTCTGTGGGAGAGAAGGCCTGGAGATTGGCTCTCATAAAGATTACAGCTTAGGAAATCCTAAGGGGCAGTTCTACTCTGTCATATAGGATCACTATGAGAGGAAATCAGCTCAACAGCACACAATAACAACACTGAGAAGACAATTTTAGCTCAGATTCTCATCCAATTTCCTATTTCAAGAACTTCCCATTTGACCTATCTACCTCCAGGTTAGTCCACTTTGAACTACCCTTTACAGGGCAGTCAGAGGGATCTTCAAAGATGCAAATCTGATCAATCATGCTTGAAATCCTTCCAAGGCCTTTCCATATCCTTTAGGACAAACTTCAACCACTTAACATGTCTCACAGGGCCTTTCACATCTGATTCTTTTCTATTTCTCTAGCGTCATCTCTCATAACCTTATACTTTCAGCCTCCATGAGACACTTTCTTCTCTTACTTTGGTATCTTTACTGACCTTATTCCTCCATATGTTGAATTCAGTTCTGAAGACATTTATTGAGATTTTATCATGTGTCAGGCATTATTTTGAGACTACTTAGATGGAGAGGATATGGTCCTTGCCATCAAGAAACTTATAAGACCTGAAATGTTATTCCTTATCCCTGAATAGCTACTCATCGTTGAAGACTCATCAGATTGTCATAGTAGCGTTATAGAGTTTTCTGGCTTTCACAAGGCGGAACTGTACCTCCTACTTATTTCTATTTAAAAAAAAAAAAAAAAAAAAAAAACTTAAAAACAGGAGATCTGGTGGCACAGTGCACTATAGCATATTGAATAGTGCTGCCCAAAGTGCCAGTCCACCATGAGATAAGGAGCTACACCAGAATTAAATCCATGTGAAGCTTCTTTAATTAAGAATTTAAACCAATGCACTGTTTCTTATATTCATAAATAATTTCAGTTGAACTAAACAAAGTGCTTAATGATGTTTGTCAGTATTAAATACTTTGAAACCAACAATTGGTCCACAGACCCCAGGAAGAGAGATTAAAGAGAATAGAGAAGAGAAAAAATTTTTAATTTATAGCTGCTGGGAATTTGGAAACTAAATACAGCAAAGAATTATAGCTAGTGAGCCAAAACATAAAATAAAATAGAACCATAAAAAAAATCCATAAAAGACAAAGAGAAAAAAGAAACAGAGCAAATGTATAAATAGAAAACAAATGGCAACATTATAGACTTAAACTCAATAATAAATACATTAAATGTAAAGGGTCTACACAATCCAAGTAGAAAACAGAGATTGTCAGAATAGATGAAAAAGGAAGATCCAATTATATAGTGTCCACAAGAAACTCAATTTAAATATAAAGACACAATGGGTCAAAAGTAAATTGGTAGCAAATAGATATACCATATAAACACTAATCAAAAGAATGTTTAAGTGGTTGTGTTAATATCAAACAAAAATAATATTATTCATAATTAACAGTGTTATTTCACAATGGTAAATGGACTAATTAATTCATTAAGATGACATAAAATCCTAAATAACTATTCCACAAGTAGCGGACTTTCAAAATACATGAAAAAACAATTTAGTGAATTTCAAAATAAATAAATAAATGCATGACTATCCTTGGATATTTCAACACCCCTTTGTTTACAATTGATAGAACTGTTTGCCTGTCACATCCACTCACCTGACCATCACCCCACACACCCAGTGTGTGTCAATGAGCACTCCTGCAACACTGGTCATCCATCACAAACCCTACCCATTACCCCACTCACCCAGCAAGAAGAAGAGAGCACTATAATGTCATAAATAAACAGAAAATCAGTAAAAATACAAAAGATTTAAAGAACACTATCAACCAACTATACTTATAGAACACAGCATCAAACAACAGAATACAAATTCTTGTCAAGTGCACATGGAACATTTACCATAATGTTCCATATTCTGAACCATAAAAAAAGTCTCAATAAATTTAAAAGTACTGTTCTCTGACCACAATATAAAATATGTTCTCTGTCCTCAATCAAATTAGAGTCAGTAACAGAAAGATGTCTGGAAAAACTCCAAATATTTGGAAACTGAATAACAAAATTCTAAATAGCTTATGGAGTAAAATAAATCTAAAGAGAAATTAGAAAGTATGTATATAGCAGCCACTCTGTGGAAGTAAGACTGTGCAACCTACTTCTGTAAAGATTTACTGCCTCAGAAACCTAATGAGGGTCTCAATGAGTCAGAATCAACTTGATGGCAGTGGGTTTGGCTTTGGTTTTATATATAGATATATATGTATATGTATATATAATATATATGAAAGCTCTATCACTAGTATTTCAAATACCAGGAGGGTCACACATTATGGACAGGTTTCAGCAGAGCCTCCAGACTAAGACAGACTGGGAAGAAAGGCCTGGTTATCTTCTTCCAAAAATCAACCAATGAAATCCTATGAATAACAAGAGAGATTTGTCTGATATACCAATAATACTGAAAGATGGCATAGGACTGGATAATGATCATTCTGTTATATATAAGATCACCATGAGTTGGAGCCAACTCAACAGCAACTAACAACAAAAATCAGTGACCTCATGGCTACCTTAAGAAACTAAAAAGAGAGAGAGAGAGAGAGAGAGAGAGAAGAGCAAATGAAATTGAGAGTGAGCAGAAGAAAGAAAATAATACATATCAAAGCAGATATCAATGAAACAAAAACGGAAAAAATAGATAAAATCAATGAAAATAAAAGTTGCTTCTTTGAGAAGACCAAAAAAATTGATAAATCTCTACCTAGACTGGTCAGGGAAATAAAAAAAGCATAACAAATTGCCAATATCAGATGTAAGAGAGGTGACTTCATTATATATTCTACAGATTTCAAAAGGATAATAAGGGATTATTATGAGTCCCTTTTTGTCAATAAATTTACAATTTAAATGAAATGGGTGTTTCATTCTATTCCTTAAAATAATAATAATTTAAAAAAAAAAAAAACTACCAAAATGCACTCAAGAAGAAATAGACTAGTGACAGCCCAAGATGGCAGCTTAATCAGACATACCAGGTCATCCCCCTATAGCAAAGACCCAAGAAACCAAGTGAAACAGACACAAATGACAAACCTGGAACCCTGAGCATCAAATGGAAGAATAAAGAATTAGATTGAACACTGACTGGAAGGAAAAACTGAATTAAAAGAGTGAAAAGGAGAGATACAGAATGGAGGTGCCCTGCCAGCTGGCCTGGCATGGTGTGGCCATCTTGACACAATGCCTTTTGTGATCCCAGGTGAGAAGTACAGGAAGACAACTTCATGGAATTCCCAATAGGAGACAGAGAAACTGTACTGACATAACTGGAGTGAAGCAAGGTGAACAGGACATGGGCCAGATCTAAGGAGGGAAAGGACAGGAAGGAGGGTGAGAGCTCCAGGGATCCTAGAGTCCATAGAGGGTGAGTGATGCATCTGGAGTAATAGATCCATAGATTGCCAGCAGAAGATTCCCCACTTGACCAGACTCTAGGAAGCCCCCACCTCTTTGCACATGGTTGGAGCCAGACCCCAACTGCTTGGTACAGCCAACAGGGAGCACCCAGGAACCCACAACCAGCAACAAGAGGAGCATGCTACCCCACCCCCCAACATTCTGGTGATAAGCAACATTAACCCCCCCATCCCCTGATACTCCCCCCACCCAGGAACAAAACTACGGCTCTTCTTTTCCCCACTATCCAGCCTTGCCAAATTCACCACCACCCCAACCACCTCACAAGCAGCAGTGAGTGCTCCCATGACTGTTCACTCACCACTTCCCTGTTATTCACCATACACCCCTGCCCACCATCCTTCCCACCCACTGAGCAGCAGAGAACACCCTATGTCTCTGGTCACCTGCTATACCACCACACCCACTGCCCCACCCACCTGGTGAGTAGTAGTGAGCACAACTGTGCCACTGATCACCCATCACAGTCCCCTGCCCATCAAAATCACATGTCTGCTGCCCTGCCCACCTGGCAAATGACAGAGAGCACTCTTGTGCTCCGTGGGACACACCACACCCCAATGTCCTGCTCATTGGGTAAGCAGCAATGAGTACATCTACATCACTGGTTCCCCACAACATCCTTCTGCCCACTGCCTTACCCACATGGTAAGTGGCAGAGAATGCTCTTGTGCAACTGTTTGCCTGTCACATCCACTCACCTGACCATCACTCCATACACCCAATGTGTGTCAGTGAGCACTCCTGCAACACTGGTCACCCATCACAAACTCTACCCATTACCCCACTCACCCAGCAAGAAGAAGAGAGCACTATAATGTCATCTGTCACTTACCCTACTTGCCACACCCATTACCCACCACCTGCCCACATGGCAAGTGGCATTGAGTATGCCTTCTCCATCAGTCACCCAGAACAGTTCCGTCCCCATCACAATCCAACCACCTACCATCCCACCCACCAAGTAAGCAGCAATAAGTGCACTTATACTGCCATTCATCTACCACATCCCATACTTGCCAACCTGCCCACCCAATGAGCATCATTACAAATTTTTGTACCACTGGACTGATGACAGGTGGTTGACCACATCCATGTAGTACACTTTCAGCCACCTCAAACTCCCAGTGAATAGCAATGCATACTCATCCTTCTCACCCCTGATCCACTCACCCAGCAACAGGTGGAGAACACTCCTGTGCCACCAGACCAGCAATTAGTGGAGCATGTTCTCCCTGTTCACCCTGTTATGTCAAAACAAAACAAAACAAAAAATTAGAACAAAACCAACAAACATACTATCAATTGATAAATGTATAAATAAATAATACCTTAAAGCCTTGGAGACAGTAGACAACAACAACAACAAAAATCATATGAAAAAACAGTATAAGATACCTTAAAAAAGTGAGCCAACTAAAATGAAAGGAAGCCTTCCTGAAGAAAAAAAGTATAATAGAACTACCTTTGAAGAAATTTAAAAAACATATTTAAGATCCTCAAAAAATAAAGAAAAACAGGAGAAAAAAGAAATCTAAAAGAATTTAGGAAAATAATACAAGAACATAATGATAGATTTGATAGACCATTATAAACCATACACAACAACAATTAGAAATTCAGAAGATTAATATAATACTGGGGATAGAAACTCATTGGTAATGCACACTAGTAGAATTGAATCTATAGAAGAAAGAATCATAAAAATAGAGGACAGATCACTTCATACTAATTTGTTTGAAGAACAATCAGGAGAAAAAAAAGAATGAAGAAAAATTTAAAAAAGCTTAACAGTTATGTGGGAGACCATCAAATGGTAATTTATGCATAATAAGAATTCCCCAGAACAAGAGGGAAAAAAAAGTAGAGATAATTTTTGAGATACAATGGCTAAAAACTCACCAAATATCATGAAAGATGAGAAGATTACCACCTAAGAAGCTCAGCAAATGTCATACAGGATGGACTCCAAAATTTATTTACCAAAATATATCATAATCAAACTTCCCAAAACTAAAGACAACAAAATTCCGAAAGCAGCTTGTGAAAAATGAAGTATCACTTACAAAGGGAAACCAGTAAAACTAAGCACTGATTTCTCTCAGAAACTACACAGGTAAGAAGACAATGGGTGACATATATAAAATTCTAAGGAAAAGAATTACCATTTATCCAGAAAAATTGTCTTTCAAAACTGAGGCAAAATTAAGGCATTCCAGATAAAAAGAAACTAAGGGAATTCATAAATATCAGACCAACTTTACAGGAAATATTGAAGAGAATCCTTTGGATAGAGAATCCACAACATCAGAAAACAACTTGAGATAAAGACACATGACAATATCACCCAGATACCAACCCAAATAGATAAAACTGCATACAAGGGACTAAAAGAGGTAAGCTATAAGTGACAGAAACTTAAAAAAAAAAAAATGGTGAATAAAAGATAGTTATAGAATTTCTGTATGGATAGCAAGTCAAGGTGATTTCAAGATGGACTCTTTCATTTTAAGAGGATATAGGTTAAGTTCAGGGTAACCACAAAATTAGGTAGTAAATGTACTCACCAAATAAAGAAAAAAAAAAAAAAAACCCAGTAAACACAAAAACAATAAAAAATTATTGATAGGTAAAAGAATACACACACACAAAAAAAACTCAGCACAGAAAATGAAGAGCAAAGAAGCCATTAACACCACATACCCAAAATAAGAAGTATAGCAAAATGAAAGCAATGAATCCTTATCTACTGTTAATCACAATTGATGTAAATGGATTAAATGCATCAGTCAAGAGATAGAGAATGGCAGAATGGATTTAAAAAATGAACATCAATACACTGCTGGAGATACACCTTACACACAAATATATAAACAAATTAAAAATCAAAGGATATAAAAATATATCAAGTAAACAGTATCTAAAAGAGAGAATGAGTAGCTACTTTGGTGAGTAGCAACTGGGATCTTAAAAGCTTGCAAGGAGCCATCTAGATGCAATGATGGGTCTCTCCGTGTCCAGAACAAAGAAGAATGAAGAAAACCAAACATTCATGGAAACAATTAGTCCTACGACTGGTACACCATCCAATCTGCAGCCTATATGACTATGAGACCAGAAGAACTAGATGGTGCCCAGCTACCACCGTCAACCACTCTTCGGGGGATCTATGTAGGAGATCCTGGACAGAGAGGAAGAACAATGTGAAATAAAACTCAAAATCATTTGGGAAAAGAAAAAGGGGGGTGGACCAGGTTTCCTAGTCTGATAGAGCCTGGTGGAACCACTGAGACTATGGCCCCTAGCTGCCCTTCAGGTCTGGAAGTGAACCCACACCTGTGGCTTCCAGCCAAATGAAAGACAGGCATATGAGTTGAACATTTACCTGAAGTAAATACACTCTTTGGAGAGAACAATCAAGGTAGAAAGAAGGGCTGTGTATGCACAGGGAGACAGGTCAGGGGGCAGGAGTGCATGGAGGGATGGACATAATGAAGAGGTATCTATGGGGAGGAAGTGGGAGGGGAACTGTTGCATTGGGGTAAATCGTAGTCAATGTCATGAGACAAAGTGTGCGTGAAATGCTGTATAGAAAGTGAATTTGCTCTGTAAACTTTCACCCAAATCACAATTTAAAAAAAGAGAGAGAGAATGAGTAGTAATAATTTCAAATAAAATAGACTTTAAGGCAAAATTCATCATAAGAGACAAAGAATAATGTTATATAATTATTAAAATGTCCAACCACTAAATATGACATAACATAATAAGTATCTATGCATTGAATGATAGAGCTTCAAAATACATAAAAATTGTAACAGAACGAAAAGAGAAATAGACAACTCCACAATAATAATAAACTTTAATGCAACACTTTTGACAAAGGACAGAATAACTATAAAGTAACTCAGTAAAGATACAGAAGATCTAAATTACGCAATCAACCAACATACCTTCATAGACATATACAGAACACACCATCCAAGAGCAGCATAGCACACATTATTCTCCAGTACACATGAATCATTTTCCAGAATAGACCATATTCTAGTCCACAAAGCAAATCTCAATAAATTCAAAAACATAGAAATAATACAAATAATGCAAAGCATCTTCTCTGACTACAAATTAATAACAGAAAGAGAAAGGGAAAAATTAAATACATAGAAACCAAATAACACCCCTTATTTTAAAACTACTGTGTTATAGAACTAAAAATGAAATTTAAAAAATTCTTAGAATCAAATGAGAATAAAACATAACATACTGAAACCTCAGGGACACAGCAAAAAAACAGTGCTTAGAGGAAAATTTATGGCAACAAATACATACATCAAAAAGAAGATAAAAAATCCGTAACCTAACCTGACACCTTGAAAAATAGAAAAAGAACAGCAAAATAAGTCCATAACCAAACCAAACCAATCCCACAGCCATTGAGTAGATTCCAACTCATAGTGATCTAAAAGACAGAGTAGAACTGGTCCATAAGATTTCCAATGCTGTAAATCTTTATACAAGTGGAATGCCTCATCTTTCTCCTGTGGAGTGGCTGGTGTGTTTAAACTAACAATATTTGGTTAGCAGCCCAAAGCTATAAACACAGCATCACCAGAACTCCTTAAAGAGGTCCAGAGTCACTAGGAAAAAAGGAAATAATAAAGATCAGTGCAGAAATAAATGGAATTGTCATTGTTGCTGCTGTTGTTAGGTGCTGTCAAGTCAGCTCCTAGACATAGTGATCCTATGTACAACAGAATCAAACACTGGCCTGGTCCTGCATCATTGTTGTAACCCTTGCTATGCTTGAGCCCATCATTTCAGCCACTGTGTCAATTCCTCTCATCGAGGGTCTTCTTTTTCTCTGACCCTCTACTTTATCAAGCATGATATCTTCCTTCTCCAGGGAATGGTCCCTTCTGACAACATGATCAAAATAGATGAGACAAAGTTGGGCCATCCTTGCTTTAAGGAGTATTCCAGCTGTACTTTTTCCAAGACAGATTTGTTTGTCCTTCTGGCAGTCCATGGTATTTTCAGTATTCTTCACCAACACCACAATTCAAATGCATTAACTCTTCTTTGGTCTTCCTTACTCATTGTCTAACTTTCACATGCATATGAGACGATTGTGTCAGATGCACCTTAGTCTTAAAAGTGACATATTTGCTTTTTAGCACTATAAAGAGTTCTTTTGCAGCAGATTGCTCAGTTCAATGTATCATCTAATTTCTTGACTGCTGCTTCCATAGGCACTGATTATGGATCCAAGTAAAATGAAATCCCCGACAACTTCAATTTTATCTCCATTTATTGTGATGTTGCTTATTGGTCCAGTTGCAAGGATTTTTGTTTAATTTTTGTTGAGGTATGTGGTAGTTAAGGTCATGTGTCAACTTTGCTGGGCTCTGGTTTTCAATGGTTTGGCAGCTGAATGTAGTTGTTCCCCATGATGAGATTGTAATCACTGCCATGGTGGAATCTGCTGGTTGGAAAGCAGTTGCCTTTGACATGTGACCTGCTTCCAGTATATATGGAAGAGCTTTGGGAAAGGTCTCTAGTTTTTTGGCACATTTGGATCCTGCGTTAGGTCAAGCCTTTATCTCTAGCTCCTGGATATGAACCAGTGGCCGGCTATGTTGCCGCTGATCTTGGGATTATGACGTTTTACATGCTCATCTTAGATTCATCAACCTCAGCAGCCAGTAGCTGCATGAGTCAGAAGAAGCTTCCAGCTCAAATGGACCTAGAACAAGAAGCAGACCTGACGCCCAAGATCAAAGGTCTTTACCAGGCCCTTAGAGCTAGAACTCTTAATCAGATTCCTAATTTTCTAAACTGTAAAAGAATAAATTCCTGTTTGTTAAAGTTATCTACTTGTGGTATTCCTGTTATAGTAGCACTAGAGAGCTAAGACAAGGTGTAATCCATACTGAAGTCTGTAGTCTTTGATTTTCATCAGTAAGGTCTTCAAGTCTTCTTCACTTTCAGCAAACAAGGCTGTGTCATCTGCATACCACAGATTCTTAATGAATCTTCCTTCAGTTCTGATGCCATGCTTTTCTTCATAAATCCAGTATCTCAGATTATTTGCTCAGCATACAGAATGAATAAATATGGTGAAAGTATATACAACCCTGACACAAATCTTTCCTGATTTTAATCCATTCAGTCTCACCTTGTTCTGTTCAAATGACTGCTTCATGGTCTATGTACAAGTTCTTCATGAACACAATGAAATGTTTTGGAATTCCATTCCTCACAATGTTATCCATAATTTACTATGATCCACACAATCAAATGGCTTTGTTTGCATCATCAGTAAAACACAGGTAAACATCTTTCTTAAATTTTTTGCTTTCAGCTAGGATCCATCTGACATCAGCAATGATATCCTTTTTTCTATGTCTTCTTCTGAATTTCTGGTGAAATTTAATAGAAAAACAATAGAAAAGATCAACAAAACTAGAGATTGGTTCTTTTATATGATCAAAAAAATTGACAAACCATTGGCAATATTGACAAAGGAAAAAAATGAGATTATGCAAATAATCAAAATAAGAAATGAAATGGGCAACTTTGCAACAGAGCAAGTGGAGATAAAGAGGATCATAACAGAACACTACAAAAACTTGTACTCTAATGAATTTTAAAATCTAGAAGATATGGTCAAATTTCTAGGAACACACTATCTGCCTAAACTGATACAAACAAAGACCAAAAACCTACATAGATTATAACAAAAGAAGAAATTGAAGATGTCATTTAAAAAAATTCTCCACAAAAAAATTCCCAGCCCAGATGGATTTGCTGGAAAGTTTTACCAAACATCCAGAGAAGAGCAGGCACCAATTATACTCAAACTATTCCACAACATAGAAAAGGCAGCAATTCTCTCTATTCATTTTATGAAGCCACCATGACCCTGATACTAAAGCCATGCACAGATACCACAAAATAAGAAAATTACAGACCAATATCTCCCATGAATATAGATGCAAAACTTCTCAGCAAAACACAAAACAGCCAAATACAACAGCACATTAAAAAAAAAAAATCACACTAAGAAGGGATTTAAACCAGGGAGGTCAGTGTGGCTCATGTGGAATGAGTGAGGAAGAGAAGCAGTAAGAGATAAGATCAGAGAAATAGCTGGGGCAAGATCATACAGGATCTTGTAAAGACTGATTTTTGACTTTCTGTTGGTGAGATGAGATGCCACTAGAGGGAACTGAAAAGCAGTGTCATGAATGGAGGGAAGGACACAGGGAAGAGATAACTATGAGGGGGAAGTGTGAGGGGAGCTGTTGCATTGTGGTAAATTTTAGTCAGTGTCATGAGACAAAGTGTATGTGAGCTGCTGTATGGAAAATGAATTTGCTCTGTAAATTTTTGCCCAAATCACAATTTTAAAAAATGTCATGATTTGATTTAGATGTTAACCAGATCACACTTACTGATGTATTGAGGATAGACTTGGGGGGTTGAGGACGAAATAGATGGTTTACTTTGGATGCATTTTCAATGATTCGTGTATTAAATGACAGTGATTTGGACAAGGGCCTTCACAATGGAGATTATAAGAAATTGAAGGAGTATGGATATATTTTGAAGGTTTCAGTTGAACATGAGATATGAAAAAAGGAAAAATCAAAGATGATTTCAATGGTTTGTGGGTTTTTTTTTGTGATTTGGGTGAAGATTTACAGAGAAAATTCACTTTCCATACAGCAGTTTACATATACTTTGTCTCATGACATTGACCACAGTTTACCACAATGCAACAGCTTCGCTCCCACTTCCTCCCCATAGTTACCTCTTCCCAGTGTCCATCCCTCCATAGACTCCTGCCCTCTCAGCTGTCTCCCTGTGCATAGGCAGCCCTTCTTTCTTAATGATTGTTCTCTCCAAGGAGTGTATCTACCTCAGGTAAATAAATGTTCCACTCATATGCCTATCTTCTGTTTGGCTGGAAACCACAGGTGTGGGTTCAATTCCAGACCTGAAGGGTAGTTAGGGGCCATAGTCTCAGTGGTTCCACCAGGCTCTATTGGACCAGCAAACCTGGTCCCACCCCCTTTTTTTTTTCTCCAAATGATTTTGAGTTTTGCTCCACATTGTTCTTCCTCTCTATCAAGGATCTCCTACATAGATCCCCTTCCAAGTGGATGACAGTGGTAGCTGACCACCAACTAGTTCTTCTGGTCTCATAGTCATATAGGCTGCAGATTGGATGGTGTACCAGTCGCTAGGACTAATTGTTTCCATGAATTTTGGTTTTCTTCATTCTTCTTTGCTCTGGACGAGGAGAGGCCCATCGTTGCATCTAGATGGCAGCTTGCTAGCTTTTAAGATCCCAGTCGCTACTCGCCAAAGTAGGAGGTGGAACAATGTTTTATATAGTATGTTATGCCAATTGAGCTTGATGTCCCCTGCGACTATGGTCCCAAGCCCGCAGGTTCAACTACTCGGTCCCTCTGGGTAGCTGGCTGTGACCAAGCAGTGACCACAACCTTCCCCTTGTCAACTCTACTATACATCTGGGAATTCTGATTATTCACATAAACTAATAGGACCATTGTCTGCCAACCCTATATATGTTCTTACACTCCCTATTTCATAGACATACCTAATCGTTCAGCCTGTCCACCCATATATCCACCCATATACCCATGCTTGCCTTCACTGACAATGCAGTACTGTATGTGAAAAAGGGTTTATCTTTGTTGTCTGTACCTGCCATGTACTTCTCTATGTCTTTCTCATCCTCAGTGCTTTCATATTGGTAACTCACATTTTGCACATTGCCCTTCTCTTCACCCAAATCAATACTTATCTCTATCTATCTAACCACGTTCCCTCCCTTCCCCTCCCATCCCTGGTAACCAACAAAGAAAATTTCCTTCTATAGATAAACCTTTCCTTAACTTTTACAATAACGGACTAATACAATATTTATCCTTTTGTGATTGAGTTATTTCACTCAGCGTAATGTCCACCAAATTCATCCACGTTACGTGGTGTTTTGCAGATTCTACATTATTCTTTAGCGTTGCATAATATTCCGTTGTGTGTATGTACCATAGTTTGGTTATCCAACCTAGGTTGTTTCCATCTTTTGGCTATTGTATAGTCTATTTAGGCCATATATTAGAGCCCTTAAATTTGCTCCTAGATTTTCCTTGAGGAACTGTACAGTTTTAGGTTTCACATTTAAGTCTTTGATCCATCTGGAGTTGTTTTTTGTGTATGGTGTGAGGTACAGAACTTGTTACAACAGTCCATTCTATCTTGGAACTCTCTTAACTTCCTCACCATTTAGAAGCTCCTTAACTACACAGTCTTTTCCCTCTTTTTGTTTGTAGTTGTCCTCACTTGCCAATTGATGTCTCCGGTTTCCTGTTTACAATCTTGTGAGCTCATTTTACTTTGGATATGTCCACAGCTATGGTTTCTCGGTTATGTCATCTTGTGTATTAATGGTCGGTTGTTATTTGCTATTTTTGGTTCTCTGTTCAAAGGACTCTCTTCAGCATGTCTTGTAA
>NW_006922080.1:1750054-1750694 GCF_000298275.1 Orycteropus afer afer | reverse complement strand
TCTGTATCCTGCTCCCTTGTTTCTACCACTTTATCCTGCTTCTTTGTGTGGACTGTGATGGTCTGTTGTCTCGGAGGCATTGTGGCATTGTTGTATTTAGATCTCTGTTAAGTGTTTGTGAAGAGCAGCCAAGGGTAATTTAGGCTCTTCTTGGTGGTTTTTTATCATTGGCCCATTGGTGGAGAAGGAGATAGTGGCTCTTGCTCAGTAAGTGAAGTTGCAGGAGGTGTGAGTGTAGTTGTGTTTCATGGGGACTGTTGTTGTCTCCCACTCAATTAGACAGAAATTACAATTGAATAACCTTCAAAAAACTAAAAGCACATGGACAAAAACCACACCATGTAATCACACAGGAACAGTAATGAAAAAAAAGAAAGAAGGGAAAAAGAAGAAGAAAAAACAAGAAAACCTGCAATATCTGAGGATAGGGAATTTAGAGAAAAAAAGTAGAGAAAGAGAATAATGAAGAAAAAATTGGGAAAAATGCAAATAGAAAAATAAGGAATGGGATTAACCATGAGATAAAAGGGGAAAAAAACAAAAACAACAAACAAACAAAACTTTAAATTAAAAAAAGAAAATTCAACCAGGAACAGGGAAAAAAAAATGCTGAAAACTAGGACCTGGGAGGGAAAGATTA
>NW_006922080.1:1748192-1749549 GCF_000298275.1 Orycteropus afer afer | reverse complement strand
TGAGAGCACTGTCTCTTTAAATATCCAATATAGTCAAGCCACTTTTAGATCTTCAAAATGGTGGCACTCTGCAGACCAGCAAAAGTCCAGAGCTCAGCCTGCCTTTCTCTTCACCTTCTCTGTTTATTCCCCAGCCACCGGAGCAGTCCTCTGTGCAGTCCCTGGCTAGGAAGACTGATTTTTAGGTTAATTCTTAAGTCCTACCAGCACTCGGGAATCTCCAAGCTGTCTGTGCCATCCGGATTGCTCAGGATCACTGCCAGACCGCAGCTCTGTCTGTCTCCTTTTTTAATTTTTTTCACACAAATTCTTCTGCTAGTTGGGGTTTAGCCCACTTCTGTATCCTTCCCTTCAAGGCTCAGGGGTCCAGGATTATTTTCTTTGTCTGTGTTAATTGGTTTCCCTTTTCTTTGTTGAAGAGTCTGTGGAGTGTTTCTGCCTAGTCCACCATCTTGCCGGAACTTGATTTCAATGTTTTTGTCCTGAGCAAATGAAAGAATGGTTTTAGCTTTAGTTATGATGGTGAGAACTACAGGATAAAGAACTTCAGGGGTGGGGAGTGGTGATTTTGAGTATCTTAAACTTGTGATGTCTATTAAGGAGCTCTGATGACATAGTGCCTAAAGCATTTGACTGCTAATCAGAAGGCTGGCAGTTTAAACCCACCAACTACTCCAGGGAAGAAAGATGAGGCAATCTACTTTCATAAAGATTTACAGCCCAACTGGGGGTTGCTATGGATCAGAATCAACTCAAATCAATGGGTTTGATTTTTGTTGTTGGTGGTGGTATTAGACACTCAAATGGGAATGTTGAGTAGGCAGTTGATGTACAAGTCCAGAGATTAGGAGAGAGGTCTAAACTACAGATAAAAACGTGGAGAACATCACTGTATGAATGACATTAATATCACAATTGAAGATGGGATCTCCAAGGGACTTAGTACAGCAGAGAAGAGGTTTGAAGACTAAGTCCTTGAGCACTCCAAGTATAAATTGGAAAGATGAGGGCCTCCCTAACCTTGGGATAATAGCCCCTTAGTGTACTATGATTACCTCCATTTTATATTTAAACAAAACTGAGACACAGAGACCTAAAGTAGATTGTTAAGGGTAAGAAATATTTAAGGATAGAAAAAAAATAAATAAATAAAGATGGAAAAACAACATGACGCAAACATATTAACAAGAGGGCAAAGTAAAAGTGATTCACAAATACTTGGGCACATGGGATATGCTAATAGAACTACTAATGTTAAATTTTTTTCAGGAATAAAATAAAATTCATGACAAGAAGTACAAACTGCACTGATGGCACTGATGAAAAACAAGGCTTCAAGAATTGATAGAATAGCGAG
>NW_006922080.1:1736947-1744736 GCF_000298275.1 Orycteropus afer afer | reverse complement strand
GAGCTGTTGCATTGTAAATTTTGGTCAATGACATGAGACAAAGTATATTATGTGAACTGCTGTATGAAAAGTGAATTTATGCTGTAAATCTTCACCCAAATCAAAATAAAATTTAAAAAAAAAATTTAAAAAAATGTAGTTTAAAAATAAAAATAAAATAAAAAAAAAGAAAGTTGCAAGATAAAAAAAAAAAGAATTGATAGAATAACAATTAAACACTTCAACAAGCAGATGCAACACTGGAAGCATTTACTTGCCTGTCAAGAAATTTGGAAGACAGCTACCTGGCCAACTGACTGGAAGAGATCCATATTCATGCTCATTCTAAAGAAACATGATTGAACAAAAGCAGAAATCATCCAAAAGAAAAAATTATTAATATTGCACATGAGCAGATAATTAAATTATCTGCTAAATAATTGAAGATAATTAAAAAATGGTGCAGCCTTGCATTCACAGGGAACTACCAGAAGGTCAAGCTAAATTCAGAAGAAGACATGGAACAACATCATTGCTGATGTCAGATGAATCTTGACAGAAAGTAGAAAATACCTGAAGACATTTATCTGTGTTTTATTGACCACAGGAAAACATCTAAGTGTGTGGATCATAACAAATCATGTATAACATTATGAAGAATAGAAACTCCAGAACACTTAATTGTGCTCTTGTGTAATCTGTATATGGTTCAAGAGGTAATCATTTGAATGCAACATGGGGACACTGCATGGTTTAAAACTGGAAAAGGTATGCATCAGGGTAGTATACTTTCACCTTACTTACTCAATCCGTGTGCTGAAAAAATAATCAAAGAAGCTGGATTATAAGAAGAAGAACAGCACCAGAATCAGAGGAAGACAGAAATCAGATGACACAAGTTAGCTTGCTGAAAGTGAAGATTTGAAGCACTTACTGATGAAAATTAAAGACGTTAGTACTGATTACATCTACATATAAATAAATCCTTACAACTGAACTAATAAACCAAACATAAACTCTCATTGCTGCTGAGCTGATTCCAATTCACAGCAATCCTCTAGGACAGAATAGAACTGCTCCATAGGGTTTCCAAGGCTGTGATCTTTATGGAAGCAGGCTGCCACTCCTGAGTAGCAGGTGAGTTCAAACTGCCAACTATTTGATTAGCAGCTAAGCACTTAACCATTGTGCCACCAAGACTCCTTCAGACCAATAAACATCATGATAAGTGGCAAAGTTGAAGTTGCTGAAGCTTCCATTCTTCTTGGATCAACAATCAATGCCTATGGAAGTAGCAGTCAAGAAATCAAACAATGTATTGCATTAGGCAAATCAGATGCAAAAGACTTCTTTAAAGTGTTAAAAAGCAAAGATGTGACTTTGTTGAGCAATGTGTTCCTGATCCAAACCATGGTATTTTGATTGCATGTGAAACTGGACAATGAAAAAGAATTCCAAAGGAGAATTGATGCAGTTGAATTGTGGTGTTGGTGAAGAATATTGAATATATTGTGGGCAGCCAGAAAACCATCAAATCTGTTCTGGAAGAAGTATAGGCAGAATGCTGCTTAGAAGTGAGGAATATGACTTCATCTTGCTTGCTTTGTACACATCATCAAGATGGACCAACCCCTGGAGAAAGACTTCATGCTTGGTAAAGTCAATGAAAAAGTGAAAGATCCTCAATGAGATGGATTGAAACAGTGGCTGCAACAAAGGGCTCAAACATAGCAATGATTGTGAGGATGGGATGAGACTGGGCAAAGTTTTCTTCTGTTATAATAAGGTCACTATGAGTTAGAGTTAACTTGATGACACCTAACCACAACCACAACAATGCAAAGATATTAAATTGAAAATAGGAAGGAAGTAACATAATGTGAATGGACAAGGGAAGGGCCCAATCTGGAAGATAACAAACTGCCAAGGAGAGGAAAAGTCTAAAACAAATGCTGTATGTTCTAGAAAACAATTAAATAAAACATAAGTTCTATAAAAATAAATAGATAAGTAATCAGAGGTAACAATAAAATAGGATGGAAATGGTAATTACAGAACTAAGAAAAAACTGAGGACCAAAATAACTTTTGCAGAGTTAATAAATAAATATAAAACAGTAAGAAAAATAATTAACACATGCAACCACTAAGCACATTACATTCATGAAAAGCTGGTGATAATCATGGAAAATGCATAGACAAAAGACAATAAATTCAAATTGATAAGGAGGAAAGTAAAATATGGAGGGTAGATCCAACATAGAGACCTTGTGTCTTCGAAGGAGAGACTACAACAAACAGAATAGAAAAAGCATTTACCAATATAAAAGAAAAGGAAAAAAGAACTATGTCAGGAAAATGAGAAGGTACTTCGGGTTTTGGAAAAAGTGATACCAAATGCTCAACTCTAAGGTAGTATCTGGACTAATTTTCTTCAAAGTAGAAGAAAAAGTCTTGTGTATCCAAGAACAAAAAAACACTTACTATGGTGGTGTGGGGTGGCTGAGAAAGATGACAGAAGATGATAGAAGAAAGTGCATAAAGTCTTGAGGGGGAAAAAGAAAAGTGGTACACAAGAATTTTCTACAAGACAAATCATTGTTGATACAGAGGTAATAGACAATGTGAAATGTATAACAACTCAGAGAATAAAATGCTCATGAACTCTTGCTATTTGAGTGCTATTTATGACAATGGAACCCACTCAACCAAGAGACAAATCAAAACAGAGTTCAAGAATGAAAAAGAACTAGTACTGGCATCTGTTTATTCCTACAGAGGAAACTTTCTTAGAAAAAATACTTTGGTAACTTTTAGGGGTATAATGTTTCCCATGTTCATAAACTTTCCTGTATTTATATATCATCTCTACTGTTATTTACCTAATATTTTTTCTTTAAAATAACTCATTTTCAATTTACATTCTTTCGTTTAAAACATAAACTTGTTATAATTAGCCTAAAAGAAAAATTGGCATCACTTGAAATAAATAGAAGGTAGCCAAGCATAAAAATAAGTTCAGTGAAACCAAAACAATGTTATTAATATCTAACCAGATACTGTTGCCAACTTTCAAAGAGCTAAGCTTGAAGCTAGCTTTCTCTATGGTATAAAGGGTGGTTGGCAAGTGTTTGTTAGGCGTTATATGCCTATTCTCACCAAAGTGGACACTCTGTTTACTAATCAACTTTATTCATAAATAGAATATAATGACTCATTATGTGACCCAGTGTGATTTAATCCTATGTCCTTGTATTGCCTTAAATCATCTCTCTTTGGGAAACACGGGTAGAGAGTAAGACACTGTCAACACCATGGGTGGAAAACCATCCTGCAGGGGACAATAAGAGGAAAATGCTTTTGCTCCTGAGAGAGAGGTGAGAGGATGTAAAGGGAAAAGAAGGAGAATGAGCAAGAGGACAAACAAGTCAGGGGAGGCTGTTAAAATGGGAATTTATCTAGGTGAAGATTATTTTGTGGCTGATTAGAAAAATGATAATGTGAGCATGAGGAAGGCAAATATTCTATTTGAACATTTTTAAATTGGTGGGATGTAAAACATTTCTCTATCTTCTTCTAAGTCTTCAGTCATGCTATTCCAAATGCCACACACACTCATGCACTTTGTTAACTCTCTTGTTTGTATGTATGCACGTTTGTATGTATGGTTTTTTTCTTGAATGTATGTTTATTTTACCCCAAAGGAACACTTTTAAGTAGATCATACTCTTCCTTTCATGAAATGCTATCATTGCCAACCCATAAATCCCCCTGTTGTCTTCTTTTCTTCCTTTTTCACACTCAGTATTATCTTTTTTGAAACTAACCCACATTATTTCATCTAATTCAATTTCATTCTTTCCAAATGCTTCAGTATTTCATCACAGAAAATAATAAATTTTACCACTACAGGAATACCTCATTTTATTGTGCTTCACTGTATAGCATTTTGCAGATACTGCATACTTTATGGGAGCTCTGGTAGCATAGTGCCTAAGGCACTTGACTGCTAACCAGAGGCTGGTGGTTCAAACCCACAAGCCACTCCTCGGAAGGAAGGTTGGGCAATCTACTTCCGTAGTGATACTGCAACCCAAGGAGGGGTCTCTATGAATCAGGGCCAACTTGGTGGCACATAACAACAACAACAACACCATACTTTATAAATCAAAGGTTTGTGGCAACCTTATATTGTGCAATTCTATTGGTGCCACTTTTTCAACAGCATGTGCTCACTTTGTGTATCTATGTCATATTTTGGTGATTATCACAACATTTCAAACTTTTTCATACTTAACAGACTACAGTATAGTGTGAACATAACTTTTATATGAACTGTGATATTTGGTTTATTGTGGTGGCCTAGAATGGAACCTGCAATATCTCTGAATTATATCTGCACTAGATTCCCTTAGAATGGAGCCCTAAGATACTTCCATTTCTTTGCTACCACAGACAGTGTTTTGATAAACATACTCATTTGAGATTTTCTAGTGTGAAATCTTTCTGTTATAGGATATATGCACACTTAAGTTCACTAAATAATGGCAGACAGCTCTCCAGAATGGGTGCATCAATTTACACTTCCACCAGCAGTGCATGGAGACTCCTATTTCACATCTTTGCCAGAAATTAATATTATGTGTTATTATATACGTAATATAAAAATCCTGTTAGTTCACTTGTGAAATGTAAGGTCCATGGGAAAAGATTCCTTGTCTTTCCTGCTTCCTGTATTATCTCCAGTAGCTAAAGCAGACCCTGGCACTTAGTAGGCACTGAAAGAATGAGAGCATTGACAAGAATTCTTCCTTGAGGTAAAATTTTTATGATAAATTCTTCCTTAAAGAGCAAACCTACTTAACAACGGGAAACTGGAACATTGGTAACAAACTCCAAAGGAACATTTTTTTTTAATGCAGCACATCACACACAAATTTTAATGCAGCACATCACACACAGTTTCCACATATATAATCTAGTCACATTGAATGCATTCTTCAAAGTTGTGCAACCTTTCTCACCCTCTTCCTCCATTAACATAAACTCACTGCCCTCTAAGTTCTCTCCTATCTACTCTTTTGAATTGCTACTGTAACTTTGATCCTATGTAGATAGTTCTAAAAAGAGCAAAACGCTTTTAAGACAGACATTTTTTACTAGTTAAACTAGGCTACTGTTTGACTTTAAGAAGACTTCAGGGAATGTTTTTGGTTTAAAAAGTCTCTCAGGTCAAGATGTTAAGGGTTCATCCAGCCTTCACGATTCCAAAAAGTCTGGAATCTATAGAATTCTAAAGTCAGTTCTACATTTTCCCCTTTTTGGTAAAGATTCTTCTATAAAATCTGTAATCAAAATGTTCTGTAACAATAGCTGGGCACCATTCAATTCTTCTCATCTCATGGCAAAGGAGGCAGTTATTCATAGAGGCAATTATCCACTCATTCTATCTCCTCCTCCTATTCCTTACTCTCTTTCTTCCTCTGTTGCTGTAGGTGAATAGACACCAATTGTTTTGATTGGATGGTCACTTGAAAGTTTTTAAGACTCCAGGCACTAGGCAAAAAATGAGAAGGTAGAAATGAAGCACCATACACATAATTAGACCAATTAACTGAGATATCCTGTGAAACCATGACCCTAAACCTTCAAACCAAAGAACTAAATCCCATGAGATTTTTGGTTGTCCATAAGCAGCCTCAGTAGCTACTCTTTCTTTGTTTTTTCCTGTCATTGTTGTGAATTTGTCTATCACAATTTTGGCAATTCAACTTTTTACAGATGTACAACTTGTTCACAACAATTACAATACTCTGCTGTGCATTCTTACCTTTAATCAATGAGATTTTTCCATCACTGTTAACTCCCCCCTTTTTCCCGCCTCTCTTGCCCCTGGTAACCACTAATAAATTTGGTCTCTATATATTTGCCTTTTCTTGCCTCTTTATATAAGTGATGTCATATAAGATTTGTCCTTTTGTGATTGACTTATTTCATTTAATATTGTAGCAGGAATCAAGACTTGTTTCTCTTACTAAGTGAGTAGTATTTCATTGTATATATGTACCATGTTTTGTTTATCCATTCATCTGATGATGGGCTTTTAGGTTGTTTCCATCTTTTGGCTGTTGGGAATAGTGCTGCAATGAACATTGCTGTACAAGTTTCTGTTTGACACTCTGCTTTCAAATTTTTTGAGTGTATACTTAGGAGTGGAATCGTTGGGGCAACCAGAGGAAATTTTGATACCAGCATGGACTGGCCTTCTGAGACATACTTATATGTTAAACATTCCAATTAAATTATAAAGAACTCTGCTCTGGCGACTTAGTGCCTAAGGCATTTCACTGCTAACCAGAAGGCTAGTGGTTCAAAGCCACCAGCCACTCATTGGAAGGAAGACTGGGCAATCTACTTCCATAGTAATACCACCTCAGAAACACAAGGAGGAGTTGATATGAGTCAGATCTGACTACATGGCAGTGAGGTTTTTTGTTTTGTTTTGTTTTGCTTTGTTTTAACTACTGAAAATGAAACAGAAAAGCTGGGCCAAATGAAGTATAAACTACTTGTCTGTTATTTACTTTTTAAATTACAGTCTAAAACTTTTCTTATATTCATCAAATTAAATTGCTATCAATTTGTTATTGCATCACATTATGATGCTTGGGTAAATTTACATGAAATAAATATGATCTAAAATATAGGTTATCTGGCATGCACAAAATTTCTTGTGAGGATCCATCTGGTAATTCTCTAGAGAGGCTAAAACAGATACATAAAAAGCCCATGTGACAGTAAATCCAGAGAGACACGCAAAGCCAGACCAGCACATATGTGTCTGTGTCCTATTTCTTCTGGCATTGTTGGGCCTGGTACAGGCCTGGCTACTGCCCACCATACCATGGAGAGGAAAAAAATATTGGTTGCAAATCTGAGTCCCAAAGTAAAAGTAAGGGGGGCAGGTACATTCCAATTCATTTCTATCAAAGATTCTATAGAAGAATCTTGACCAAAAGGGGGAAAATGCAGAACTGAATTTCAAATTTTATGGATTTCAGACTTTCTGGACCCATGGAAATGATTTGCAATGGAACTTCTTCTCATAAGTTCAACTCTAGTGTCCCAGGGTAAGAATCAAAAGTATTATTTGTTTAATAATGGTTAATATTTCATCCAAGCAACATTAGGGACACCAGCTGATCTTCTGTTATGTAATTTCACTTAATATCCTTGTTTTAAGACATAGTTGTATTTTATTTAAAATAAAGTGATGGTCTTACATACAATAAAACAGAAGTGATTGTTGATTCATACAGCAACTGAGATGAATCTCAAAAAAAAAAAAAGAGTCATACACAC
This sequence comes from Orycteropus afer afer, assembly GCF_000298275.1. Classification (NCBI taxonomy): domain Eukaryota; kingdom Metazoa; phylum Chordata; class Mammalia; order Tubulidentata; family Orycteropodidae; genus Orycteropus; species Orycteropus afer. The sequence continues at coordinate 1,737,396 of NW_006922080.1, read as the reverse complement.
ATAATGTCAACTGAAAGAAAACAGACACAAGGACATTTAAAGAAAAAATGAAATAGAGAATATGATTCAGGAAAAATACTCCTGGCAGGGCCTGAGTGTGTGTGTGTAAGGAGGGAAGGTTGAGTACAAAAGAGCCCAAGGGAACTTTTTAGGAGTAATGGATAAATTCTATATCTTGACTGGCAGTGGTTTCATGAATATTTGTGTTTGTCAAAACTCATTGAACTATGTTTCTAAAAAAGATGAATTTTACTCTGTAAGAGTATTCTTCAGTAAACCTAAAAAAAAAAAAAAAAAAAAAAACAGTAGGGAAGGAGAATAATAAATGAATAAAAAAATAGGAAGAATGCAAAAAGAAATATTGGCCTGTGTTGTTTGGAAGCAGCAGATCCTGAATGGGGCTCCTCTCTGACCTTGACATTAATCCTGTTCCTACACATTTGAAGTTC
>NW_006922080.1:1726919-1736847 GCF_000298275.1 Orycteropus afer afer | reverse complement strand
AAAAAAAAAACAGTAGGGAAGGAGAATAATAAATAAAAAAAAAAAAAAAAAAAAAACTCACAGAAATATTGGCCTGTGTTGTTTGGAAGCAGCAGATCCTGAATGGGGCTCCTCTCTGACCTTGACATTAATCCTGTTCCTACACATTTGAAGTTCTTCTCCCAGGACAGCTCCAGTAGCCAAGTCATCTGATGGCAGTAAGTTTGGAAGTCCATGACTGGATATTTTTTTTTTATTTCCAACAAATCTTCAGCTTGAAGAAGGTGAACATTTAGAGCATCTCCAAACTTGAAGACCTTGTTAGTGGGATTCTGCCAGCTACAGATGGAAGTGTGGCAGCAGCAGTCTGATTGGAGGGAGGGATGAGCCAGGCAAGGAGCCCAGAAAGGTAAAGGAGGAGCCCTGAGTGCCCATTTTTCCTCTCAAGGGCCCTCCCCAACATTTTCTACCAAGAGAAGGGAAATGTCTCCTTTCTGACAACTGCATCAAATGTTTAACATGTTCCCAGCCACCCCTGATTGGATCACTGCTCTGCGGCTGATGTGCTTGTCCCCTGGGTTCTCTGCATGGTATGTCACTGACAATGTACCCAAGTCCTGTGACACTACTCAGCAAAGGACACTGCCTGTCACCTCCTGCTTCCTTCTAGAGAACCCGCCTGGACCTGTCACTTTTTTCTCTCCCACCCTAATCTCTGCCAGCCCAGTAGGGCTGTTTAGTAGGAGGTCCTGGACTCACTGTGCCATGGGAAATTGCTCCACTCTCGGTCCCAGCCAGGAAAATTAATTGCTTTGGAAAGGGGTGTATACAGTTTTCGTGGGAGGGAAAAAAGCCACCTCTCCAAGCTCACTGAACTCTCATATCCAGATGTACCCAGGAACCTGGATTTCCCTCTGGGGCACATGAAACCTCAGCCAGTGTGCGAAGGTCCTTTCTGTGGTAAGCAGATAAATTAATAAAGAGTTTGCTTAACTCAGTAGGCATCGAACATCATAGGATTTAGAATAGACCCTCGAAATAAACCAATCCAACTGTCTCATCTTCCACTTATGGCCCACAGAGGTCATGTGATTTACCCAAAAGGTTGTGGCTGGTGCCCAACAAAGCCAGGACTGCAATGAGTTCTCCTGGTAGATTTTGCCTCTCCTCAAAACCCACCAGAAGCCCTCCCACCCCCGAATAAGAGGTAAGGTCCTTATGGTGACCTCTAAATCCCCATGTTGTCTGTCTTTCCCCCATGCCAACCTCCCTAAACAACCTTGCTTCCCCTCGGGTCCCTCTGTTCCACATACTGAGCTCCTTGATGCTCTTGAGCATCGGGCCTACTTGCCACTGGGGGATTTACTCCAGTTGTTACTCAGCCAGTCACACTGTAGTCCAGATACCAGGGTCAGCAGCCCTTCACCTCCTTCGATCTTGGCTAGATTGAACCTTTTACATTGGAGCCTCTTCTGTCAGTCCTAGTGGTACTTTAGCCTACCCCTTTCCCCTCAGGCACTCTGACCTTTCATCCAGCCCTCCTTCTTCCCACTGGATACCCACCTTCTAACAGACTTTACTTAACTTGTTATGTTTACTATTTATTATGTGCCTCAACCACCTGAATGGTAAAGTGGATGGTCATCAAAAAAAGGGGAAGACCCTCAACAAGATGTATTGACACAGTGGATGCATTGATAGGCTCAAGTATAGCAAGGAATGTGAGGATAGCACACAACTGGGCAGTGTTTCATTCTGTCATACACAGGGCTGCTATGAGTCAGAGCTGAGTAGATGGCAGCTAACACTAACACCCGAATGTAAGTTCCACAGGGCAAGGAATATACTGCTATATCTCTAGCAGCTATCAGAGGGGTCTAGCTTGACAGATACTTGCTGAACTAATGATGAAATTAGCCTTTTGAAAGTATTCATTTACTACATGTTTACTTGTCTTTCTAGATTTTTTCCTGCATAAGCTTAATATCAAACTTACAAAATGATTCACTTGATTTTTAAATTCAATCTCACACTCACACAAAAAGACCTCTAAAATCTAATCCCTTTTACTCATGCCCTGACAATCTCAGTTTATTGAAGAGGCACTATAGCACTGAGTTTGGAAACACTGATATTTTATAGCATAGGCATTTATGGGAATAGGACAATACCTTATTGGGCTTTAGCTGTTTTGTGTGGACCTGGGACGTCTCCTGCATGCACTGAATCACCCAGTGGCCCTGCCACAGGACTTGAAGTGTCTACCATACCTGATGTACTACTCCTTTTGGACATGGCATGAGTGCTAAGTCATATGTTCAACCAGGAACTGTTATCAGGCCACATTCTGATGAACAGCAAGCAGGCAGGGGGAGAGAGTGACTATTGAGCACCATGCCTTGACTTACCTACGTTATCTCTCATCATCCTTCTAAAAATTCTGTAACATAGCCATCACCTCCATTTTATATTTTAGGAAACTGAGGCTCAGAGAAGTCAAGGGACTTTCCTACAGCCACGAGGCAAAAGATTGAAATTCACATTTCTCTAATTCACCTGGCTTCTTTCTTTAGGGCACTGCATAAATATTTATTTTAAGAATAACTAATTGAAGGCAAAGATTATCAAGGCAGGGAAGGATAAAGGAAAGGCAAGGCATAGAAAGCAGGTTGACTGGGACACACAATGGACACACAGGAGGGCACTGGCAGGAGATGCTGAAGGGACTAGGGGCAGAGGGAATAGGGAAACCATGACTGTGGTGATCTGTCCACTGGACAATCTCTTTTCCTCTTCACTAAGAGCAGCAACAGCTGATTATGCAGTTTAGCATGTATTTTCTCATACAGTGTCAGAACAATCTTGGGGGTTGGTATTATCATTCTTGTTTCACAGATGAGAAAACTGATGTCCAGAGTGGCCAAATAACTTGCCCAAGACCATGCAGCTAACTTAGCGGCAAATCTTGGGCTCCATTGAAGGGTTTGTGAGCCCCCAAGCCTAGTGTTCTTACCCTACACCCCCAAAAAAGTGAATCACTGCCTCATTATAGTGGTAAATAGCAATCACAGTCAGGAGACAGGCCTGAGACAGCTAGTCATGTAGGTAAGGCTTGCTGACATTATAAACTCCTGGAGGACAGGACCTGGGACTATTTATAGGATGTTTATAGCTCCTAGCACAACAGTTCACACACACACCCATGACCACCTGAGAGTGTGCTAAACAGTGTCTGCAAGGCAGTGATGTCCTGGGCCCAGGCCTTGTCCTGACAGCAGATGAGAGTATTGTCTGCTCCCTGATCCCTCCTTAGTTGATGGTGGAAACACCTCACAGTGTGGACTGGGGAACCAGTCGCTGTAGGAGCTGGTATCACAGCGCAGAGCAATGTCCAGTGAAAAGAAAACCGCTTCTGCTACTCTCTGCAGCCAGCAGAAAGAGAGTACTGGGGCATCACTGCAACCACACTGGCATGGTGCTCACCATATTGTTCACCAATCATGGCAGGAAGCCACTCTGAAATATACCTGACCTTTGTCAGATCCAAAAGTCTAATGAAACTCAACACTATACACACACATCTAGTTGCCAGCGCAGAATTTATGTTCTATCTGGCATGGAGAAATAGGGTCCTCAGTGCCTTGGTGTTTCCTTCTTCCCTGGGCTTTTGGCACCAGCCCCCACCTTGCTCCCAAAGTGCTTCTTTCTTAATGTTGCCAGACTTCACTTTGCTGCACAAAAGATTCATCCACATAGAGGTGATTGGACTGTACACTAGGCAAGGTAATGGAGAGGACACCGGATTTAGGGCCAGGAGACTTGGAATTGAATGTTGATTTGCTACTTGACCTTAATCAAATGTTTAAGTCTCAAGTCCCTCATGTATAAAATGAAAATTATCAGGAGAGTACTCCAGAAATGTGAGGATAACATGAGGTATACATGCAGAAGTACTTTGTAGATTGTAAAACAGCAAAGAAAGGTTAACTATTATCAGTGATTTTTAAAGAGTGCTTTTGGGAGAGGGCACTACCTGATCTGAATTAGTTAATTTTGAATTGTGGACTTCTAATTAAATCTTGGTAAGGAAGAGACTGATTTTGTTGAAGCTTAGTGTTTCTCAAATCACAATACTCACCCTATGCCCAGCATGTGGAGATGGGTTGGGTGGAACTTGCTCTGGCTCTGTTCTTTCCTGCCTAAGACTGGCCCTAGAGTGGTCAGCTGGCAACTCTGGACCAATGATCTTTTATCAGTGCTGTGTTGACTCAGGGAATAGGGGCAGGAGGTGGCTGCAGCTGCCTGAAAGGAAGGAGGACTCACACTCTGATTTTTCACAGGATGAGTAGAGCTGACAATGGAACCTCAAATAGTTTCAGTTACTCTATCTCTCTTTGCACAGTCAGACCCAGCCTAAATGCTAGGGAAATGGTGTGAACGCTGGGAAGAGGACATCTGCTTCCCAGTGACCATGATGAAGACCAAAAATTACACAAACTGACACGCAAACCAGTTACCATGAAGATGACTGAATCATAACAACCCCATGTGTGTCAGAATAGAAATGTGCTCCATAAGGTTTTCAATTGTTAATTTTTCAGAAGTAGATCTCCAGGCCTTTCCGCTGAGGCAACTCTGGAGAGACTCCTATTGCCAACCTTTTAGTTGGCAGCCAAGTGCTTCACTGTAACATCAATGGGGGCTAAATGCAAAAGTCACCCAGGGCAGGGTGGGGTCAGCCCACCAGGCCAGGTGGCAGTTCAGGTCTAGTGGAAGCTTCCCTAAAAGGAGACTTTTGGATGTCAGAACTGGCCCCAGCAGGAAAAGCCCCATCCCTGGCTCCCATCTGTGGACTGATCAAGTACCATGCAGTCTCAAGGTGGCCTTGACCTCTGAAGTCATTTGTTTTCTCCTCAGGGCACTGTTATGGGTTGAATTGTGTCCCCACAACATCAAATGTGTTGTAAATTCTGACCTCTATGTCTATGGCTTCAGAAGGAAAGTTGGGCAATCTACTTCTTTAGTAACACTGCCTCAGAAACCCAAGGAGGGGTCGCTATGAGTCAGACCCAACTCCACGGCAGTGGGTTTGGTTTTTCTCGTTTATACCTATGGTTATAATCCCATTTGGGAATAGGTTGTCTTTGTTATTTTAGTCAGAATGTGTTTTGAGTCAATCTCTTTTGAGATATAAAAGAGATTAAACAAGTAAGCAAACAAGGAGAGTTGGGGCGAGAGCGCTGCCAAGACACAGGAAAATCATCCAGAAGCAGCTCAGAAGAAACAAGGACCTTCCTCCAGAGCCAACAGAAAGAGAAAGGCTTCCACTAGAGATAGCCCTCTGAATTCAGACTTCTAGACTCCTAAACAATGAGAAAATAAATTTCTGTTTGTTAAAGCTATCCATTTATGTTATTTCTTTTTTTTTTTTTTTAAAGCCGTTGCCATCAACTTGATTCTGACTTATAGCAACCCCCATTGGGTTTCTAAGACTGTAAATATTCATGGAAGTGACTAGCCCATCTTCCTTCCATGGAGTGGCTGGTGGGTTTGAACCACCAGCCTTCTGGTTAGCAGTCAAGTGCCTTAGACACTGTACCACCAGAGCTCCTTATTTCTATTATAGCAGCACTAAATAGCTAAGACAAGCATTAAGAGAAGGGCACAAACTGCAAGGTTTTTCTAGGTGGAGGTGCTTGTGCTAAGCCAGTTTCAACCTGACCCTCTGGGGTCAGAGGAGGTATTTACAACATGTTTGGGTTCAGAGACCCAGTTAGGAACTGAATGAAGTTAACTGCCAAGTTGAATTCATGGTCTTGGCTTCCTAGCAAGGGGCTAAAAAGTGCCAGGTCACATTGATATCACTTCTCTGGGAGGTCAGCTCTGGTGTCTGTGCTATTTTGAGGTCTCCCTATGACAAGATATCATAGCACTGATGTTCTTTAATTATATAATTCATGGAATGCTTAGTATGCCTGGATGGTGCAAACAATTAAGAGCTCAACTGGTAAACAAAAGGCACCTAGGAACAAAAGCCTGGTGATCTACTTCTGAAAAATCAACCATTGAAAGCTGGAGCACAGTTCTCCTCTGATACACATTCATGGCGTCTCCACAAATCAGAGTCAACTGAGGGAAATTTGTTACTGGTTTATGTCAACATCCCTCTCCGTGGAGAAAGCCTTGATCCCTGTCATATCCTTAGCTTCTAACATATCATCTGTGCTCAAAATCTATTTTTTCAAAGAAACATAAAAGTCTCAGAGTTCCACCCATCACAGAACTAAGGCTCAAGCTCAGATCCTCTAGCTCCATTGCACTTATGTCCCTCTGGCCAGGAGAGATCCAGAACCTCTGTAACAGCAGATACCTGGAAGCAGACCCCAGCAGGCCTGGATGTGTAGTGTTTCCATGCATGCAGGTGTTCAGAGTCTGTCTGTGTGCCCTCAGAGGCCAACACTGAGGCAATCTTAGAGGAGCAGGGAGCAGTGCGGACTCCTGCCCCACCCACAGGCTCCCACAGCAACTAGGACACCCCACAGGCCTGCTTGGATCACATTGCTCTGATTTCCTGTTTGTTCCTATATCAGTAACGTCCATGAAACTGAGGGCTAGGCCATGTTTATGGTTGGTATCCCCCTGTGATTGGCACAGACCAGGCATAAAGAGGAGCATCAACGAGAATGAATGAATGAATGAATGAATGAATCCCAGATTCTGTTTTTGGGGCTAAGAACACAAAGATGAATAAAATTCTCTCTCTTCCCTTATAGAGCTCTAAGTTAAGTAGAGAAGACAAATCAATAATTACCACATAGTTAAATAAATATTGTAATGAAGGTTTGTACAAATCTTTCTGAAAGCAAGTGATTAAAATAGCCAAGACTATGCTTTGGCAAAGGAGTTCTAGTGGTGTAGTGGTTAAGTAACGCATTTGGCTTCTAACCAAAAGTTCAGTGATTCGAACCTACCAGCCAGTGATTCGTCCCTCCATGAAAGAAAGATGGGACAGCATGCTTCTGTAAAGATTTACAACCTTGAAAACCCAATAGGGAACCCTATAAGTTGGAATCAACTCAATGGCAATGAGTTTTTTTTTTTTTTTTTTTTAAATGCTTCAGCGGATCAGAGAAAGCTTCCCAGAGGACATAATTTGAGAGAAAAATTGGATTTGCAGCAGGTAAGGGGAGGAAAGGGTGTCCCAAGCAGAGGGGGACCAAATGTGAACAAATAGAGAAGCTCAGAAGTGAGTAAGTGCAGACCTTACTCTGAAACCTGAAGGAGCTCAACTGGGGTGAGTGAAGAGTGAAGGACAGAAAGAAAGAACAGAAAGGGTCCTGAGACAGATTTCTAACCATTGACCACCCTGAAAAAGACTGGTAAAAGTTATTCCCTGCTTCCTAAATGATCTCAACCATTGCTTAGAAGTAATTTGCATGACCTCCAAGCAAAGGCAGAGAGCAACCAAGTGTTGAGATTATGAAGAGATTAATTTCTTCATATGGGGCAAGTTTTCTCCCTTTTTTGCACAGGCAGCAATTCAATAAATAATTAATGTTTGCTAGTCTTTTAGCTATTTCTCCCACTGTAAAAAATTAATTGGTCTTCCATCATCCATTGCATTATAACCTAGAGGTATTTGGCCCCAGTCCCCCACTCTGCTGAAACATGCTTCTTCTAATCCCCGTTGGTTCTGGGCATGAAGAGGAGGACACAGTGGGCCAGGAGGCCCCACCAGGAGAGGTTTACAAAAAAAAAAAAAAAAACCTCTTTCTTCCTGAAAGCTTGAGCAGTTTGCAAACACTTATCCTCACAATGTCTCTGTTCTTGTTGCTGAGAGACACATTTGGCAAGAGAGGTTTAGCAAGATTAATGATGGGGTAGGAGAATATCACCATCTCTCTCTAGGCCTCAGAACAAGGTCAAATGACTGAGGATCTCTTTCTGGCTTTTGGTATTAAATTGTGCCTCAGTTTGCCTGAGCAGGGCTATCAGATCCACAGGAGGCAAAATGGGGAGAGTCAGGCAGGGAGGGAAGACTCCCCAGATGTCTTGGTTCCTCTAGCCTCCATTACTAAATTTTCCCCTCCTTTAAAATCACTAATCAATTGTGCTACTTCCCTCAGGAAGTTCTCTTAGATTAAACCAGCCTGACTACCCCTCCACTACCCTAATACCTGATTCTCCCTTCTTCCTCAGTGCTCTTTGGTAATTATTCTAATGGCAAAGTTCTGTTGATGTCTAGCTTTTTCATATTAGAATTTAAACCCTGGTAAGTTAGTAACCATATTTGCTCTTCAATAAATATACCAGACATCTGTGGAAAGGATTTAAGCATCAGCCAGAGAGGCCAATGAGAAGCTCAATGAGAGCAGACAAGTCCAGCACACCTACCATTGGTAAAGGCTGTGGGTCCAAGGGAAAAGCCTAATCAGGGGCCCATATTCAAGTCTCAGCTCTGCTACATTTGAGTGGTGCCACTTAAACTCTCTGTGCCCATATCTCCTCTGAAGCAAGGCCTACCTCAGCTCGTGAATGCAGACATGTCTGTAAACTATACACACTAAATGAATATTAGGGTTTATTGTCATCAGCATCTGTGTGGTCTCTTGCTTTGGTACCTTGACCTAGAACCTCCTTCAGAGACACCAACCTGTGCCACCTTCCCTACCTTCTGTTTTCTTAAGGTAATTAAATGATAGAAGACTATTACATCAGAGCTGGAAGGATCCCTTAATGGTCATCCAAGTCTTCATTTTGTGGATAAGAAAACTGAGTTCCAAAGAGCTGAGGAAATTGATGTGAGATTACACAGCTGCTGGTGATGAGCTGGTCCTAGACCTCAGACTCCTGACTCCATAATTGTCAGTATGGCCATTCCCTAGTCATCGCATTTTAAAAATAATGTCATGTTTATAGAGTATATCCCTTGTACCAGCCTCTCTGCTAAGCACTTTATGTGAATTATCTGATTTAATCCTGTACAGCCCTGTGTGTTTGATATAGTTATTCTTCTCACTGTGTAGACAAGATAACTGAAGCACTGAGGTCACACAGCTAGTAAGGGTGAAAGCCATATTTTAAGTGACTCCAGAGCTTGTGCTTTTAATTTACTATACTCTTCTACCCCTGTGCTGTACCCTACTGAGGTTGATTCATTCTAGGAAATGACTTTGTGAAAAATTCCATACAAGGCATATGGTTCACCAAAGAATAAGACTGAATCTCTGCCCTCAAAAAGTTTGTGATCACTCTTTTCCCATTCCTTTTCCTTCACTCAGTTAGTATGAGGGATTTATCAAGTTAATCAATTTAATAATTGATCTTAAAAGTAATGGGAGTTAAGTTTTTCCTCTATTAGTAAATGGAGTTAAAAATATGAAAAGATTAATAGCAGCCAAATGTGGAAACCACCCAAATGTTCATCAACAGTGAATAGATAAACAATTGTGGTACATTCATACAATAGTATGAATACATACTACATACAATGTATATATACAATAGTATATATTATTCAGCCATACAAATGAATGAAGTACTGATACATGTTACATATGGATGAACCTCAAAATCACACTAAGTGAAAGAAGCCACACAAAAGGTCACAAAATTTGTGATTACCTTGATATGAAATGTCCAGAATAAGTAAATATTTTGAGACAGAAAGCAGATTGGTAGTTCCAAGGGTTGGGAGGAAGGAAGACTGGGAGTGAGTGCTTAATGGATAAGAGTTTCCTTTTAAGATGATGAAAATGTTTTGAAACTAAATAGAGGTGGTGGTTGCACAACATTGTGAATGTACCAAATACCACCACTGAATTGACTTGTTTACTTTAACCATGTTATGTGAATTTATGTCATGTGACTTTCACCCCAATTAAATATATATGTGTGTGTGTGTGTGTGTATACATATATACATATATATATATATATATATATATATA
>NW_006922080.1:1720494-1726819 GCF_000298275.1 Orycteropus afer afer | reverse complement strand
TGGGGTGAAAGTGACACAACATATACATATGGAAAAATTAGAATGATCCCCATGGTGTCGGATGGAGTTGAAAGTATCAGTATGGACTCATGGTGCCAATACATGGTGCTGTTGCTTAGGATAATTATGGTTGTTTGGGATAATTCTGCTTATTTTGGAGGACTGTGTTTTTTCTGACAGTATTGTATTAGAGATCAGTTGTTGTTGCTGTTATGTGCCGTCAAGTCAGACTCGACTCATAGTGACCCCTCCTTGGGTTTTCGAGGCAGTATCACTATGAAAGTAGATTGCCCAACCTTCCTTCCAAGGAGTGGCTGGTGGGTTTGAACCACCAGCCTCCTGGTTAGCAGTCAAGTACCTTAGGCATTATGCTACTAGAGCTCCCATTAGAGATCTAGGTGCAGGGAAAACTTGATCTATTTATCTATAGACAATGGCGGTTCAGTGCCAACATTCTCACCCTACATGTGTCAGACCTAGCTTCTATTGCCAGCCAATGCACCTCAAGCACAGCCATCACTCATCTGTCAGTGGAGGCCTGCACGGTGCTATGCTGCTGAACAGATTTCAGGAGAGCCTCCAAACTAAAATAGAGTAGGAAGAAAGGCCTGGCAATTTACTTCAAAATACAGCCAGTGAAACCCTAAGGATCACAATGGTCCAATTCTGACGTACATGGGGTCCCCATGAAAAGGGGGTGACTGACTCAGTGACAGCTAACAACAACATGTCTCCTAAAATATAGTGGACCAATGATATCAACAATCCTTCCTGTTTATCAGGGCAAATGCAGGCCAAACACTAGGAGCAGCACCATCTCTTCTCAGCATCAACATCACCATCCTAAAGTTTACTTACTAACTCGTTGTGGGTGAATCTGGGCGCTAGCTCCTGAGAGCTGCTTAGAATCTAAGCCTGTGGTTCCCAAGCCCACGTGAGCATTAGAAACACTTGCGGAGCTTATTTCTTTGGTGCCCTCCACCCCAGACCCACTAAATCAGAATCTCCAGGATGGGGTTTGGGATATTGTTTTTATAACAATCTCTCAGTTAATTCTTGTCCCGTGGACTGTGGCTTGAGAGAATCCTGTTTACTGTGTGGCTTTGAGCAGACCACTCAACCTCTCTGAACCTTCAATTCCTCATCTGTAAATTGGAGAAAATAGTATCTGTTCTGCTTACCTCACAGGGTTTCTGTGGATGAGGCAATATACAAAAGTGCTTTGTCAACTCTAATGCACTAATAAAACATAATGAAAAATTGTTACTATCAGAGGTAAGCGTAGTAGTTCTCTGTTTGCTGTCTCTAGCTCTTGCAGGCTAGCCACCTCTCCCTCTCTCCATGGAATAGTTGGTGAGTCAGGAATGGTCTCTCTCCTCAGTGGTATCTGCTCACTATGCTGTCTATCAACCAGGAAAAGATATCTAGGGCTCATTGAGTCACACACCACTTAGACACATTATAAGTGAAACACCTTGTCATATTTTAGATATTTCCCTCTTGCCCAAAACCACAGAGTCACCTAAACTGCAGTAGGAGTTCACGTGTGGTGAATTGAGTTTTTACTGTTGTTTTGTTATGGTTGGTGCTACAGGTACTACTGTGCTATTGTTGACTCAGTCTTTGAAGATTCCCTTTTCCATGACATTTTTCTTGTGTTCTGTTCAAAATGAACTTATTCAGAGTCCAGGCCTGCTAAATACATCAGGGCTGAGCCATGGCATCCTAGAGTTGACTCAAGGAAATCCCATCTTGAGGGACACCAGTACCCAGGGGCTGAAAGAAAGCATAAAGTCAATACTCATCCCTCTCCTCTTTCCTGCCCCTATGACCAAGTTTCTCTCCTCCTAAAGAGTAGAACATAGATTGTGAAATACCTTAATGGAAAAAACAGCCACAGGCATCAGCTTAGTGAGATTGTATCCAAAATCATTAGGTCATGAACAATTTCTTTCCCCCAGTACATGCAGGCTGTTTTCCAGCAATTATCCTCAATCACTTTTTATAGGCAGATGAGGCTGAAGAAGAGGAGAAGGAACACATTTGTAGCCAGAGATGCACAATCCTCCATTTATCTGCCCTGGCTCTGAATCATCTCACATTAAAAACAGATATTCCCTGGCCCAGAGGTACTGTACTCACCTCCTATCTCTTCCCTGACTATCATCCCCTTTTACTCATTAAGAGTAAAAAGGATTTTTGGACATGAGATTTGCTAACTTGGCATTTTTATCATATTTCACAAAGCCTTGAATATTGTAACATAAGGTGGCTGTGTGGCACAGTTTGTGTTCAACTACAAGCCTAAAGATTGGTGGTTCAAATCCACCAATGTGGTCTGCTTCCATAAAGATTATAGCCAAGAAAATCCTAGGGAGTGGTTTTACTCTGTAACGTATGGGGTTGCCATGAGTCAGAATCGACTCAATGGCAAAAGGTTTGTGTTATTTTGGTTTTGAATATAGTAAGTCCTCTCAAGTTAGAAATTAAACCAATTTTATCTCTTTAGAGGATAAGCAGCAGGCTGGACACCTGAGACAAGATTATTTGGCTGAGAGAAGACTGTGTGATGTGGTGGAATGAGTCCTGGTCTGTGAGCTCTACTCCCAGCTGTGTCATGAAATAGCAGGTCACTCTTCCCAAGTCCCAGCCAGTTAGAAAATTCAGTGAGTCTCTTAAGGGCCAAGTTTTGCCACTCTCAGTCTGACCAGGTTGAACACAGTGAATTTTAGGAATGGTAGAATGGAAAATGTTTCTTAGAAAGCTAGAATTTAATTTGTACTCATAGAGGAGAGATGAGGAGTGGAGGAGGGGTGAGTGTAAGATGAGGGCAGCAACAGGGGCAGAGGACTCGAGATTTTCTGCAGATGATATGAGAGATAAATAGTCCAGTCATTGGCTACCCAGCCCAGGGGCCAGCACAAATGGCCTGGAGTTAACCAACCAGAAACTTGGGGAAAAGGGAGGCACTTTAAAAATGAGGTCACCATCTACTCACCTGTAACAGGGAAATCATTAACAATAGGTTCTGAGAGATCTGTGTGGGTAAAGAAAAGCCAGAGTATAGGGGGATGACCCTTAGAAAGCATAAGAGAGGGCAAAAGACACTCTTTTACTGCCTATATCCACATGAGATTGACCGATCGCAACAAATTCTAGCTTACTGTATTTGTTGATAGGTTGAAGTTGATTGCCCACCCTTCCTTGGGTTTCCAAGGCAGTATCACTATGAAAGTATATTGCCCAACCTTCCTTCCAAGGAGTGGCTGGTAGGTTTGAACCACCAGCCTTCTGGTTAGCAGTCAAGTGCCTTAGGCACTAGGCTACCAGAGCTCCTACCTAAGCATTATAAAGTATTTAAAAATATATAACAGATATTATTTGTTTTTTTTTTTAACAGCTTTGAGAGACAGAAATCTGATCACTGAGTATTTACCTGTACAGACCATGGTTTTAATCATCTTTTAACCCATGGCCAAATCCTTCTTGGGACAGTGCCTGTGGCAGTGGGGAATTCCCAAGACCAGCTCAATGAAGCCTCTGCATAAGATGTTAATATTGATGCCTATGGTGATATGATATAAATATCACCAACGTTTCCTGGTTTCAACACGCAAGAAAAAATAGGGAAAGTCCCAGGCTTAGAGCAAAGTTCAATGGCTTTACTTCCCACTCTCATACTGTTCTTCAAATTTTCCTTTGGGTCTACACCAAGAGAAACTGCACTTTGTCCCCAGAGACCCTCAGAAAACATGAATACATAATGGAAGGATCAGGCTCCTCAGGGGGGCTGGAGATCCTACAGCATTAGAACCAGGAGATTATGGAGTCAGACAATTCAGTTCCAAGGATAGCATTTATTGTAATGCTCTAACACCTCCTAATACCTTAGTTACTAATTCAAGTTGCTAATTGTTCCAATAATGTCCAGAGTTACACATTAAAATTAGTTCATGTTTGTTTACAGGAGCCCTAGTCGTCAATTGTTAAGTGCTTCACCAAAAGTGTTAAGTGCTTCACCAACCAAAGTGTTGGTGGAAAGTTTGGCAGTTGGACCCCACCAGTGGCTCCACAGTAGAAAAGACTATTGATCTTCTCCCATAAAGATGACAGCCTAAGAAAGCCAATGGAGCAATTTTACTCTCACATGGACCTTGCCAGATGGAATACACAGGAATCAGATTGACTACATCTGTGGAAAGAAGCTATGGATAGGCTTAATGTATTCAGCCAAAACAAGGCCAGGAGCTGATTGTGGACCATGCCATCAATTACTCATTGTAAGTTCAAGTTGAAGCTGAAGAAAATGAAAACAAATCTATGAGAGCCAAAATATGACCTTGATTATATCCCACATGACTTTAGAGATTGTCTGAAGAATAGATTTGATGCATTGAATGTCAATGACCAAGAACTAAATGAGTTGTGGGATGACATAAAAAACACCGTAAAGAAAGAAAGAAAAGAGTCATTAAAAAGAAAAGAAAGGAACAAAAGGTCAAAATGGATGTCCAAAGAGATTCTGAAACTTGCTCTTGAACATAGAGTAGCTAAATAAAATGGAAGAAATGACAAGATAAATGGTCCAAACAGAAGATTTCAAAGAGCAGCTTGAGAAGACAAAATAAATTATTACAATGAGAAGTGCAAAGACTTGGAGTTAGAAAATCAAAAGGGAAGAACACGTTCAGCATTTCTCCAGATGAAAGCATTAGAAAAAAAAAAAAAAAAAAAACCCAGGTCTCAAGTTGCAATATTGAAAGGTTCTATGGGCAAAATATTGAATGATGCGGGAAACATCAAAAGAAGATGGAAGGAACACACAGCACCACTGTACAAAAAGAATTGGTCAATGTTCAACTATTTCAAGGGGTGGCATATGATCAAGAACCAACAATATTGAAGAAAGAAGACCAAACCACACTGAAGAATGAAGAAAAAAGCAAGGATCCAGGAACTGACAGAATACCTTGAAAGAGCACAGGGAAACCACAAACAAAATCAAGGAAAAACAGAGAATATCCTAGAAGTATTCAAGAAGACAATATGAGAGCAAAATGACAAAATAAATAGACAATTAGAAATCACATCAAAACAGCAATTAGAAATCCAGAAGATGAAAACTAAAATTGCAGAGATAATATCCATAATAATACATTCAGGGACAAAAGGGAAAAATTGAATTGACAGAAGAATGGATTAGATGAATCTATTGACATCAGTTTGTATGAGGAACAATCAGAAAAAAAAGAATGAAAACAATGAAGAAAGCCTGAGAATTATGAGGAATGAAATAGAGAGAAATAATCTACATGTGATAGGCATTCCAGAACAAAAAGAGACCAAAAGAAAAAAAAAAAAGAAGAAGAAGAAGAAAGAAAGAGGAAATTCACAATGAAAATTGTAGAAGGCTTTGTAGCAGAAAACTTCCCTGATATCATGAAGGACAAAATAATATCCATCCAAGAAGCTCAGTGAAACCTATACAGAATAGACTGCAAGAGAAAATCACAATGACATATCATAATCAAACTTTCCAATACCAAAGACTATGAAAAAATCTTGAAAAAAACTCAAGAAAAACAAAATATTATGTATAAAGGGTAACCAATATGATTAAGCTCTTATTTCTCACCAGAAGCTACACAGGCAAGAAGGCAATGGGGTACCATATATAAAACCTCAAAAGAAAAAATTACCATATGAGAATTACATATCCAGAAAAACTGTCCTTCAAATATGATGGTGAAATTGGACATTTCCAGATAAACAGAAATTAAAGAAATTTGTAAAACACAGACCATAGTTAGAAGAAATGCTAATGGAAGTCCTTAGTACAGAAAATCAACAATGGAAAATAATAACGTAAGATTAAGATACATGACAACATCACCCAGAAACCAACCCAGAAGAATTCTGAAAAGAAAATAAGCTCACAGAATGGAAAATAGAGAATCAGAGGTGTCAGTCTGTAAACAGCAACTACAAAGCAAATAGAGGGAATAGATGGTATAATTACAGAACTTCCAAATAGAGAGGAAATCAGGACAATATCAGTATAGAACAGACTATTCCAAACTTAAGAAAATAAGAATTTACCACTTAGAAAGAATTTCTATTAAGAAGGAAAGTAATGAGGCTTCCAAACAAAATAAGAAAGAAGAAAATCACAAGGACTTAGTAAACACAAAATCAGCAACAATAAAAAAAATAGAAAGAGGCAAGATGGTGGACTAGGCAGAAGGATTGCACAGACCCTCTTCAACAAAGAAAAGGGAAACCAATTAACACAGACACAGAAGATAATCTTGGACCCCTGAGCCTT
>NW_006922080.1:1698756-1705481 GCF_000298275.1 Orycteropus afer afer | reverse complement strand
CACCTTTAACCCTGGGGCTGACTGCTCTTCTGTCCGGGTTCCTGGCTTTTATCCTCTTTCTCCTGCTCTTCCAGCCTGCTGCTCTGGGCAGACCTGAGTTGCCTCTCCTCACCTAATCCCTTCAGCTGATTGCTCTTCTCTCTGGTTTCCTGGCTTTTAATCCCCTTTCTCCTGGTCTTCCCACTTGCTACTTTGGGCTTCCCTGAGTTGTCTCTCCTCACCTGTAACCCTGGGGCTGAGTAGTTAGGAACAACTAAGAGAGACTAACTTGTCTTTCAGTTTGTCATCCTCTAGTGACTTATGTGTTGCTGTGAGACTGGAGGTTATTCCACTGGTGTTGCAAAATGCTAGCAGGGTTATTCATAGGTTTCAGCACAGTTTCTGGGCTAAGACAGACTGGGAAGAAGAAAGAGGCCATACACTTCTCAACTAATTGGACAGTGAAAGCCTTATGAATAGCAGTGAAACACTTTCTAATATATTACTAGAAAACTTTACGAATGGCCCTGAAACATTGTCTGATACAGTGTCAGAAGATGAGCCTATCACATTGGAAGGCACTCGAAATTTAATGGGGGAAGAACTGACTCCTCAGAGTAGAGATGACCTTAATGATATGAGTAGAGCAAAGCTTTTGGGACTTCTGTTGGCTGATGTGGCATCACTCAAAATGAGTAGAAACGGATGCAAACATCCATTAATAGCCAAAACATGGAATGTATGATGTATGGCTCTAGGAAAATTGGAAGTTTTCAAAAACTAAATGGAATGCATAAAGATCAATATCCTGGCATTAGTGAGCTGAAAAGGACTGCTTTGGGACATTTTGAATCAGACAACCATATGATTCCCTATGCCAGAAATGACAAATTGAAGAGGAATGGTATTCATCATCACAAAGACTGTTTCAAGATCTGTCCTGAAGTACAACACTGTCAATGATAGGATAATATCCATAAGTCTTCAAGGAGAACCAGTTAATACTACTATTATTCAAATGTTCTGGTTACCTAGTGCCACTCTGACAAGAGATATACCACAAATGGGATGGCCTTAACAGGAGTTTATTCTTACAATTTTGGGCTTTAAGTCCAAGTTCAAAGTGCCAGGCTCTAGGGGCTGTGATAAAACCCCTCAATCTTGCAGTCCAGCTCTGCCTCCTGCTCCAGCCCACTGGAGCTAGAGGCATTTCTTCATTCATCTGCTGGTTGCTGAGGCTGAGAAACCCCAAGGTTCACAAGTAAAAAGGGCACAGTCCTGATGTTGCCAAACCACATGGCAGGCCATTAACTTAAGTCCATTGTAATCCCAAGGTCAGCAGAGCATAGCAGGCTGCTGAGCAATGACATGGCTACATGCAGGGTCCAAGCATGCCATAGGCTAGAGACCATTCCCAAGGCTTCTCCTTATATATGGGAAGCAGACCACATCCCAAAGGCAGCTACTCAGCTGCTTGTGATAGATCCTACCATGGGGTTGATTGCCAGTTTCATCATGGGGAATAACTACCACCAGCTGCCCAGCCACTCAACCAGGCCCAGCCAAGTTGACACACAAACATAACTACCACATACACCAACCACCAAAGCCTAATATGAGGAAATTGAAGATTTCTACCAACTTCTGCAGGCTGAAACTGACTGAATATGCAATCAAGATGTGTTGATTATCACTAGTGACTTGAATGCAAAAATTGGAAACAAAGAAGAGTTACCAGTAGTTGGAAAATATGGCCTTGGTGATAGAAATAACACTGGAGATTGCATGACAGAATTTTGTAAGACCAATGACTTATTCATTGCAAATACCTTTTTCAACAACATAAACAGCAACTATACACATGGACTTCACCAGATGGAATACACAGGAATCAGATTAAGTACATCTGTGGCAAGAAATGATGGAGAAATTCAATATCTTCAGCCAAAACAAGTCCAGGAGCTGATTATGGAACTAACCATCAACTGTTCATATGCACATTCAAGTTGAAGTTGAAGACAATTAAAACAAGCCCACGAGAGTCAATGTAGGACCTTGATAATATCCCTCCTGACTTTAGAGACCATCTAAAGAATATATTTGATGAATTGGACACTAATGACTGAAAACAAGAGGAACTGTGAGAAGACATCAAGAATAGTATCTATGAAGAAAGCAAGAGGTCATTAAAAAGACAAGAAAGGAAGAAAAGACCAAAATGGATGTCAGAAGAGACTCTGAAACTTGCCTTTGAACAGAAAGTAGCTAAAGCAAATGGAAGAAATGATGAGCTAAAAGAGCTGAACAAAAGATTTCAAAGAGCAGCTCAAGAACAAAGAGTCAATTATAATGAAATGTGTAAAGACCTGCAGTTAGAAAAGCAGAAGGGAATAACATGCTTGGCATTTCTCAAGCTGAAAGAACTGAGGAAAAAAAATTAAGCCTCAAGTTGCAATATTGAAAGATTCTACTGGCAATATATTGAACGATACAGAGAACATCAAAAGAAGATGGAAGGAAAACACAGAGTCACTCTACCAAAAAGAATTGGTTGAAGTTCATCCATTTCAGGAAGTGGCATATGATCAAGAACCAATAGTACTGAAGGAAGAATTTGAAGCTGCACTGAAGGAGTTGGCAAAGAACAAGGCTCCAGGAATTGATGTTTGACAAGGCTCCATTGAGATGTTTCGACAACTGGATGCCCCACTGGAGGCACTCACTTGGCTATACCAAGAGATTTGGAAGACAGCTACCTGGCCAACTGACTGGAAGAGAGCTATATTTGTACCCGTTCCAAAGAAAGGTGATCCCACAAAATGTGGAAATTATCAAACAATATCACTAATACCTCATGCAAGTAAGATCTTACTGATGATCATTCAAAAACTGTTGCAGCAGTGTATTGACAGAGAGCTTCCAGAAATGCAAGCTGGATTCAGAAGAGGATGTGGAACAAGAGATATCATTGCTGATGTCAGATGGAACTTAGCTAAAAGCAAAGAACACCAGAAAGATGTTTACTTATGTTTTATTGACTATGCAAAAGCATTTGATTGTGTGGATCATAACAAACCATGGATAACATTGAGAAGAATGGGAATTCCAGAACACTTGATTGTATTCATAGATCAGGAGGGTGTCATTTGAACAGAACAAGGGGATACTGGGTGGTTTAAACTCAAGAAAGGAGTGTTTCAGAGTTGTATCCTTTCACCACAATTATTCAAATTGTATGCTGAGCAATAGTCCAAGAAGCTGAATTATATGAAGAAGAACGTGGCATTGAGATTAAGGGAAGACTCATTAGCAACTTGCAATATGCAGATAACACAACTTTGCTTGCTGAAAGTGAGGATGACTTGAAGCACTTGCTAATGAAGATTAAAGACTGAAATCTGCAGTATGGATTACACAAGTGCAGCCAGAATGCTCCTTGAAAACAAGAATAGCCAGACTTCATCTCATCTACTTTGGTCAGGCTATCAGAAGGAACCATTCTTTGGAGAAGGATATCATGTTTGGTAAAGTGGAGGATCAATGATAAAGGGAAAGGCCCTCAATGAGATGGATTGACACAGTAGCTGCAACAATGGGCTCAGGTATAACAAGTATTGTGAGGCTGGCACAGGACCAGGCAGTGTTCCATTCTGCTGTGTATAGGGTCACTATGAGTTGGAGATGACTTTTGGCACCTAACAAAAATAACAGTAGGAGACTTTAAGACACTATATTCCACTAAGGACAAAACAACTAGAAAGAAACTCAACAAAGATGTAGAAGATCTCAACAACATAATCAACTGACTTGACCTCATAGATGTGTACAAAACACTCCAGCCAATAAAAATGAAATACATATTTTTTTCTACTGCATATGGATCATTCTCTAGAATAGACCTTATGTTTGGCTGCAAAATAAGCCTCAATAAATTTTAAAACACTGAAACACTACACAGCCTCTTCTCAGATCACAATGCTATCAAATTAGAAATCAATAATAAGAAGATGGGGGGAAAATATCAAATACATGGAAACTGAATAACAACACCATGCTCAAAAACTACTGGGTAATAAAAGAAAAAGATTCTGAAATAAAAAAAAAATTCTGAGAAACAAATGAGAATGAAAACACAACATGCTGAAACCTTTGGGACACAGTGCAAGCAGCTCTCAGAAGTCAATTGATAGCAATAAATGCACACTTCAAAAAAGAAGAAGACAACTTCCGGTAAGATGGTAGAATAGGCAGACAAGCAACACGGACCCTCTTGAACAAAGAAATGAGAAACCAGTTGACAGAGATACAGAAGACAATCCTGGAGCACTGAGCTTTGAAAGGAAGTATACAGAAGTAGATTAAGCACCAACTAACGTAAAAACCTGAGTGAAAACAGTGAGTACAGAGATGAATGGAAATGCAGACTGTCAGCTATCCGATGGCACCAACAGTCTGAATATTTACAAGTGGTGTTGGGACCTGAGAATTGTCCTAAAGATTGGCTCTGGTTGCCAAAGGTTGCAGGGGTGACTGCACCGGTGGCTGATGACTAGGAAGGGAAACAGCAAGGAGAGAGACAACAGGGGCTATGGACTTTCAGCTGTCCAGAGGGTGCAGTCGTTTTGATTATTTACAATCAGTGGCCATTTTGAATATTTAAAGTAACCAAGCATGCAGTCAATTTGAATGTTTACAAGCAGGGGCCATTTTGGATATTTAAAGTGGCAGCATTCCCATTTGGATTTCAGGGACCTAAGAATAGCCTCCATTTGCCAATGATGGCAGGGACATACAGGACAATGGGAAAGAAGACAGGTGGTGAGTGTATAAGTGCTGTCAAATGGTGAATAGAGGAACAAAATACCCTGCTTACTTAGATTAAATCCAAAGAAAACAAAAATCTTGTGCAAGTCACTCCAACATACAATCAGCAGTTAAATATAAATACAAAAAGTCACAATGTTTTGGAGACAACAGAGTATCACAGTCCACATAAAAAAACAAGATAAGGCAGGAGAGACAAGGGACCAGGATACACACCCAGTAACATCCTTGAGGAAGAAGCAGCATTGGAGCTCCCTGATAAGGAATTCAAAAGAATTATATTTAGGTACATTCAACGGATTGAGAGACAAATCAAGGAAAACACTGACAAAATTGAGGAAAACACAGGGCAAACATGAGAACAATTTTGAAAGACAATATAAGAACAAAATGACAAAATAAATGTAAAATTGGAAATGACACAAAATCTACAGATAGAAATACAGAATATTAATACCAAATTTTGAGAAATAGTTAACACATTGAATGAGCAGGAGTAAAATTGAATCAGTGAAAGATAGAATTAGTGAGATTGAAGATAAATAACTCAACACTTCTTTGGAAAGGGATCAAGCAGAAAAAATATCAAAACACAATGAAGAAACCCCAAGGTTCATGTGGGACATCATCAAAATGAATAACCTATGTGTAACTGGAATTTCAGAACAGGAAGAGAAGAAAACCACAGAGAAAATAAGTTAAGATTTGTTGGAAGAGAATATCCCTGGTATAATGAAAGATAAGAATATATGCATTCAATAAGTCTTATGAACCCCAAACAGGATAGACCCAAAAAGAAAATCACCAAGACATATCATCTTCAAATTCACCAAAACCAAAGACAAAGAAAGAATCCTGAAAGCACCACAAAACCAAAAGCCAAACTCCTTGCCATCAAGTCAGATCTGATTCATGGCGACCTCTCCTTGGGTTTCCAGGGCAGTATCACTACAGAAGTAGATTGCCCCACCTCCTTTTGAGAAATAGCTGGTGGGTTTGAACCACCAGCCTTCTGGTTAGCAGTCAAGTGCCTTAGGCACTATGCTACCGGAGCTCCTGAAAGCAGCACAGGAAAAATGAAAAGTTGCTTACAAGGGGCAACAAACAAGACTAAGCTCTGATCTCTCAGCAGAAACCATGCAGGTGAGAGGGCAATAGAATGGTGTATATAAAACTCCATCCAAGAATTATATACCCAGGAAAATTGTCCCTCAAATATGATGGTGAAATTAGGACATTTCCAGATAAGCACAAATTAAGGAAATTTGTTAAAACCAGACCAATTTTACGAGAGATGCTAAAGGGAGTCCTTTGGAGAGAGAACCAACAACAGCAAATAACAACTGACCATTAACACACATGATGACATAACCCAGAAACCCACTCAGTTATGGAAGTATCCAAAGTAAATAAGCCTGCCTACAAGATTGTAAAAAGGGAACCAGAGACATCAATTGACAAATGAGAACAACTACAAACCAAAGAGAGAGAAAAAGTTGTGTAGCTACAAAACTTATAAATGGTAGGGAAGTCAAGACAACTGTAAGATAGAAGGGACTATTCTAAACTTGGGAAGAAAATTACAAATCACAGGGTAACCTCAAAGAAAAATGATAAACGTTCACATCAAAATAAAAAGAGTACCAGCACAAATATTTAGCAAATACTGAAACAATAGCAACAAAAGAAGTGATAAAACAATTCATAAAGAAAATGAGCTCAGCACAGAAAATTATATGGAACAAAGAAATCAGCAACATCATGAAAAGGCACATAATAAAATGACAGCAACAAATTCATAGTTGTCAATAATTACACTGAATGTCAATGTATTAAATGCACTACTTAAGAGACAGAGAGTTGCAGACTGCATAATAAAACATAACCCATCAATATGCTGTCTACAAGAGACTCACCTTAGA